>NC_142344.1:48126355-48488855 GCF_054954075.1 Amborella trichopoda | reverse complement strand
GGAGAGGGAGAGGGAGAGATAATGTCGACTAGCTACTAATTTTATTCTCATGACCTGTTTCCATCTCCATCAAATACGGGACAGGTTGATCAATGGCATTAATTTGTCTTTCATACAACACAGACAAATAGATAGCATATTTATACACTTAGTCATCCCCCAAAGCAACATAATTGCACTGCAAAAAGTCAATCATATGAACTGATGCTCCATGTTCCCGTATATATTGAGATTCAAGCAGACCGTGGTCAAGTGCATTTTTCTAATTGCTCATGACTGTCTTTATATGTTATGCTTGAAGGGTGTTCAAATAATCTGTTCATATACTGTTAACAGTGTTTCTCTATATTGAAGCTCCATGACTCAAACATCCTATTGCTTCTCACCCCAAGACTGATCATCATGTACATCATCAAGTTCAGTGTATAGCAAAATACAAGCTCAAACTAGCAATGATATAAAGATTTCAAGCAAATGATTGTCAACAAAAATATTTGTTTTTGTCTTTCATACCTCTAGCCATCGAGAAACCCTAAATACTCTTTTAATAGGAAACAAAATCATCATCATCATCTGAGCCTTATCCCAACTACTTGGGGTTTGCTAGACGAATCTTGTTCCGCCATTTTGCTCTATCCAGGGGGTCATACCTTCAATTAGACCATAAGTCACTATCTCTCTTTTCAATACTTCCATGCATGTCCTTTTGGGCTTTCCCTTGCCCTTTTAGAGCATTCTACTTGAACCAAATCGCCCCTCCTAACCGGTGATGTACTAAGTCTACAATGCACATGACCCGCCCACCTAAGTTAGAGCCACCCCTAAGTTCCCTCGTATGTATTCATTCGGAAATCTATCCTTTAAAGTCTTGCTACTCGTTCATCTCAACATCCTCATCTAAGCTACACTCATCATATGGCTATATTGTTTCTTGACCGCTCAACATTATGTCCCATAAAGCATCTTTGGTCTTACAGTCGTCCTATAAAACTCCTTTAGTTTCATTGGTATGCGTCACATAAAACTTTGGAAGTACATCTCCACTTTGCCCACTTAACTCTTTACACAACATCTTCCTTAATCTCTCCATTCACTTGGATTATCGGATTATCGACTAAAGAACTAATATACTCTTAAATAGAAAACAAGAATGGTGATGAGTTTAATCAATATAAAGGAATAAAATGAGGAGCCCTTCTGCCTTAAGCTCTAAACTCTAAAGCTCCTAAAGAAAAATTAGGTCTAATAAAAAATGGACTAGCCTTGGAATTCAAGCCTGAATTCCCTCTAGAGGGGGCGGGGGGGTGGGGAGTGTGTGTGAGGGGGAAGCAAGAAAGGGAATATAGAGAGGGGCTGATAGTAGACAGAAGGGAGAGAGTTGAAGGTGAAGTAGATTGGGGGTGGGCAAGAGAAGAGGATGGACTAGGCGAAAAGAAGGGAGAGAAAAGGGATACAGGAGATACGAAAACTAGAAAAGGGATCAGATGAAAAGGAGGGAGAGAAAGAGGAGAGTGGAGAGACGAAACCAGAGAAGAGAGGAGAGAGAGAGAGGGAGATAGAGAGATAGAGAGACTTTTTGGGTATTTAACTCGTTACTCAAGAATGTAGCATCAAAATTATCCAATTGGACAATAAAGATTTTGTTATCAGATCAGTGAGCCATGTGAAACAACCTGGTCTTCGGTTGTCCAAGTAACTTGGTATGAAGACTTGGTTGTCTGCCCTGCAGCATATTTCAATCTAAGCTGTTGGCTTGAACTGTCGAGGCATTCAGGCAATCAATTGATTGACTCATCTCTATGTCGGTGCCAAAAGCTACATCCTTGACTTTGATTGCCGTGTTGGTGATGAGGAGCTCACAAGACATGGGATTACAAGTGGGATGCCTGGAACCATCAACTATGGCCAGCTGTATCAAATCAGTGATGCCTGCATTAGGGATGTTAATAAGAAGGCTGGTGGTAGCGAATGATATATGGTTGTCGATTGGAAGGAGGTCTGAATGACCTTAAGTCGTTGATTGTCTCCAGCTGTAGTCCCACCTATGGAATCCAGAGCCAGCTGGCCTCAAGATGGCAAATGTGCAGCCTTGGACAGATTTAGGTTGCAGGGGCCATGGCTGGGATCAAGTCTATGCATGACAACTATTGGATGACTTACCATCTAGAGATCTTATGTGCCATCTGGATCATCCATGTGGTGATACTGATCATCCACAAGCTCAGCCACTTTTAGGCAATATTTTGTTCAGTGACATCTAAGATTGATTTAAACCATTCACTTGGATTCCTCCTGAGGAAAATGGTGGGAAATTTTGAAAGTAAAACTTAAAATACCAGCAGAGTTTGATTGTCCTGCACATTTAGATATGAACATGGAGAGGTTGATCAATGGCTAAGGATTGGTGAGGCCGCAAATGGGGGCAAAAATGGGTCAATGACAGCACTGGTAGTACAATTGTAGTTGTTGAGTTTACAGGGAGTGCATATGGTGGTAGATATGGTGGCGAATCATTTTGGGACGGAAACACATAACTGGACCAGGCTAGAATTTGTAGCATCAAGGGGGAGAGGTTTTTGATGTCGATGTACCTCCACCATCCTATGAGAGATTTATGAGATGGATGGCAGACAGTTTGCTTTGCCATTTGCCAACGAGCACCAATTGTCTACAATGCCATAGGAGTCCGTACCTTGGGTGGTTGAAGTTGCCATTTCAACGGTCTATAGGGATTTGCTGCGATGGGCGGTGGTCAATTCCCCGTGATGTTGTGTAAGGAGAAGTTGATTAAGGACATTTGTAAAAGTTGATGACGAGGGATTGAGGTGGGGAGGTAAGCACAACCTCCAGAAGTGGGAGGTTCAGAAAAGTTGATGATGAGGGAGAGAGGTGGGGAGATAAGCACAACCTCCAAAAGTGGGAGGTTCAGACAGTGAACAATGGACAATGGTGATTTGGAGGAAGATGGGCTCCCACTAGTAGACAAATTCGATTCAAATTTGAAGTTTAATTGATAAGAGATGCTGGCTCCATTGAATTTGAATTTTGGACTTGCAAGGGAATAAACCTATGGTGGGGATAACTGGGATGAATTGCAGCATTCGGGGCCGATATTTTCCTGCAGAGATGGACAAGAGGTTCCATGTGGCAAGTTTTTATAGGATTGGGATTCAGTGGAGACCACCTGTTACACATCCATCATTAATCTTTCGACCAGAACAACTAAGGTCAAATTTTTGTTTCCTGAAATTTAATCATCAATTGCATCTGGGAACTACAGTTTCCCAACTGTCCTTTCACCGTGCAATATCTCTTTCGAGAAGTTTGGTCCCTAACTGTGTGCGCCCAACTTTCATGCCCCGTCCTATGGTGACTCTATTCCACGTTCCATCCAAAGGGCTCCCTCCCTCTCTGGAATTCATGGTTAATGTGCAGCAAATAGGACTTTTGGACCACTGGAATAATCATTGTTTCTGGGATGAGTTCTGGTCTACCTATATCAATGAGCTCTAGTAGCATTTCTGGGAAAGGAATTCCGGCTAATCTTAGAAAAACCTGCAGAGATTTCCAATCTGTCAAAAACTTTCTAGATGCCAAGCATGTACTCGTATTCCTTTGACCTTAATGCAAATTTTCCTCCTCTTTAAGGCATCTAGCACAGACCTCCAAGGGGAAGGATATTTTTAGAACCTTTGAAGTTGAAATCTGAGCTACTGGCTAGCCATTCAGTTGGGAAGGAGAATAAAATACCAACCACTGGCACTGGTCAGCAGTATAGTTCAAGGGAATTCACTTTAGTTGACCCCACTTTGTAATGCCTTTGAATGCAGAGGGGGCAGGTTGGAGGGAGCAGGGTTGGAGCGGGGCAGGGGTTGTCTCGTGGTGGTTTATTACAGTGGGGGATGAGTAAGAAGATGGCAGGTGGGATGGAGGGAGGGCAGGGGATGTTCTCGTGGTGGTTTATTATGGTGGGGGATGAGTAAGAAGATGGTGGTGGTTTGACCAATTGTATGAGATTCAGACTTATTGGTATAACTTGTAGGATGCAGGGATCATTTGGTGTTGTGGTGTATGATGATTTCCTCGCACAAGTAGGTCCACAAGAGTTAAAAACCAAAATATTGTTTGATGTGATATCCAGAGGTCTGGGATCTGTGGTACTGGGAATGGGATGGGGAATGCTGGAATAAGAACTTGAGTCAACATTCCTTGGGGTTTTGTTTAGTCTAATAGGTGACTCTAGTTCTCATATAGCTGGGTTAGGAGTTGGACAAGGTATTCTTTGAAAACTCTGAGATATGTTTTCAGAGAGGCTCCAGAATGGGTTCTCCATTTCCACCGACATTTAAGTGATAGCTATGAAGTATGGTTGGCTATCATAGGGACGGGCAAGAATCAAGCAGGTGTCATGGGGTTCCAGTGGAGAGGTCATGGGGCTGCTTTGGGGGGAAGCAAGCATCTCAGAGCTACACCTTATGATCGTAGTAATATTCCTTTAAATTTGTGGTTCTTCATAGATTGGACCGATGTGTTCTCAATCCTAACCTTTTATTTCTTTTGAGGGGGTAAATGACTCTTAATTCCAACCTACTAAGCGGTGTGTTATATGCTCGTCTAATGATATTAACTTGGTAATATCATAGCTCTGCATGATATTCTACTGGAATCGAAAAGCATGAATATGAACAGGATTATTGTCATATCATTTGTATAATTCATGCAACCATTGTTTGGAGTGTGGTGTTTCATTGCCAAGTAGTTCTTTATCACCCATTCAACTTAAGAGCTCTACGAAGGCAGCATCTCAAGTCTGTGTATTAGGCACTAAATGTTAACAGCATCACATCTCTGAAGCCTAAAGGGAACATCTCAAACTGCAATTCAAACGGTTCAAAGGCTATAACTTGTCAGGTCAGAAGCAGAAAAGTTAACTAGTTCACAATCCATTATTCAATGAAGAAAGATGACTCCTTGTTACAGAAAGCATAGCAAACATGTGATCAACATCACCCAGTAAGTAGATGTCATAAGGACAACACAAATGCAAGAATATAAGCAGTTAAAACATCAAGATATGGGTTAGTGATTAGGGTATAAGGGCCACAGCACAGTGGCATTGGGTTTAAATCCCAGCTTGATGCAGATAAAATGGCCCATTTTTTAACCAATCAAGAAAACAAAAGAAGGTATCGGTTTAGGAGATGTAATGCATACACTAGCCATAGCCGTGGCTTCATCCTCACCGACTCCCTGTTGTTTCAACTCAAGCACACGCCAACCAAACACTCGAGCTGGAGGGGGATCAAATCCACTAAATCTGTAGAGGATTGAGAACACAGTCAATGCTTTCCTCAAAGTAAGCATATTTAAATGTCAAAGTAGAACTAATATGCAATCATCTCAGTCAAATTTGTGATATCCATTAAAGTAATACCAAGTTGGCATATATAAACATGAGAAACTCTCAGACTCAATTGGTATAAAATTCTCTTTAAGCATGTGCGTGTCAATGTACACCTTGTGTTAATACTCAAGACTAAATTAAGATCATAAATGATAACCAAACTATTATAAATATGAAACTGATCTACAAATAGAGGAAAAGGAGTACCTAATAGCTTCTTCATGTAGAGCTTCAGGGTACATCTGATTGAATTTCTTCACGTAAACATCCTCAGGGAGAGTAATTTTCTCATATTTATCATTGGTACGAGGAAACATCACAGGTGGAGCCCTACGTGGTGCAATCAAGTGTGAACACACCAAGCCAATTTAACCCAAAAAAAAAAACACACAAATAGAATCACCACAATTAAGTAGCAAATGGGTAACATTTATTTGTTTATCTACTTTACATGCACCATTGGCGCCCAAGAATAAATGCACTAACAAAATACGTACTGACACATGTTGCATTAACATCAAACAATAAACTCAACAATCTTTATACCCCCCCTTTCCAGCAAATGCCAAGGCGGCAACAACACTAGTAGGAAATTCATGAAATATAGAAGAACATATGAGAAATAAGGAATTGATGATGGAATTGATCAAATATTTGAACACTCGGATATGATAGATGACACTCAATGACTAATTATGCAATGTATTAGCAAACTAAGACAAGGGCACTATCCTTAACTTTTATTGTACGAACGTAGTGAGGCCTACTATCAAAAGATTTGAGAGAATCATTAGTTTCTTCTTGTCAATCTCTCAAACAGGTATTGGGAAAACTTGGGTAGAGAGCTTGTGCAAGGGCACCAGACTAAAACAGGACCCTGTTAGGACTTACAAGGATTTTATCCAACTGGAATAATTTATGGAGGCTTAAAACCCACAGTAAGTTGTGTGTTTGATTCTTCTCCAACTCAATAACTCCCATAAAAAAATTCATATAGTCTTTCTATTTTTCAAGAGAACAGAAACATGAAGTGAAGAAATATAGGGCAATTGGTAATGCTTGACCTTCAAGAAATGGAAAATTCATTACTATCCAAGTCAATTCTATGCTTCGAATTTGAAGAAAGGAAACTAAATCGATTGGAAATCAAGTTTTACATTTTTTTTAAGGATAATTTCGTTAGAAAATGGAGAGAGAGAGAGAGAGAGAGAGAGAGAGAGAGAGAGAAAGAGCTGACTCTTCCATGGCTTTGAGCCAGAGAGGTTTGGCCATGGCAAGGCCCTTCACAAGCTTCCTGGTTTTGGTGAAGAGGTCGCCGCTCATGAACGACATTTTCCCCATTGGACTGCTGTTTTGAAACAGCAATTTGTTTCGGGCTAAACGCCCCGATTTTATACGTGATTTCGGAAGCTGTTTAACCGTCCTATTCGGTGAACCGGCCAACTCAACCATCGGAGCGGTTTACCCGTCCTAATCGGTGAACCGGCCAACTCAACCATTCTAAGAGGAAATCCGGATAAAAAAGTGTTGAAAAATAAAAATAAAATCTACTAAAATATAAAAAATGATTAAAACAATACACATTCAAATGAAATTAAAAATTAATAAAAAATAGATTTTTGAATTAAAGTGATGATTAATGACCAAAACAATTTTTAATTTTTACCTTAATATAAAGAATATTAAAATATATTATAAACCAAATTTTTTATTTTTGAGAATTTATATTTATTTTTTTGAATTTTTTTTTTAAATACCGATTGATCACCAAAACTACACAAAACCGAAACCCGCCACTGACCTGTTCCGATCTAACCGGGCGGTTAGATCCGCTAGTTTTTACCAATAGTAAACATGAAAATCTTGAAAAAGGATGATCTAGATAATTTGTTGCAAGATGTATTATTTTTCAGAAAAGTAATGATACTATGAGACCCTCTCACACCTATGTGAGTAAGACTCCAAAAGATCACTATTAAATTTTGATGCAGATCACCATTAAATTTTGATGCAGATCTCTAAAAAACTCATTCACCCAAGTCCCACATCCATGTGATAACTTTTTTGGAGACCTGTATCTAAATTTAATAAATGATCCTTTGGGTTCTACTCACATAGGTGTGGGAGGGTCTTATAATGTCATATCTCTTTTGGAGAATCATAATATTTATTTTCTTACATATTTATCGTACATCTCGATGTCGAGATGATCAATTAGAGAGCTTTCCAACATCAAGCGAACATTTTCCAATGAATTTAGATGATCAATTAGAGGATTTTTTAACATTAAAATAACATTTTCCAATGGATTTTCAATTGCACCTTAATTCTACATTTTAATATTGGGACCTTATATAAATTTTTTTATATTTAAAGTACCTCAAGACAAAAAAGTTGCTACACAGATTTTTTAGAGTGCTCATATGTATAAAGTGTTTTCTAAATATACTCAACATTCATTGTACGCTCATTATTTTTTTTTGTAAAATAATATTTTTCAATCAAAGGTGTTGTTGATCATTAAGAGAGATAAAATAGATATTTCTACAAAACACAATGACATTCTATTAGTTGTTAAAAAAGCAATTAATGTTAATGTCACACGTTATACTTATAATATCATTATCCATTATAATTAATACATGTTTTTCTTTCTAGTAAAAAATTATATTATGCCACTGATTAATTATATACAATACTCATAAAAAAATTTACTAAATTATGGATAAGCATCCACAAAATTAGATATATTAAAAAAATACCCTAATATAATATCTATTTAATTTATTTGTCAACCTTATCTTATTTTATTTATTTTTAGAATATATGTTTAGGTTATCATTCAAATCGAATCAAACCGAATCCAGATCGACGATCCAACATTTCCTATCCACTCCATGAATCCAAGTTTTGAAATACACATACACCCATCTCAAGTTCCTCTTTAACGGGGTCCGGGTGGTGTGAAACCGGTTGGTTGCATTTGTTTAGACCAGGGTTTTAAAAAACGCCAAGTTAACCCGGACCCGGTTCGACTCGGGAATAGGCAAAGGACGTATCGGTTTCGGCATAATACACGAAATCGCCCGATTCCAGTGAAAACGGGGCGATTCTGTACAGTGACTCGTCGATTCACTATACAGAATCGGCGAGTCCCGTGAAGAACACGAGCTGCACAGTGTTCTTAGCGGGTTTCTTCAAATTTTGTCTTTTTTTTTTTATCATTTTTCTTCTTTTTTTTGCCATGTGATCGAATATTCAGGCTTTATGCAACTTTTTTTCAGCCTTTTCAAGGATTAAATGGTGGAGAAATTTCATGTTTTTGGGTCATGAAAGTTGCGGATTTTAGGGTTTCCGCTTTTCCTTTTGTTTCATGCCAAATAGAGCAAGAATCTGTGAAACTTTTGAGGCATATTTATCGTAAATGTGTTCATCGAAAAATTCTGTTACGAATTTGGGATAATCTTTGAGAAAAACAGAATAATTTAGAGATTGAAGCCACAGGTTCACAAAACCAGGTAAGAACTCTGCAATTTTTTTTTTTTCTGCCATTTGATCAATTTCAGTCCATATTTTGAAAATAATCAGTTAAATTTATAGGGTTTTAAATCTTTATCGTGTCTTTTATCATTAACCATATTCAATTTCATTTAATTTACTCAATTACAGCCTGATTTTTTAGAAGAACACAGTGATGTCTGTGAAAAAACATTTCTGCTATTTTTAATTTTTATTGTTAAAGTTTTTGTTGAAAAAATTGTATGTTGATAGATTATTTATGCAAAACAATGCATGTTATTATATTTTTAATGCAAACCTATACTTTTTTAATTTGTTGTTAATGCATTTTTGAGTTGGAATGACTGATGTTAGGTGGCTATGTGAAGAATTGTTTTTATTTGTTTTTCTTTTTAGTACATGATCAATTTTATTTGAAAAATCGTGATTTTTCGAAAAGATGTAAAAATAGTGACCAGGTTTTGATTATCATGAGGTATTAAACCATATTTTTACTTTTTATGTTAATGTTTTTGTTGAAAAAATTGCATGTTGATAGAATATTTATGCAAAAAACATACATGTTATTATATTTCTAATGCAAAACTGTATTTTTTTAATTTGTTGTTAATGCATTTTTGAGCTGGAATGACTGATGTTAGGTGGTTCTATGAAGAATTGTTTTTATTTGTTTTTTTTTTTTAGGACATGATCAATTTTTTTAAAAAAATCCTGATTTTCCTAAAAGATGTGAAAATAGTGACCAGGTTTTGATTATCATGAGGTATTAAACCATATTTTTAATTTTTATTGTTAAAGTTTTTGTTGAAAAAATTCCATGTTGATAGAATATTTATGCAAAAACATACAACTTATTATATGTCTAATGCAAAACTGTATTATACTTTTAATGTAGTTTTGCATTAAAAATGTATTTTCAATTTTTTAAATATTGAATGCAAAAAATACATGTTGTTAAATTGTATTATCATGAGAAATTAAAGTGAATATCATTGTAAAAAAATCGTGGCATATATGACAATTATATTATCTTGCATTTTGTTAATTTTATTATTAATTTTTTAATGCAAAAAATGTATGTTCTTGATAATTGAGCTGTAGCCATGTTTGGAGCTTGCATTTTGTATTATATTATCCTGTATGTTTGTAATTGATATGTACGAAAATATTATTGTCAATAGAAATATTTTGCAATAACAAATAACAACAAATATAACTACATGAACTACCCCAACATATTATCACTACACATGGTGATTATTTTTCTTGTTGAACTGTCAGGTTAATTTTTAACTTTTTACATATTAAAACAATTGAATCATGTCAAGTTCTGCAGAAGACCCTGCATGGCAACATGGGGTCAGACTTGATCCCAACAAAAAAGACAAAATTATTTGTAATTACTGCTAAAGAGTAATAAATAGTGGGGTACATAGGTTCAAGCAAAACTTGGCAGAGGTTAAGGGAGATGTTTCTGCATGCAGTAGTGTCCCTAGTAATGTAAAAAAACATATGGCGGCATTTTTTAAGGCTAACAAAGGTAAAAAAATTGTCAAACATAGGATGAATGAGGAGATAGCTAGTTTATATATGCCATCAAGCAGGAATGATCCAGAAGAGCAATATAATAATGACCTAGAAGAGCAATATAATAATAACCTAGAGATGGCCACAAGAGTGAGTTTACATGAACAATATCAGAGGGAACGTGGGTTTAGAATGCCCGGTGGTTATGATATAGGCATGCATGGTGGGTCTAGCTCAGACATGCATGGTGGGTCTAGCTCAGACATGTATGGCAGGCCCAGCTTAGACATGCATGGCGGGCCCACGTCGAGCATGTATGGGGGGGTCAGCTCAAATATGTATGGAGGGGTTGGTTGCAGTATGTGTCAACAATAATCAAACGTTGAAGAAATAGTTCCTAGCTTATCTAAGAGTACCAGTGTTGTAGGTCATGGTCGTATAGACTCATTTCTCTCAAAGCCTAAGTCACAACAGATGACTTTAAAAGGCATAGTTAAAGGTACAAGAAATATGTTGGGGAGATATGTTGGTAAATGGTTCTACGATAAAGGGATTCCCTTTGATGCAGCTAATAACCCATATTTTCCACCTATGGTCAGTGCAATCCAGAGAACTGGGCCGGGGGTAAAACACCTGATGACATATGAGCTCAATGGGCCAATATTAGATGAAGAGGTGGAGGAAGTTACAAAGTGGATTAAAGAATATAAACAGAGTTGGCCAAAGACAGGCATTACTCTCATGAGTGATGGTTGGTTGAATAAAGTTAGCAAAAATGAGTTTTTAAACTTCTTGGCCTATTCTGCAAAATGTACAGCTTTTTTGCCTAGCAAAGACGTATCAAGGACGAAGAAGGAGGTAACCTTCTATGTACAACTATATGATCAGATAGTGGAGGAGGTGGAAGATAAGCACATAGTCCCGTTTATTACGGACAATGAGTGTGCATGTGTTTATGCGGGCAGTAAGTTGATGGATAAGATGAAGCATCTAGTACGGACCCCGTGTGCTGCACACAGCATCAAACTTATGTTAGAGGAGATCGGTGAGATCAAAATTGTGAAGGAGACTCTAGAGGAAGTAAGGTTGGTGTCGAGATTTATATACAACCACTCTAAAATTTTATTTATGTTTAGAGAACACTCTAAGAAAAAAGAGAGAATCAGGCCTGTCATAACCCGCTTTGCGACCGATTACTTAGCTGTGGACTCCATTCGGAAATCTGAAGGTGCATTAAAGAGATTGTTTACCTGTGAAGAGTGGTTAAATGATCGCTTCTCGAAGTTTAGTACCGATATAAAAGTGGATGGCAGAGTCTCAAATAGGAGGTTCTGGTCTGGATGTTCCAGTGTCGTAGAGGCCACTGCCCCTTTGGTCACGGTATTAAGAATGATGGATGCTGACAATAAAGCTACCATGGGCATCTTTTATGAAGGTATCGAGAGGGCAAAATCAGCTATTGGAGAGAAGTGTAGTTTTGCTAGCAAAATGATCGAGATTATGAAAAGGATATGGAACACCAAATTTGGACGTCCAATTCATTATGCTGGTAATTCATTATGCTGGTAAATATATATTTATATCATTAAAATGTTTCATTTTAAATCATTTTTTTTTGAAATTGTAAATGAAATTTTTCTATCTATATATTTTCTAGATTACTACTTCAACCCAAAATTTTTCTATTTGACACCTGAACATCCCTACAAGGGATCAGATACATTATTGCAAGGTTGGAGAGAAGCATCGAAATCAAGTAGCAGCAATACTGATTTAATGTTTGGGTAAGAACTTCACTGAGCTGTTATATTTGTGAGGAATAATACACTAAAACAAAATATATTTGTTTTAGCTTGCTATGTATAGGGATGCTATAGGATCTTCGGAATTAGACTTGCCAAGAATTCTCGAACTAAGATGGATCCAGGTTATCCCCTAGCTAATATTTTGTTCATTCATATATTTAATCTTATGAATTGTTATTGCCCTTACAATGCTTTTTACATTTTAATCCAGCTGAATGGTGGGAGATATATAGTACTAATGCAATTCACTTAAAGAGGATAGCAATCAAGGTGCTCTCCTAGACATGTTTTGCTACTGGCTGTGAGTGCAACTAGAGTACGTTCCAATGGTTGTACACTATTAGGAGGAATCGTCTTGCTTCGAAGAAGCTTCATAAACTAGTCTACGTTCATTACAACTTAAACCTCCGAGAGTGACAAATAAGAAGGAAGTTTGAAGACTATGGGCCGATAGACTTAGACACAATATTTGTCACAGACACAGCAGACCAATGGGTAATAGAAGAGGAGGAGCCAGTGTTGCACAAGAGAGCGTTCCTTGAGGCTATCGGTGAGGAAGATCTTGAAGAAGGTGATGAGCAGCCTGAAAGAGGAAGCAGTCAACCAACGTATCCACAATTCGACGGAGATGTCGATGATATTGCACCTAACAAGGGAGAGTGGGAAGGGGGTCTAAGGGAAAATGAGAGAGATGATGATTCTGAGACCACCCTATCCCAGCCATATTATTCACATATCGAGTCCCAACAGCAACAGGGTAGAGATGAGCATGACAGTGTAGGTGAGCATGAAGGATGGATAAGCTGTGGGGATTTTGGATTGGAAACACAATAGAATACTAACACTTAGGGATTTGGGTATTGTCAGACGCCTGTTAATATCGATGATTCATTTTTAGATCGAATCAATGAATTGTCAAATGAATTCAATCAATGGTACCAGCGTGATCAAGAAGAAGAACGACGTCAT
Source organism: Amborella trichopoda (assembly GCF_054954075.1). Classification (NCBI taxonomy): domain Eukaryota; kingdom Viridiplantae; phylum Streptophyta; class Magnoliopsida; order Amborellales; family Amborellaceae; genus Amborella; species Amborella trichopoda. The sequence goes on along the minus strand of NC_142344.1, from coordinate 48,475,631 downwards.
CTGTCATTTTATTTTTAGATCGTATGTTACTAATTGTATGCTTTATTGTAGTCCATGTATGTTGATATACATATTCTATGATAATTCTATGTTTATCCTTTTGTGTGATGTAAATTAAATGGTAAATAGTAGTTCATGTAGGGAAAGAACATATCAATATTCGCATATTCATGCAAAGAAATGAAAATTCTTAATGGAGTACCCTCATTTCTTATGGAATTCCTAAAAAACAATATTTATAATGAATTTTAATAATTTTTTCTGATTTTTTTTAAGCTTTAATCTGACCGATTCAGCCAATTCCCGATCTAAATCGTCGATTCACCGATCCGGATCGATTTTTGAGGTGCCCGATCCGGACCACTAATCCGCTTTTTAAACCATTGGTTTAGACGCTGTGAATCCGGTTCGATCAACGCTTCACCCGGTTCTCTCATGACTTGCAGCTCAATAGACGGCCAGGACTCTAAATTATCTGCACCAATGATTTAAAAAGCGGATCGGTGACCCGGATCGGGCACCTAAAAAACCGATCCAGATCAGCGAATCGGCGATTCGGATCCGGAATCGGCTGAATCGGTCGGATTAAAGCTTCAGAAAAATCCGAAAAAATTATTAAACTTCATTATGAATGTTGTTTTTTAAGAATCCAATAAGAAATGCGGGTACTACATTATTAACTTTCAGGTTTTTCATCAATTTGTGAATATTGAGATGCTTTTTCCCAGTATAAACTTAAGTATTAAATTTGTATCACTTTAAAAAAAAAATCATAGCATTATCATGGATAAAATATATAATTATACATGGACTATAATAAAGAATAGACTAAATCAATGAAAGAATGACCATTAAAATCTCGTTTTGGCGAAAACCCTAATCCGCTAAAAAAACCCAAATTATTACAACTTAACTAACTATAATCCAAAATTATTACAACCTAACTAATTATAATATTATATAATGAAATTATAATTATTAATTTACATTTTATAATTGTTTATTTAGATAAATAATAACAGATTAAAAATATTTTATAATATTATCTAATTTAAAATGTATTATTGACAACTGTAAGAAAAATAATACATTACATGATTTATAATGTAAAAATTAACAAATAAAATAAAAGATTTGGTTATCAATGTAAAAATTAATAAAATGCGTACAAATTTTGGAAATAACATTTCAATTTTTCAAAAATATTTTTTTTTAGGTTTCTATAATAAATTTAGTAAAAGAGATTGTTAGTAGAAAGATGGAGATTTCAAATAGAATAAAATTTTTATTTTTTATTTTTTTATGCCTTTCATATTATTTAGAAAAATAATTATACCACTATATACAACAAAAATTAACTGCTATACAAAAAATTAACTTTTTTATTTTTCATTTTTTTATGCCTTTTATATTATTTAAAAAAATATTTATACAATATACACAACAAAAACTACTATACAACACAAAAATGCAAATGCAACACCCAAGGGGGGATTCGACCTTGGGACATGAAGTGAAGAAGCAAGAGACATAACCACCATGCCACCTCACCACATATGGTTGTAATTTGCTGATTAATAGAATATATTTACATTTCCTTTTCATTTAATAATGTTTGGGAATTATCCCACATCAAAATATGGGTATTCAACTTTGGTATATAAATACCTATGTAATATGAATAAAGCATACGCGTGAAAACATTGGGGCAACCTCACACGTGCGTGTGCGCACGTGTACATGCACACGTGTGTGTGCGCACGTGTACATACACACGTGTGCGTGTCCGTACGTGTGGCACGTGTGGGAGTGTATACGGCTCGTATCGCACGTACACACGTGTGTGAGTAGTGTGTGTGGCACGTGATGCGTACACACGTGTGAAGGCTAGAACCGGTTAGAACCGAGAGAGAACCGGGAGGGAACCAGCGGTTCTACTCTGGAACACCTAAGGAACAACCAGAGGTTATCCAATTGAGTGGGATTTGACTCGTAGAAGGTCTGGGTGTCACCAACATAGAGGAGGTGAGAGATTATTGGACCAGAGGGGGATGTTTGGAAACCACGGAGGATACGCCTATCGTAAAGTCTACAGAGAGATTTGGAGAAACGCTCCCCAATAATGTTAAAAAGAAAAGGGGAGAGTGGGTCTCCCTGCCTTAGACCTCTAGAGGCAGGGAAGAGGACTATAGGGGAACCATTGATAATGATGGAAAAATGAGGGTTGGAGATGCAAGCCATGATCCAAGATCTCCACCTAACCCTGATGCCCATGCGTGAATGTAATTCATCAAGTAGGTTCCAATCGACTCTATTGTAAACCATTTCCCAATCAACTTTGATGATGAGTCCCTGAACCCCCGAGATGAAGGCCCCATCTAGAATTTGCCTATTAGCAACAAAAGTAGATTGAGAGGGGGAAATGATAGAATGGAGGACAGCTTGAAGACGGGTGGCTAGGACTTTGGCAATAATTTTGTAGGAAGAGTTGAGGAGGCTGATGGGGCGGAAATCTCTTAACTTTTCTGCCTCTTTTATCTTGAGTATTAAAGCAATGAAACTACAATTGCGAGCTGTATTGAGGCAACTCCTACGAAAAATTACATTAAAAAAGGCTAGCAGGTCTAGTGCTAAGGTATCCCAGAATTCTTGAAATATGGCAATGGGGAACCGCTAGGACCAAGAGATTTATCCCTACCTAGGTAGGACAGCCTTGTGAATTTCTTCTAATGAAAAAGTCTTTCCAACCAGGCCGCATTGTTAGGGGATAGGGAGGAAAAAGTGAGATGATCCAAGGAGGTCTAGGTGTAGAGGGAATCGAGAAGAGTCTTTTAAAAATCTAACAATGATCTTATTAACCTGTTCTAGGTGAGAAAAAGAATAGTCCCCCCACAATGATTTGGGTGATAGCATTGCCTCTTCTTCTAGCATTTGTAGTTTTCTGAAAGAAAGTGGTATTTTTATCTCCCGCCTTCAACCATTTGATTTTAGGCCTTTGATACCCAAAGGCTTCTTCTTTTTTTTAGGTATTGCAGAAGGTTAAATTTAGCAGAGGATTGGTCCAATAATTCTTAACTCAAAAGATGTTTGAATTACTCCAAGGCGTCCAGGGAGTGGATAAGATTTTTGCAAAATCTTGGATTTATTCCCTGAAGTTACCCGGGATATTACGACTCCAAAGTTTGATGGAACCCTTCATTAGTTGAAGTTTTTTGGATAGTCTGAAACCAGCCCATCCATCAACCACGAAGAACAACCAACTACTTTTAAAGAATAGAGGGAAAGAAGGTTCATCCAACTAAAACAGTTCAAATCTAAAGGGCATGTTCACCTGCGAAATGGGGTTGGTTTCTAGGAGGATGGGTTTGTGATTAGAGGTTAATTTGGGGAGGACAAAGGAACGAGTACCAAGAAACTGGAATCCCAAGAGCTTGAGACTAGGAACCTGTTAGATGTTGCATGATTTGACCAAGTAAAGGAACCTCCTAAAAGAGAGATATCTAGAAGGGGCACACTATCAATGAAGTCGAAACAGGCTCTCATCAATGTGGTGATGTGGCCAGCTGAACTTTTCTCATGAATCCATCTGACCATATTAAAGTTGCCCCCAAGAAGCCAAGGGACTTCAACAGAGGGTTTTTTAGACAAGAGCTCTGGCTAAAGCGACTGGCGAGCAGAAGGACAATTGGGGCTGTAGATCAAGGATACTTTGAAGGTAAAGTTATCCGAGATTCTACAAAAAAAGACATTGATGGAGAAGTCTCTTACAGAAAAAGAGACAGCCGATAGAATGGTAGGGTTCCACATGACCTAGATACCACGCGAGGTCCCCAGGGAGTCTTTAGAGACCCAGCCACAGTGCCTCCTACCCTAAGTGTCCCAAATAAGGGTAAAGTCTGGGGAAGAAAGTTTAGTTTCAAAAAGAGCTAAAATATCAGGAAAATGAGAGGAAACAAGGGAACATACCCTACCAAGACCCCTGATGTTTCAACAAAGAATATTCATTTGGGAGAATTGGGGTATAGGGAAACCTTCCTCCTAGACCTACTTCTTTTTGGGGTTAAGGTCAAGGAAGCGAGGAGAGGGGTCACTCTAGAGGATGATGCAAAAGAATTGTAATTGACATTAGAATGCACATTTGCTAATTCCCTAAAGCTTTTGGAAGGTTTTGGAGTGGCATTGACCTGGGCTGCACGTGCTTCTTGTTTGAGTGAGTTAGCTATATCTGTGATGTTGCCATTAAAGAGCATACCCATGGATATTCGGGAGGGATCATTAGCAATGTGGTAGGGTTAGAGGTTGGGAGAGAGTGGAATGACGTTGAGGGCCGGAGACTAGAAGAGGGGTGAAAAAGTAGTTGTAGGCGGGGGGGGGGAGGAGAGGGGAGGGGATGATGAAAGGGGGAAACTAGCCTTTAGAAGAATGGGCAGCATTAATTGCCAGTCTCATTTCCAGTGGCATGGGGACAAGGCTATCTAGGTTGGAATATTGAAAACCGGAGCCTGTAGGATTCGGAAGCGGAATATCAAAAGAATTCAAGGGTATGGTAATAGTGGGAAGGTCTCAGAGAAGACAAAAAGAGGGAGAGGGATGTGAAGCTGACGGAGAAGAAGGGAATGAGGGAAAATGCAGGTAGCAGGCGGAGTGCACCGGTTGAACCATGGGGGTATAAGGGAGGGGGTGAAGGGGGAAGAGTTGCCTCTAGGTTTCCACCATCTATCAGGGAGCACGGGGTGTTGTTTCTGGCATCTGGGCATTTCGGGGGGATGGGGTGACAGAGGAAGGGGGTACAGATAAAGGCAGGATTAGGGGTAGCCGAGAAGAGGAGTGGTAAACGTTGCAAGAGATTGAAGAATTGAATGGTAAGGACTACACTCAAAATAATTGAAAAGTATAGACCGTAGATCTGTTGGGTGTCTTATTGCTGATTCTTGAATTTTATTTATGTCCTATGAATTGATTGCAGGTGTCCTATTGCTGGTTCTTTGAGTTTATGATCTGAATGATTGGTTTGTTCAATTAGGGTTTAGTTTGTATATAGACACCATTACCATATGCGATGGAAATCGCAATTTTTCAAAAGCAAAAAAGAAAAAGGACGGAAGGACTGTTGCATCGGATTTGGAAACTGGGATGTAGTTTAGTATACACTAATGGATCAGTATTGTAATGACCGGCATTTGACATTGTAACCGATGATGAAGCAAGTGTTTGGATGTCCAATCTAGAATTATCCTAGCAAGTGAAAAGAATGAATACATTCTTTGCTCCCAATGTATATCAATTTATTGGACCTTTTCCTGTACTAGAAGGGTTGACTTTTTGCTGAAAGTAATTACTGCTTATTGTCGGAATGTTGTCATAGGCCTATCGATTACTTATCAAAAGAACAAAAAGCAATTCCCTCCTTCTGATGTTAACCCCTTTCTTCTCTCCCCTCTCTAAGCAAGACTCAATCATTTGGGCCCCCAATTCCTCAGGGAGTTTCAGTGTCTCCTCCTTGTACTCCTTGCCTTCCCTCTACTAAATAAGCTTTGGTCCATAGCTGCCCCCTTAAGGTCCAAACCATTGCTTGGATCCTCCTTCAAGGTAAGGCCCTAACTCTGGACCGGCTTTAGAAGCATGGACTCTCCTTTCCCAATCGGTGCATTTTGTGCCTTCAAGAAGAGGAAACTATCCCCCACCTTTTCCTCCACTGGGAGATGTCTTCCTCTCTTTGGTCTCCTGTCCTAGCCCATATTTTTCCAACTCAATTTTTTCCTCAATTGACATGTCACCACCCCAATTCTTTAGTCAATCAAACAATTCTATGGCATCACCACATGGGGTGTTTAAGCGGATCTAAAGGAGCATTTGATGATGATGCCATGCCATTATCATAAGAGTCATCGCCCTCCTCAACATATTGAGTGTCATCCCTCGTTTCCTCTGAATCTACTTCTTCTTCTTTATCATCCTCTCTTGATGTCATCACCCTCTTCTTCTTCTTCGCCATTGCCTTCCCATGATGGGCCTTCTCCTTCGCCTTCCTTTGGCTTTGAGATTGAGCCCGAGTGGTACGCACAAGGGGCATTGCTGTCCCAACAGTCTCATGAACTTGGCCCCAGTTCAAGCCCTCTCCAGGGAATACCTCATCATCATCGGCATCAATGAGCCACTCGCATGTGTCATGAATATCAACAGCTTCAATAGCCTCTCTTTCATTGCGCTCCAGCTTTCGATGGCGCTCTTGCAACTTTTGGTTTGACTGAACAAAGACTAGGTTATTCAGTCTTTTTGCTTTAGTCTGTTCATCTTCTTTGTATGCACCTAGTAGAAAAAACTTATTTAGTTACTAGCTTACTAAGTACTAAGTATGTATGAAATTAACTATGAAATATTAAGTAAATAATCAAATAATATTGCCATTTCAAAGGTGTTGAAGTTGCGCTCACATCCAGAAGTGTTGGAAGTCAGATTTAGTATTTTCATGGCCATGTGCCTGAAATGAGGGGTGCTTACCCCATGGCCCATCCACCATGCACTTATTTCATGTAAATGTAGTAATTTAGTAAATTAGGTATTTGGGTCATTGAAATTAAATACTCAAATCATAAAATTAAATTGAGGAAGTTCTAAACTTACTTGGAGGGATCTTAGACCTTTACCTGATTGCCACCTCCTTACCTAGAGATCCAATAGCGAGCCTAGACAAATCTATGTACCTCAGGATTTGTGTAAAAATGACAGCGTTGAAGGTAGTACCCTACTAAATGTAGGCGCCTCTCAAGCTGGTAGTTCCATTTTTATTCAATAATCTTCAAAATATCCTCATACTTCTTTTCGTCATGCCCTAAAAATCTCTTGGTTTCTTCCTCTGCATCCTCCATGGCTTTATAGATATATGCCTCATAGCAGGTTGCTTCTCAGCATCAACCATCTTGAGAACCTTTACCAAAGGGTGAAAGCAATATGGGACCTTGTTCCAAAATCTTGATTTCATGATAATATCCATAACAACTTTTCCATCAGCTTTCTTGGACCACTTGGACTTAGTCCAATCCCCGCAGATACAAAGATTGCAAGGACAAGTAGGAGATGGCAAATTTAGCCACCCCAGGCCTCACCATGTCTCTGTTTTCAGTAAACTTCCTCATCATGGCTTCGACCTGACAACATAGAATATCCTAAGTTAAGTAAATTATTATCAATGAATCAATGCATTCAAAATACTCAGAATAAGTATCAAATAACTAAAGAAGCATAATACCATAAACATAGTATATTACTATAGTGTATACCTGAGTGTGATTGTATAAATAAATTGTGACTTTCCTTGCCTTTCGGATGGTTGCCTCGAATGTCTTCTTCTTACCAATGGCCTTAAGCATTAGGTCTATGTAGTGTGCTACACAAGGAGGCCATAAAATATGCGGCCTCTTGTCCATCGATAACCCAGCCGCCATATTAGCTGAATACATATTGATCACAACTTGGACCACATTATCCTCCTCTATTTCCTTTATACACTGGTCAACCAAATTAAAAATGAATTCTGCATCATGGGACTTATCAGAAGCATCAATAAACCTCAAGAATATTATCCCTAATGAACAATTTACCATCAAATTCGTGATGCTTTTGTGCTTTTTATCATTCCAACCATCTGTCATGATTGTGCAACCATATACATACCACACATCCCTGTGGGTCGTCAAATAGTTATTGGTTAGTTCCACGTCTTTTCTATGTATTGGCCCTTTAAGCTCATAAACAAATGGAACCTTCAACCCTGTCCCAAACTGACCCATTTGCTTTCAAGAAGATAGTTTGGAAGCTGCTCAAGTTAGCGGCATTAAAAGATATTCCTGCTTGGAATTTGATATGCCGATGATCTACTCAAATAGGGTCAACTACAGCTTTAAGGGCCACTATAGAAGCTTGAAGTGGGCTTCAACAACTGCACTCTTGATTCATCAAACTACAACCCCTACAACTAAAACTTTCAGTGAACAACTCAATTCATTGGCTTTTGCTTCTTTATGACACCCAGTGAACTACAAAAAGTAAAAGTTGCCTGGGCAACGAAAGGCAAGGCATTCAGTGAACAACTCAGTCTGGTTTTTCAAACTTCCGACATAGCCACTATAGAAGTGAGTAGTGGGCCCGTTCAAGTACCAAAGGCCTCTTTGATTGAAAGGTTACTGACGATCTAAATGCTTTCTGACCTCTCTAAATAGACACATCCCATTGCACTAATCGAGGGGTGTTCGTAGTCGCTATGGGAGTCGAAGACCAAGAAATGAGTAATAGTTATTTATAGTATACTTATACATAATGTTTAAAAAAACAGATCAGTGAGCCGTATCGGTCACACCCGTACCCGTGTCGGATGGGTGGATCGATTCGGAGAATCGGCCGAATTGGCAATTTTGATCCCAAAGGTTTTTCAAAAAATCACTATGATTCTCTACAAAAAGCGTGTTTTTAGTTTCTAAAAGAAATTAGAAGTGGTGCATTATGTACTTTTATTATTTTGTAAAAATAGGTGAAAACTAAAATGATGTTTTTCTGTCTAGATATCTGTATAATTAATTATAATATAGTATTATAATTTTGCATCAAAATAATAAAAAAATATTAAAAAACACTTCCATATAATTAAAAAATATTTTTTAATGTATATAAAATAATTATATTGACATAAATTTAACATAATAAGTTATTAACATAAATAGATAACAATTTCATATAATTATGTTGATTTTTGTAAATTATTATATGTACTTTTTTATAGTTATATGTAATTAAAACTTTAGTTTTGTATATTATAGAAAAGAAATAAATATAATTAATCCCAAAAAAACTAAAAAATATTTGTGTTATAGACCATTTCATTTTATAGATGTCCTTGTGCAAGAGAGCGAGATACAAAGAGATCTGTTTATAGAGCATTTAATTTGTACGTCATTGTATATATGTGAGAGAGAGTCACTATTTATAGACCATTTAATTTATAAATCATTGTATATATATGAGAGAGAGAGAGCGCATGTTATAGACCATTTAATTATATGAGAGAGGGGGGGGAGAGAGAGAGAGAGCGTGCTATTTATGACGGACCGTTTTTAAAAGAGCGGATCATTGATGGTCATTGCATATGAGAGAGAGAGAGAGGGAGGGTTGAAAGAAAAATGGTGGGAGCAAATTACCATATAAAAGGAACCCCCTCCTCTCACATGGCACGTAGTCATGCATGAGGTGACCACATGGCTTAACACATGTGATTGATGTTGTGGGGACCATGAGTGAATAAAAAGCCTGTTGAGCCATTTTATCTTTTTTAATTGGAAAATGGTAAAAAAATTAGGAAAAAAAAGAGAGAATTTCAAAAAAACGTTCAAATCCCTTTTTTTCGTTGGAACTGGGATGGGTTCGACGATACTCGATCCGGATCGGGGCACCAAATTTTATAACACTGCCTATACCAAGCATTCTTCTCTATTTTTAGGTAGATCCAATCTCCTGGTCCATGTGAAAGGAAAAATAATTTAAAGTTCTTTCGGGAAGGGAAGATTAGGAAAATCTTATTGATTGCTGCTTTCTCCATACCTCCGAAAAAGCATGAAAAAAAAAAAAGGTTCGAATGGTACGATTCTTCTATCACCCTAATATGAAAACAACCACCTCCCCACAGGGTAAAGGTCTTCTTCCTCTCTTAAAACTCCTAAAATGGCTTCACTACTTATACATTCATCATGTCTTATTTTCACCTCTTGCTTTTTGTTTTTCACCCCCTCCGTGTGCTTTATCATCTCCATCCTGACCTCAGCAGACACTAGAGTGCATGCCGCCGCATCGCCTCTAATGCCTGCAAAATGCTTCTTCATCCTGTTGATGCCAGAATTATAAGATTTTTTACAATACTGGCACTCTACCCTATCCTTGTCAAGGGGATTTGGACAAGATCTATACTTCAAACCTGCATCACTCCACCTACTTTTTTTTTATAGAAGTTAACTTAAACATTAAATAAAACAATATACATGAGTTTTGTCGATACTGTGAGGCCACCAGGCATGTCCTCAACAGCATCATGGTCCTTGAGAGGAGGACCTGCAGAGACTTACACTACAAAGACTTACACTACAGCAGGGGGGACTTACAACAGGCGGGGCTTATATATATGCCTAATTACAAAAGCGGACAAAATGATAGTTTAGAGTTTTGCCCTATTTGCGCACTATAACAAAAGTAGAGAAAAGAGGACAGCAGAAAAAAGGTTAGGGCTTATAATGATGCCCTTTTACACATATTATAATGATGCCCTTTTACACAAATATCCAAAGATATGTTGCCGAGCCGCTTCTTTAGCGTCTGCGGTTGCGTTTGCGGTTCTTTGAGTGTGCTTCCAAGTGACTTCCAAGTCCCTGCATAAGTGATCGATCTCATCAAATATATGGCCCAAATACCAAGGTGGGTCTCTTTTACCAGAACCCCACCTTATGATGTTTTTGGCGTCTCCTTCAATCTGTAAGATTCTACCCCAAGAATGGTTAAAGAGCTTGATTTCAGTTAGCAAGGTCAAGGCTTCTGCTGTTTGCTAGTCTTTAGTTCCTATGTATTCTGAGTAGGTGAGAAGGAGTTTTAGCCAAATTGCTAGTCTTTAGTTCCCTAGGCACCTTCCCTAAGTTCCACCTAGTGGAGTTTTAGCAATTTGGCTGCCTAAGCGGCTGGGCGGCTGCTTTTTCAAACATTAGTGCTTATAGGCCTATATCTATAGGTTTAGCTCCATTCTATAACAAGAGAAATTTATTTACCCGAAAAAAAAAAAAAGATAGAAATTTCCTAGATATTCTTTGATGAAATGCTATTGCATAGATTGAGACAGAACAACAAACTTTGAAACTTATCATTTCAGGGCCCCATACGTTAGGAGGGTGGTCCAAGCTTGCTTCTGGCTAGAACACCTTGTAAATGATTTTCATGTCCATGTAATCTGCATTTCTGATGGATTTGAACGTTTTCTTTCTTATGTTTAACTAAAACTCCAAGGCTTCAATCTCTTCCTTGGGCATCTCTTGTGTGTCCAGAAGCTAGAAGCTTCTGTCAGTATTAAATGGCCTTTTTGTCAACTCGTGATTTCAAATATCAGGTATGGGGAAGAGGTAGTCTCTAGTATCCACAGTTTTACCTTTGCTTGATTTTCCATGTGTTGTTTGGGGCACATGTTTCAAAATGTGTTCTATATATGCAGTCGTTAGCTGATTGCTCTCTGTTCCTTAGGCACATCCCTTTTTCAACTTGCTGCTTGCATGTGTTTATTGAATTATTCTCCCCTGTTTTCTCTCCTAGCAATAGCCAAATTTCCCACTTTCATGGGAATATTTGACTAATAAAGTATTCTGAAATTCAAATTTGGACTTGCCCATTGAAGTAGGTGGTTTGACATTGTCCAACTTGAAATTTTGATAACCTGGTTGACTAGGAGAGTTACACTAAGTTTGTGTGTAATATCAGCGTCTAACTTCTCCACTCATGGTGTCAGAAGTGTGTTTCTACTTTCAAATAGTGTTTAAAACTAAAAACCCAAACTTTGATTGGGACCCTCTTGGGTCCTGTGCCCAAGTCAGCCAGTTGGACTCAGTGGAATCTATAGATAAACAATGCAATGAAGGCCCAATAATGTAGGACTCTGAGATTCCCAAGTAGGCTGAGATAGTTGTTTCTTGAATTGTTCAAACCTGCTCTCTGTCCTAGCACCTATCGAAACTTTCACTCTCATAGGAGTATTTGACTAATACAAGATTCAAATTTTCAAATTTGCAGTTGCTTGACGAGGAATCAATTCTTGCGAACAAACACCTATTGGGCTAGGTTATTCAGCATTATCCAACCTAAATTGTTTCAAAAAATTTCATCAATCACACGGTTGATGTGGGGAGTCACAGTGACTTTGAATGTAAGTTCAGCTTAGGCAATGGCAAGTAGTTTAGATTTTGGAGCAAATAAAGACACTCTAGATGGTGGAAACATCTGAAAGAGATATACATATGTGAAGAACGTCTATGGCTTTCTTGACTGGTTTGTTCTTATTTCTTTTTTCTTCTATTATTGATGGAAAGGTGGATATGCAAGTGTTAAATGTTACACTGTGTGGCAAGAATGTAAGTGTGTATGGATGCGCAAGATAAACTGATAAACCCTGATAAAGTTGTCTAGAGCATTTATAAGTTGTTTGGTGGCTGCCTACAGAGGTCTATCAACTTATTTCTTCCCAAACGGAATTTTATCTTTGCACTGGCTAATGGCGCTCTAACTTTTCACTTCTCTCGTTCCTTCAACTAACCACCGAAAAAAAGACCTTCTCTCTCTCTCTCTCTCGTTATCTTCATCTCAAATTTTCTGCTACCATTGGCCACGTTTAGCATCAAAGCTGCAGAGGTCATCATTTCCTCCTTGAAAGCATACTTTGCAGAGACGTCTTCAGCTAGAGCCTTTAGGGCATCTAAGACACTGCACAAACCCTCATCTATTTGAGCTTCTGATATCAGAACCTCTGAGAAGTATTTGACAAAAACAATCAGGTGATATTTATTCTTCTTCAAAACAGCTGAACCAGAGCAGCGATGGTTCCCATCAAAGCTCACTGTCTCAGGCTATAGCGGCAAGAAAATTCCAGATGAACATAGTTGTGTCGAAAGCTCTTGGGACCTCAAGGCCACATCTTAGCATAGGCAGAAGCTATCAGTTCTGATTTTCTTCAATGTAATGCTTTGAGTTTCTGCTTTTCTTTGTGTTTTCTCCCAAGTGCTGTGTCCATTAATGGAGAAGTTTGTGCTTTTGTTTTCTCTGCATGTTATGCTTTTTGTTGTGATTTTGGATGATTAATAGTGAACCTTTGAATTTTGGTTTTCTTTTGCTTTTTGCTCTGATTTTGTACCAGTTGCTTGTTTGTCTTTTCTCTGTTCTTTTGCCCTAATCTAGTGGTGGTTTCTTTTGCCATGTTTGCTAATGTCTATCATCTACAATATCTTTCATGGATATTTCTTTGGGGAGTACATCAAAATACTCATAAACTATGAACTATTTAACATTTTAACTATATCATTTGACTTTATTTGAAAATACCCATGAAAAGATACATGATCATGAGTTGGAATAGTTACAAATGTTAAAAATACTCAACAGCCTATCTTTAATGGCTATTTTGATCAGTTTCCCATTTCTTTTTGTAGTGATTCGTGGTGGAACTGCGAATTTTGGTTCTTTTTTTGCCCTTTCTTTCTTTTTTTGATCCTATATTCTAAGTTTGGGATGTTCTTACTTTGCAAATAGTTATCATGAGGAGTGGCAGTTTCTACTACAAGGATCGGTTAGGTCGCACTAGAGGACCATGTGAGCTAATTCAGCGCAAACTTCTTGGCTTGGGCTGCTGGGATAATTGAAAGAAACACTTTCATATGGGGGGAAGACATGGATAAGTGGGCACCAATTGGCATGGTTTATGGCTTGCAACCTGCAATTGCCACATGCGAAGGTTTGGTGACCATTATTTTGTTTTATGATTTTTTTTTTTCAAAAGTTCTGCAGTTGTGACCACTGACAAATGGATTTGTTTGGAAATTGAGTTGATCTTCTATTTTTATGTTTGCATGGGTTGCTTACCATACATGAAGTTTCTTAAATGGTGGAACCCTCTTCTTTTAAAGAGTTCCATACCTGCAATACATTCACAAATCGTAAAGGAAAGTATGTTACCATTCACTGGCCCATGGCATACTTATTGTCCATTGCGTCATCACCATCCAATAAAATGATGCACTGACATGGACAGAAAGAGGGACCCAGCAGAACTGGACATAATCCCAATGGTGGTCTCACTCTTCCATTCCTATTCATCTATCACTTCATTGGACAATGATGTCTCCAGTGTACTATGTTTTGTCGAGTCCATTGGGTTATAGGTGTGCCCATGAAAAAGGAATTTTATACTAGAAATTTGGGTCGAGTTCTTCACTGAGACTGGTTGACTGTATGATATGCTAATCATGCTGTTCTACTTTAAATACTTTTGAATTTCTCTCTGCAGTAAGGCTAGGGGCTGCTGCAACAGCTGCCCTTCATAAAATGGGGAAAGGTATACTTCCCTGGGTTCCCCTTAAGGGATTCGAGAAGAAGTCCTACAAGCAGCTTCAAGATGAAGCCATTGAGATCAAGAGGCGCGATCTTGCTGTTCTTGAAGCCAATGGAGGGGTATGGCCTGGTGAAAGAATTCCCAGTCATGCCATGTTTCTTTGGGCCAGTGGATCTGAGCTCACCACTATATTGGAAGAAGACCATATGCCAAACAAATTTATCCCAAAAGATCTCAGGTATGCTTCTTTTGTATTGGGCCTTTGTTTGGTTGTACTAAATCTATGTTGGAATGAGAAAGAGGATTTTTTTCCTTTTTGAGAAATAAAGGAAAAGAGTTTCCATAGTATGCTGCATTTACTCTGATTGACATGGACTGCTCAATGCCCAAGTATTATTCATAACACTTTAATATTGCAACATTTGTATCCTGAATGATTCCCTCCAGACAGGAGCATGTCGACCTTATACTTCCATTTTTTTTTATAATTAACTGTATTTTATTGATTGGAAGAATTTTGATTTACAAATTGCTATTTAACAATACAAAAAAAAGTAATTCTTGTGGAAAATGGAAAAAATAGTTATGGACAAAGAGCACAAAGCAGAAAGGGGTAGGGCTCATCTAGTTACAGAAGTGACTATAGCCTATTTAAACACTCCTTGTCTAGCTAGAGAATCTGCCAATTGTTTGCTAGTTTTGGAAAGAGATGCTCAAGTCTGAAATAGTTTCTATTATCTCCACAAAGATATCATGAAACTGCGTAAGGCAGTGAGAAAGGCCTTTGTTGGATCTGATAAGTGATAATGTTATCAAACTAAACTTAGACTTTCGCACCCAAATTCATCAAACCATCTGGGTGAAGGAGGCAGATCACTTCATTATCTTAGTCTTTGTCATTTTTTGACAATGCCCTAAACCAAGATTCCTCCTGAGGTTATTTTAATGTCCATTAAAAAGCATGATTTCTGAAGGATCAGTCTTGGCGTCATTCTAACGGATGCAGGTTATGGCTGTACAAATGATGGCAGCTTTTATTCCTGCTTTTTCACCATCAAGCAGATCTACCAAGGAATCATCCTTTTTACTGCAATTCATTTTTTCAACTGGTTTACATTTTGTCAACCATAGTTATCAATATTTACAATGATTTCACATGCCAAAGAAGATCGTTTTCATTTTCCATTAGTTAATGCAATGAATAATTTATAGAAGAAATCAAATGACTGAATTTTTGATAAAAAATAACGGTGAAAGCTTAGAAAGCAAGGTTTTTAGCTCTATGATTTAACCTAGAATCTTAAAACAAGTAATATTCAACTCTGCTTCTAAAATTATATGCCAGCCCCTCTTTATAGTAACACCTTAACCCCCAAGAATCCTTATCCATATAATTAGAACTTCTAATTTAAAAGAAGTTCGTAATGACACTTTTACTGCTAACAAAATAAATAATTGCATAAGGATTAGTTTCTTTTTTCCCAGAATTTCGCTGAAATCCTAGAAACTAAAAAAGCCTAAAATCAAAATCCCTAAAAAACTTAACAACCCTACAAATAAACTCCAAAAAGATCCCAAACTACATCTGTAAAATTTAATAGAAAAATTAAAAATATGAGGCAACTTGTCCTGCATCAGTTTCCCTTGGTTGGAGAAAACTCATCCTCAAGTTTTGAAATAGCCTAAAATGAATCATGCTTCAAAACCACTTTTTTTCATTCTTCTTCTTTATTAGTTCAAAGATTATTTATGGTAGGAAAAAATCCTTTATAAACCCATCGTGATATGTGTATTAAGAGTACTTGCATTGAAAATCCCATTGGAAGCTTTAAAACTCTATTTGTGGACTTTTAGAGGCTTTTTCTTGACAAATGTGGCTGGCAAAACTGGTGTAGATGGTTAGACCTTATTTAGCTGAGTCCCAAATCCATTAAGTACCAATGATAGCGATTCTGAGCCACGAGCGAAAAGTTATACTCTATTGAAGGTACAATGATCAAAATCAGCTCATATACTGCCTGAATCTTCGCAACTTCAATAATTAGGTTTCTTGTAGTTCTCCACATTTTCCTTCTTGTCTTCACCATCCTCAATAGCTACTTCCGTTCTCTCTGAATCTAGGGCCATGATTATTGGGTTGGATCCACTACATTTCGTCTAAGCCACTCCTATTCCGATGCCTCCCCCTTTTTTCTCTTCTCGTATCTTTTTTCTATCTATATCTCCTTTAGCTCTCTAAGCATACCCTTTCTTTAAATCCTCTCTATCTAACTATTCCTTCATCTGTCTAACTCCTCTCATTCTTGCTACGCCCTCTATCTAACTCCTTTCTCTCTCTAACTCTCTCTTAGTATGCCCTTTGTCTCTCTTGTAGTGCCCTTTCACTCCCTTTATCCTTTATCAAACCTATGCCCCTCTCTCTCTCTACTTCCCTTCTTTCTATAACCATGCCCTTTCCTTCTCACGCTCCTCTCTCTGATACTTCCCTTTCTCTCTCTAAGTCCTTTCTCTATCTAAGTGTGTCCTCTCTCTTTATATCCTCTCTAATTGTTGCCGTTTTTTCTAACTGCATTCTCTCTCTAAATGTGCCATTTCTTTCTCTAACCACGTCCTCTCTCTTTAAGTCCTCTCTTTGTAATCGTGCCCTTTGTCTCTCTAACTTTGTTCTCTTTCTAAATGTGGCAGTAGTCCCTCTAACCTTGCCTCTCTCTCTCTCTCTCTCTCTCTCTCGCTCTCTCTCTCTTTGAAGCCATGAATGTGAAGATTTGTTAGATCCTGTGAAGCTTGATCTCTGTATTTGAGAACTTCAAGACAATTTATCAAACAAGTATTTCAGACTTTCCAGATATCAACCAGCTTCTAGGAAACTAGGAGTTCCACATTCCAGGGAAACCCCAACTTCCAGTTATGAAATGTGCTGTAAGGTTTCCTGTTTCTAACTCCATCACCATGCCATCATCTTCTTCACCAATGGTTTTCTCATTCACCTCGCTATTCAAGGTCTCTTCATCGTTTTCAGATTCTAATATATCCTCACCATGTCCAACATAAAGGGTCCCAATTTCCTCAACCTCTTTGCAAAGGCTCATTTAAAATCGGATCACCCACAAGAGCTTGTTTTTCAACATAGATTGAATGCAACTACATGATTAAAGAAGGCGACTTGAACTAAAAATTGGAGGACATACCTGCTATCAAAGTTTCCTTATGTGGCTCTGAATCGAAGATGCAATCTTCTTGTTCTTCCTCATTAAGATGGGTTTGAATAGGCACTTGTCATGAGTAAGATCTTCGTGTCCCTTGGTTGGGAAGCTAAGCTTCGTCCTTTCCATAGTTTACAGAAAGAATTCTCACCCACAGACTAAATTGTAGGATTCATATCCGATTTTGTCTTGAATGACTAAATGTTGATAAGAATGGGTTGGATGCACCTTGTGCATTAAAGCTTCGAAACCTTCTTCACTTTGAATGTTTGTGACGTATTTAACATGCCATTTCCTCGATTTCTCCTTTTTATATCATTGAACTCCTTTCATCTAACTTTTGTGCCACCACGGTCACGAATTCAACCTCCTCTAGCAGCTGTCACACGAACTTGTAGTGGATCCTCGGTGATGTGCCTACTCTGATACTAACTAAGGCAGTGGAGAATTCACAAAAAGAAATTGAAGATCTGAAAATTCGATTTAAAATAATGGTGGAAGCTTAGAGGCCAGGCTTCTTAGCTCTCTTGTTCACTCTCAAAACAAATAATTTTAACTCTGCTTCTAAAGTCTTATACCATCCCCTATTAATGTACCCTATTTATGGACCTCAACAACCTAGTTGTAATACAATAGAACTTTTAATTAAGACAAAAATTCTATGACACTTTTACCCTTGATAAAATAAATAATTGCATGACTCTAGTTACTTTCCAAATTGCCTCTATCATACTAAAAGCTAAAAAACTGAAATCCCTAAAAAATTTAAAAGCCCTAATATTAAAACCTAAAGAAATCCCAAAATACTTCACTAAAATTTAATAGAAGTAAATTAAAGAATACGAGGCATCATGTTTGACATCACGCAAGAGTGTACACTCTGCTTATGAAACAAAAGGAGCACTCTTATTGCTTTTCCAATTTTTTGGTTATTTTAGGGTTGACATGGTTGATCTATGTATTTGTCAGTGGTTGGTTCCTATAGTTTCAGTTTTCTTGTTGATTAACTTAGTTTTAGAGCTTGATATTTCAGATTAATGGTCAAAACATTTGTGTTCCTCATATATATGGAAAACACTTTCCAACACCTATAGGCGAAGTGAATAGTGTTTTCGCCCCCGCAACGGACACAATTGGTCCATTGCCGTTATACGTGAAAAATCGACCGCCACGGTCCTACTATGTCTGTGGTAGTACCGTAACAGACAATATATGTCCGTGGTAGTACCGTAACAGACAATGTATGTCCGTGGTAGTACCGTAACAGACAATGTATGTCCGCGTGGCGGTCGATTTTTCCCCACTGTCCCAAACAATAGGACAGTGACGATCCTATAGGCGAAAATACTGTTCATTTTCACCTATAGGTGTTCTGTAGGGCTTTCCCCTATATATATATATATATATATATGAGTAAACCTTCCAATAACTGGGCAGCTATAATGAGTAGTAATAATATAGGTGGAATCCCAGCCGTCAGATCTTTATATTGTGCACCATATAAAAATATAAAAAAATTATTTTCTATAATTTAAAATGACCAAATTACCCCCATCATTTTTCAAGGGTATGTCGGTCATTTTATATTTTGAGAAATGTTTTTTATATATTTTTTAATTTTGTGCTCTATTTTTTAGTACACACGTCTAAAATTTCATTATGATCTAATTTCTGAAAAACATATTAAAATTCATATAGTGATATGTATTTTGAACTACATGATGAAAATTTGATGGCTGAGATTCCACCTATATTACTATTCATTATAGCTGCGCAGCTATTGTTAGCTTTTTCCTATATATATATATATATATATATATATATATATATTGGATTGCAATAACTATTTGGTAATAGATATAGTAATTAAAAAATAAATACACTCGTAAGATTAGGATATCAGAAGTAAAAGAAGCCTTGAAGATGATGAAGATAGGAAAGGATTTAGGACCAGATGGTATTGCGATAGAAGTTTGGAAGTGCATGGGAGAGATTGGCATTTACTGGCTGATCATTTTGTTCAATAAGGTGTTGAAAACAAAGAAACTACTAGACAAATGGAGGAAAAACATTGTGGTACCTATTTTCAAGAGCAAATGAGGCATATAGAATTATGTGAACTATCGAGAGATCAAACTTATGCGCCATACGATGAAGCTGTGGGATAGAATGATGGAGCGACAATAAGGCATGAAACGAATGTATCAGAAAACCAATTCGGTTTTATGTCAGGGAGGTCAACTATTGAGGCTATTTTCCTACTTAGGCAACTTATTGAGAAGTTTAGGGCGAAGGACAAAGACCTCCACATAATCTTTATTGATTTAGAAAAATCTTACATTATAGTATCTCGAGATTTAATTTGGTGGGTGTTGGAAAAGAAAGGAGTCTCTTGAACTATATCGACTTGGTGAGAGATATGAACGAGGGAGCACTAACTAGTGTGTGGATAACTAGTGGAGGAAAGTGAGTTTTCAATGACAATAGGTTTACCTCAGGGGTCAGCATTGAGCCCATACCTCTTTGTCTTAGATATGGACGACTTAACTAGGCACCTGCAAGATGAGGTACTGTGGTGTATGTTGTGCGACTTGGTTTTGATCGATGAGACCTGAAGCAGCATCAACACAAAGTTAGAACTTTGGAGGGATGCTCTAGAATTTAAAGGCTACAAGATGAGGTACTGTGATGTATGTTTTTCGATATGGTTTTGATCAATGAGACTTGAAGCGGCGTCAACACAAAGTTAGAACTTTGGAGGGATGCTTTAGAATTTAAAAGTTTAAAATTTAGTCGGACTAAGACAAAGTATGTGGAATGGAAGTTTAATAATAACAGGAGCATAGACGAGGAAGTAGTTAAGATTGATGGTCGAGAAATACCAAAAAGAGCGCACTTTCAATATCTCGGGGTTATAATCCAGGAAAATAGGGGGATTGAGGAAGATGTCGTATGTAGAATTAGAATTGGGTGGGCAAAGTGGAAATGTGCACTCAGAGTGTTATGTGATTGCCACATATCAATGAAGCTGAAGGGGAAGTTCTATAGGAGAGCTGTGAGACCACCTTTGCTTTATAGGGCGGAATGTTGGGCTGTCAAGTAACAACATATCCATAGGATGAGTGTAGTTGAGATGGATGAGTGGCAATACAATAAGGGATAGAGTTCGAAATGAATACATTAGGGAGAACTTAGGTGTTGCTCAAATAGGCAATAAGATGAGAGAAAGTAGATTTAGTTAGGTTGGTCGTGTGCAGTTCATACCCATTACAACACCTATTAGGAGGTGTGAATGTTGTTTGCGAAAGCTTTACACCAGATGGGTTGATTTTTGGCAAATAAAATACGAGAAAAATAGAACTAGCAACAAGTAAGCAACAAGCAAGAAAATAAAGCAAGAACAAAATAATAGGAAAAAAAAAACACCATAATTTATGTGGTTTGTCACAGATGTGACTACACCACTGGCGAAAATGATCAATGTTTTTTCACTAATTCAAAGAAAAAAAAATTACAAGGTACTTACTTTAGTGAATCAGAGACACAAAACTCAAATCTCCCACCAAGTCTTTTTCTCTCTACAATTTTCTCTCTCTAAACACCCAAAAGTTTTCCTCTATCTATTTGGCACTTTTTTTCTCTACAAAGCACTCAAAATAAAGTGAAAAATGAACCCAAAGGGACACCTACATGGTGATCCCGTATTTTTTTCTTTTGTTTTTCTATTTAGAATACAACTTAAATATAGAATAGAGAAACACCCAAAAAATATATACGTGAAGGTCCATACTTTTCCTAACTTTATGGAAAATTAGCTTTATCCTTATCATTTATGGATCCAAAAGCTTATCCGAACCTAAATAGGACTCACCCAAACTCCTGTAATTCGGTTAATAACAATCCCAAATTATAGGAATCCCAAAAATAAAGGAAACAATATATTACACAAGATTTTTCTAACGTCAGGGTAGGTCTAGATCCAAATCCAGACCAGGAAAAGGTAATATTCGTTGTTATTGATACAAGAAAAAAGGGCATATCAAGAAGGATTGTCAGAAACACAATTCACCCAACTTTCGATCTCTGTGTGCTCCAAGCCCAAAATTTTCTTTGCTGAACATAAATCTTTGATCTCAAATTATCTAGCAAGCTGAGTCTTCAATTTAGTGATTTCATCTCAAATTCTCTGACAATCCTTCTTGATATGCCCATTTTTCTTGTAGTAATAACAATGAATATTACATTTTCTTGATCTGGATTTGGATCTGGACTTGTCCTGACATTAGATAATTTTGTATAATATTTGGTTTTCTTTATTTTTGAGATTCCTATTAATATGAGATTGTTATTAACTGAATTATAGGAGTTGATTTGGGTGAGTCCTATTTAGGTTAGGATAGGCTTTTAGGTCCATAGTTGATAAGATAAACTTTTCCATAAAGTTAGGAAAAGTATGGATCATCACTATCTACTTTTTGGGGGTTTCTCTATTCTATGTTTAAGTAGTACTCTAAAGAGAGAAACATAAGAAAAAGTAGGGGGCCATCACGTGGGTATTTTTTTGGGTTTATTTTTCTCTTTATTTTGGTTGTTTTGTAGATAGAAAAAGTGCCAGAAAGATAGAGGAACACTTTTGGGTGTTTAGAGAGAGAAGAGTACTTGGTGGGAGATTGAGTTTTGTGTCGCCGGTTCTTTCAAGTAAGTGTCTTGTAATTATTTTTTTTTGAATTAGTGGAAAAATATCGACTATCTTTGCCCATAGATGTAGTCACGTCTGTGTCGAAGTACGTAAAAATTTGTTTTTTTTTTTTCTTGTTATTTCCTTTTTATTTGGTACCAGATCTATTTTTATCGTACTTTATTTGCTAAAAATCAACCCGTCGGGTTTAGAGCTTTCGCATACAAAAAGAAGTTGGTTCAAGTGGAAGGCTCAAAAAGGGCAAAAGGTAAACCAAAAAGGACGTGATTAGAAGTAGTGAGAAAATATATGGAGACTTATTTGGGTCATGATTGGAAGTAGTGAGAAAAGATATGAGGACTTATGACCTTACTGAAGATATAATTTTTGATAGAGCAGAATGGCGGACCATGATTCATATAGCCGACCCCAAATAATTGGGAAAAGGCTTTGAAAATGATGATGATATCCATTTGGTGATGTATGCTTTTCTCACTTTCACAGCTTAATTTTTCAGATAAATGGGTTGTGATGGCATTTATTGTTCCTCATATTTTTGGATTCCTATATCCATTTGCAGATATTCACTTTCACAGATTTCTCATTGAAGGCTTCTTTACAGTCTTCAGCCTTGAACAGATTACACACCGTTAAAATATATTATCATTGGAAGTTTGCATGCTTTGTGTCAGTTACTTTCGAAAATTTTAATCACCATGCAAAATGTCATTACTGACTGATTGTTTGTCTCAGGAAACGTTTGCAAGAGATAATCCCTGGATTGAGGTCTGGGAGGTTCTTAGTATAGAGCAAGCTATGGACCAGATCACTTATGATGGAGGGTGGTATCGCGAGCCATTAGGTTCCTACACTACAGGTCCTCCATACATTAGGCATTGGAACAGAGACGTGAAGGTAACACTATTCTTTCCTTCTCATCACATGACTTTCTATTAACCATGAGGTTCTATCCTATATATTCTTAACTAAAATTTTGTTATTGAGTATTCTTTTACTCATTATACATAGAAGAAATCATCGACTCGTGCACTTGAGATTTCAGAAAGGCAATGGTATGAATTATGAGCTCTCTTGATGAGAATGATTTATGGTGATTTTGATTTGTTTATGCAGAGAATGTTTAGGCTTTTGCACAACCTCACCAATATAGTTTACCAAAAGCTTGATCGTGTAATCCCTGGATTCAAAGTGATCATGGATAGGGTTCAGCAAGATGTGAATGAAAAGGACAAAAGGCGTGAGGAAAGGCAATCTCAGAAGAAACCGGGATTTGAGGAAATTATCGAGAAAGGTATATCAGACGATCCAATTTCATAACGGTCTTTTATTTTTCACATTTTTGTAAAGAGGACTTGTGGTGTTCACGCTTGAATTCTTGCTGTTCACTTTATCCTCTGTTTTTCATGGTCGAGCCGTTTGTATATTATGCAAGTTAACCTTCCTGCTTATTTCTGTTGAATAGTGGAAAAAAGTGAAATTACCGGATTCCTCACAATACATGGCTCCTGTTATCCCAAATAGATGTAGTCAAATTCCTAAAATGGATTCAAGTTAACATATGGCTATGATTTTCTACAATTAAAAGCTGATTTGGACCCAATATACTACTGAGTTTGTGAAAAGTTGGACCCAATATACTACTGAGTTTGTTAAAAGTTATCCATGGCTAATCAGAGTTTGGACCCCTTGTCTGTGAGATTACGTGTGGGTTCCCTCACAAGTTTAAGGATGAACATTGTCGAGCATGCGCTCCTTCGGACTGAGCTCTAACAAATTGGTATTTTCCGAGGTTTAATAACAGTTTTTGACAAACAATACTAGAGCTTCATACAGTCTCTCCTCGGTTGAAACCATTGTTCGCAAAATCACTAGATTTAATCACTAATTGCTCGGTTAGATCGGAACTGGCCAGGCGGGCTCCGGATTTGGACGGTTAGGGTGATCAATCGGTATTTTAAAAAAAAAATTTCAAAAAAATATATATAAATTCTCAAAATAAGGAATTTGATTTGGAATACATTTTTAAATATTCTTTATATTATGGTAAAGATTAAAAATTGTTTTTGTCATTAATACTCATCCTTATATTTTCTCTTCTTTTTTAGAAAATTTAAAAAATAGCCAAGGGAAAATATAAAATGGGTAAATTTTTTTTTTTTCATTAATTTTCAACTTCATTTGAATGTGCTTTATTTTAATCATTCTTTATATGCTTTTTATATTTTAATATTTTTTTATTTGTATCCTTTTTTTTTTTTTTCCAACACTTTTTTGACCGCCCGGGACTTGCCCGGTTAGAGCGGTTGAATCGACCGGTTTATTGGTTAAGCCGGTTGAATTGCTTCCAAGCTCATGTCCGTTTAACCGTTCTGGTTCGATTTTACGAACACGGGTTGAAATCGTGTGTGTAGAGTCTAAAGGGACTATCTTCGTAGAGAAAATTTGGAGCATATGTAGTAGGAAATATCTTCCATAGTAACTCTTTTCATTTCCTTGAATTGTTATACAAGGATTCTTTACAAAGAGACCATTTACCTTTAGAAAAAGTTTAGAAAAAGTTTATATAAGGTTGTAACCTTAAAATGTAGAATTATAGATGCACTTCAAAAATCTATCGGAAAGGGTTGTTTTAATGTTGAAAAACCCTCCAATTAATCATCTCAACATCGGGATGAAAAAAAAAATTTGCGTCTAAGAAAATTTTCAAAACTTTTGTATGTTTTATAGATCTACTTGATTTTAACCATTTTTAGAGTTTAAAATTTTATAATTAGATATGAAAATACATTTTCAGATAATCATAAAAAATAATGCCAAAATTAAATGTTATGATAAAATTTAGAGGTACGCTTTAATAGGATTATTTAAAATTGTAATTTTATATAAACTACACTTTTTACCTTTTGTACAAGGAAGTCACAATTATTTTCACTCATTAAATGTCAAATCGAATGGTTTTGGGTGAGTCACGAAATCCGAAAAATATTTTTGAAAACATTATATATAATCAATGACACTCTTACAACTACCTATTTTGAAATCTAATGAATTGATGATTGTGAACCCTAAACTCCAATTATTAGCCTCGACATTTGAAAGATTTCAAGAGTGTGAGATAGTAATTATGATATTTTAATTGGATCATAACAGGCATCGATTCTGAAGTACTTACAGAGCATAAGATTAGAAAAACAAAAAAAAACTAAAAAAATAGAGAATAGCGTTTTAGAGCTTTCTTTGGGGTACGAAACCATCGTAGGATTATATGCCCATATATTCTTTAGCTAATCACCATAGCAACATCACACAATGCATCCGCAAAGGCCAGACCCACTGAGTCCTTCCATGTAGCATCTTGATTATCTTCTAAGCCTTTTTTTTCCGGAGAATGTCACTAATTTCTCATTAGATTCCTAAGTACAACAGAAGGATCAATAAAATGAGAAATTAAATCTATGATTGTGTTCCTGGTATATGTCCTCCTCTTCATTTGCCACCACCTTATATGCAGGCCCACATGAAACATGCATTCTACCCTATAGGTCCGTTTGGTTCACATGAAATAGTTTGACGGAAAAATGTTTATTGAAAAATATTTACATATACAAAGAGTCTAGAGGGAATTAATTACTTAAGCCTGGTTTTTACAATGTTTGGTAAACATACTTGAAAACAGGCAAAGAGACAAAACACAAGGACAAACAAACAAGCATCTATAAAAAGGTTGCAAGGATGCTTAGGAATTTTGAGATAGTTTATACAAGATAGTTTTTTTATATAAAAAATTTGAGATAGTTTATCCTTATAAAAACTTTGGAATGGGATTCTCTTTCTAGAAATTTTGAGATGTTTCTCTCTCTAAGACTTAAAATTTGATATAATTTTTATCTAAATATTTCAAAGTGCCTTTTCTATCTAAAATTTGAAATTTGAGATAGTTTCTCTCTTTAAAATTTTGATATAATTTATTTTCCTAAAACTTAAGATAGTTTCTCTCTCTAAAACTTAAATTTGAGAAAGTTTCTCTCTAAAAATTTTCAGATAGCTTCTCTCTCTTAAAATTTTAAATTTGAGATATCCACTCTCTCTAAAAACTTTGAGGTAGTTTCTCTCTCTAAAAAATTTAAGATAATTTCTCTTTAAATTTTTTGAAATAGTTTCTCTCTCTAAAATTTTAAAGATAGTTTCTATCTCTAAAACTTGGAATTTGATAAAATTTCTCTTTCTAAAATTTTTGATAAATTCTCTCTCTAAAACTTAAAATTTGAGATAAAATTTTGAGCTAGTTCCTCTTTTTAAAACTTAAATTTTAGAATAGTTTAATGTAGGTCTAATAGAAGAAGAACCATACATGTGTATCCTCTATTTTCATATGAAAAAAAATTCCAGGGATTATTTTACGACCCTGAATATCTTAGATATGAAACTAATAAAACCTTTACTTCCAAGACTATGCTCATTTTTGGTAATTTATAGCACATTTGGTTCGCATGAAAATATTTTTCAAAAAATATTTTACATGAAAAAATTCTTTCTTGTGGTTAAGTGTGGGAATATTTTTACATCAATTAGTTGCTAATTGGTGTGAAAAGATGCACTAATTGGTATGAAAATATTATCACACTTAATCACATGAGATAATTTTTTATGTAAAAATGTTTTATAGAAAATATTTTCATACAAACCAAACTTGCAGAGAATAACCGTCAACAATAACCTATGACCTCAAATGCTCAGCTTTCCTCGGATCTAATCCTCCTTGGCTATAATTAAACCACATGGACCCGAGAAGGTTTTGTATGCGGAATCTCTAAACTCAATGGGTTGATTTTGACAAATAAAGTATGAGAAAAAATAATTAAAAAAAAAAAAAAACAAGCAACAAAAATAAAGCAGGAAATAAATAACAAAAAAAGAACATCAGGATTTATGTGGTTTATCACGGATGTGACTGCATCCACAGGTATGGTAAACTGAAATCCACTATACCAATAAAAATTAAATCAAAGATTTTGGAATAAACCTCTACAAAAACTCAAATCGAGCAAACCCTTTTTTAAACCACTCTCCATTCCTCTCTTTACTTCTAGTAACCATCATCAACAACACTAGATAGAGATGCGAGAGCAACGAAAAATTGCTTTTTTTCTCTAACTAAAAGGAGAAATAACCCAAAATCTTTATGAGAACCATTTCTCTATAAAAAACCAACTTCTTACTGTGCAGGAGTCTTCAGGAGATACCATCAATGTTTCTCTTCATAGGAAGCTCTTTTCTCTAAGAGGAAATTGCATCTTATGTACAGGAGGTCTTGCCCCCCTCTCTCTCTGGAGGAACCACCATTCCTTTATGGTGACCCAAATAGGGTAGACAAATTCTTTGCACTTTCATCTCATGTATATAGGATTATGAGTCTATATTAAATAGAAAACTTTTTATAGATTTTACTTATATCTCAAAAGACCAAGAGATATATCCAAGAATCTTAATCCTTTTTTAATTTATATTTCTTTTAGGAAACTAATCAATATTATTCTCAATCCTACATAATATGGGAATATCTCAATCTCATATAATATGGATCAATCTCAATCAATCCCATAAAATTTGAGATTTCTTTATGTAGGTGATTTTGGATAGCATCAAATCCGACAATCTCCACCTTGATATCAAAATAAGATGCTCACTTTGCTAACATCCATCGGATAGCTTCACAAATTATTTTTCTTTTACTAAATAAATTTCTTCATCATTCTTGCTAAAAAATAGTGTTTCCATCAAATTTCTCCACTTCGAACCTTGCATTCGAAACCTTTATTGTATTACCAAAAACCTTAAACCATGGCTCTGATACCACTTATAGTGCTTTGATACCACTTGTTATATGCGGAAGCTCTAAACCCGATGGGTTGATTTTTTTGGCAAATAAAGTACGAGAGAAAAAGATCGACAAAAAAAAAAAAAAAAGCAACAAGCAACAAAAATAAAGCATGAAATAAATAACACAAAAAGAGCACTAAGATTTACGTAGTTCGTCACATATGTAACTACATCCACGGGTCCGGCAAACTAAAATCCACTATACCAATGAAAGTTTTATCAAAAATTTTGAAACAAACCTCGACAAAAACCCAAGTAGAGCAAAAACCACTATCCCTTCTTTCTCTTTACTTCTAGTAACCATTATCGACAACACCAATGAGAAATTAATTTTTTCTCTAACTAAAAGAGGAAACAATCCAAAATTTTTATGAGAACCAATTCTCTACAAAAAACCAACATCTCCCTCTGCAGGAATCTTCAGAAGACACCATCAATGTTTCTCTTCATAGGAATATCTCTTCTCTAAGAGGAAATTGTAACTTATGCACAGGAGGCTTTGCCCTCTTCTCTCTAGATGAACCATCATTCCCATATGATGACCCAAATAAGACACACAAACTCTCTGTACTTTTATCATATATATATGTATATATATATATATATTAAAATTCCATCCTAAATAAAAATAGATCTCAAAAAACCACTACATTCATTTCTCATAGTCAACCAATTCATTGTGATGTCCATTCTCCCCATTTGCTTACAAAGAAAACACACATTTACTACGATATGTTTCCTCTTTTTAAGAGAATATGCAGTAAGTTCTTATATAAGTTCAAAAGTCACAAAAGTGCCTGCACTTTATGTGGAACGGGTTCATTTTCAAATTTTAACAACTTCCGTCGTACACCATCTATCTATCACGTAGATAAATTTTTTTTTCGAAAACTCACCATCTGATTGAGCTTCCAAGATTGTTTTGTTGTCCCAATTAGACTGAAATAAAAGTTTTATATTACTTGCATCAACTTGGCAAATTGGGAGAGCACTATGCCTGGGAGCCTATTGTATCTACAATATGAATCCCATGATATATTTAGCTCACATCCGGATATTATATAACTAATATTCAGGTATTGATTTTCTAATCTTAAAAATAAATAGAAAAACTGAACTTATAGATTCAGTCAACAATTTATAATGCCCAAACAGACTTTTATCTCCTCTTCCAACTAGGATCCTTACATATCTTTCCAAGAAAGGTTAGCAGTGATGTGCTATACCATGTTGGCCTTCGTACTTGCCAACAAGTCAGAATTGTGGCCCCTCTCAAACCTTGATTCCTCAAAATATTTTCCTTAGAAACAATTGCTGGGAAAACAAATTTATAGTTATTAATATATTTCAGACATATGATGGTAGAAAAGCAATCCAACACAAATTTATAGTTGTTAATATGTTTCAGACAAATGATGGTAGAAAAGCACTAACCTGAATGTTTGCGTGAAAATATTTTTTGAAAAACAATTTCATATGAAAAAATTCTCTCATGCAGTAAAGTGTGGGATTATTTTTACATCAATTAGTTGCCAATTGGTGTGAAAAGATGCACTAAGATTAATTGGTATGAAAATACTCTCACACTTAACTGCATGAGAGAATTTTTATGTGCAAATGTTTTCTAGAAAATATTTTCACCTAAACCAAATGTGCCAAGACCTGTGTTTAAAAGCATTTGTTAAGAACAAAACATAGGCGTAAATTCATTCTTTCATACACCAAATATAAGAAATGGAGTTGTATGCGATACCAACTCTTTTTTTTTGGTACAAGGAAGTCATAGTCATTTCTTGCAGTCATATATCGAATTGGTCGGTTAAAAGTGAGCAAAAAAATACAAGAAATTCATTTAAACTTACACCGATAAATAGCCTAATTTTACATTTAATTACTAAAGATGTTTGTAATCTTCTTGCCCAAGTAGTAACCTTTTTCATTAGAAAATAAACTTTAAAAGTAAAAGAGAAAGAAGGTATCTAATGCTTCAACCAAATTGGGCACAAGTTAAAATGATTATGATAAAAAGCAAGAACCTGTACACGACAAAACCCCAAGAGTAGGTGCCTCTCTCAATATATAAAATAAAGTGGCAAGCTGGCTAGACGGTTGAGATTCTCCCACTTATGTTGTTTTTTTCTAAAACTATTTCCCACTCAAATATAATAGTTATAATAATGGAAGAAAGGAGCCCACGTGGGCCTTGCTACTCATCCAAGAGACATTTTCTGGTCGAATGTGTTCCTTAGGTACAACCTCTACAAAGAGTAATGGAGGAAGGTACCCTCGCTCTCTCATACTTTTAAAGAAATTTCGAGTCCCACCACCTCAAGTCCCCTGTAAATTGCACACATGCTCTCCTCTTCATTGACTAATCTCAACTCTCTCTCTCATATGGCTCGCTTTGTACCCATCTTGGCTATGTCTCTCCTTGCTCTTCTGCTCCTTTTTGAGTTCGGGTCAGGACTAGAACCGCAAGCGGTATCCATCTACAACCATCAAAACCCAACTCTGGGGTTGGAAATGGGCCGGGTGGCCCGACCCTATCGGCTTGGCCCTAAAAAACTAGGGCTTGGACCATGAAAGAAAAGCTGAAGCTGGGCTAGGGCCAGGCAACCATGGCATGAGAGCAGGACCGGCCGGCCAGGCCTGGTCCCCTCCCAATAGGCAAGGGGTGGGGTCAAGGCCTTTTTGGCCTTATCAAGGGCCCGGCCAGGCCTGGGCCTGCCCTATGGGGACTAAAGCCCAGAGCGGCCCTATGGGGACTAGAGCCCAAGGCGGCCCTGCCCAGGCCCAGGCCTAGGCCCGGCCTGTTACAATCCCTACCCAATTCTTCTTTGTGCCTTCTAAACATGGAGGTTTCCTCCTCCTATCAAATCTATCATCATCACATATCAAATGGCTTATAATAGAAAGAGATTTATCAAAACTTGAGGATCTAAAGTCTGATGGTCCTATGTTTTTATATGTTTTGTAGGTGACCGAAGGCGCCCTCCCCAAAGGCACCATGGGTAATAATGCTACTATTTCTTGATGAACTAATAACTAAACCACTATTTCCTAATTTATTTCAATGTTTCTAAGCAGTTTTGTGTCTCTTCTTTTGTAGATTGTGGAAAAGCATGCACCGGCAGGTGCAGATTATCGTCGAGGCCACACCTGTGCAAGAGGGCTTGTGGGACATGTTGTGCAAGGTGTAGCTGTGTGCCTTCGGGGACCGATGGAAATGCAAAAATGTGCCCATGTTACTATAACATGAAGACTCATGGCAACAAACCCAAGTGCTCTTAAGCCTTAACAGAGTGCTTCTAGTTGCCACTAAACATGGGCTTCCCTTTCTTGTCTCTTCATTCACTAGACAGGCCAGTCTATCTATGTACTTGTGAGTTGATTTAGAAGGTTCATACTGTAGAAATAAGAGTTCTCCTCCCTCTAGCTTTAGAGGGAGATGTTTCCATGTAGCATCGTTCAATACAGAATGTTGTTTGCAACTAATTCTCAAAGAATCGGGGAAATTCATTTCCACTAGAAAGGGGGATAAAAACATTCCTTGAGAAACAGTGGACTAATTTAATTGAGAGAGAGAGATTTAGTTGACTTTAATTGAGAGAGTTAGTGAGGGAAATAAAAACAAATTATAATTGGGGGAGAGAGAGAGTCACGTAAGGGAATACAAATAAATTACAATTTCTCTCTACACCCTTTTTAATATAAGTGGTGCCTCACTTTCAAGGGGTCATATTTATCTAATAGTCAATGACTCTCAAGATATTTTGAATTTTTTGTGGTTATCCAAATATTTATCTTATTCTTATATCTCTTTATCTCATTAATAAAAAGCCATAAGATTTTCAAAATACCGTCTCACCCATTAAATGGTGGAACCAACTAAAAATCAACATCTTCTGCTCGTCCCTCAATAAATGGGAACAGGTGAACTTCTCCCATACGCTCTATGGGGAAATGAACCGTGAGTTCTTAAGAAGCGACTACATCTCTGCAGAGAGAACCATATTAAAATTTTCATCAAAAATTAAAATATAAAATGGAATTGGTAGCCTTGATTTTAAAATTTATTACCGAATTTTAGAATTCATTATGATTTTTTTTTTTTTTTTTGACGAATATCATAAACTTTGTTAATGAAAACACTTAGAGCATGATAATTACATTGTCAGTAACATAAAGAGAAAATAAAGATACCCCAAGACATGCATAAGAATCTACCTCTGAGTTAGCCTACTAATAAACATGTTGAAAAGATAAGGATAAAGATTTTGATAAGTACAAGATCTGAAACAACATCGTTCTAAAATCCCAAAGAATCCTCAACTCTTTATTGCACCACCTGATCACATTCAGCGAATCCCCTTCTAACACGCAGTTAACTCTTAACCCCTTATGTGCAGAAAGCTTTAAACCTATCAATAGAGATAGAATCTCAACGTGGTTAGCAGTGGCCCTGCCAGCAGGACCTACATACTAGAAAATCCTATTACCATGCAAATCTCTAACTACTCTGCCAATACTTGCAAGACCCGGGTTTCCAATTGAACTCCCGTCAAAATTTAATTTAAAGCATCCATACGAGGGATTCACCCAAACGCTTCTTGGCCTACAACTTACCACCCCCAATTTAAAGAGATTGGAGAGATTTAATAAAATATCCGGAGCTGAGATCCCCCTACCTTCTTTAGTAATTGCCATCCAACACCAGATAGTGTGCTGAATGGTGCTCAAAACTCTATCAAGAGGACAGGCCTCCCCATCAAAGATTCTGCAGTTTCTTTCTTTCCACACTTCCCATAAAATTGCCCCTCTTGCAATCATCGACAAAGCATAACCCACTTTAAGTAGATCTTAGAATGCAAGCTGGGAGATAATCTCCAAAATCGTCTCTGGCATGGCAATATGTATTCCTAACTAGGCAAGAGACCAAGACTAAATCCTAGTCACAAAAGGGCAATGAATCAAAAGATGAAACACATACTCTCCATTTGACTTGCCATTTGACTTGCACATTAAGCAAATGGTAGGCAAGATCCTACCCATTTTAATCAAATTATCAACTATCAAAATCTCATTTTGGGTTGCAAGCCAAATAAAAATCTGAACCTTAAAAGGGATCGCCATTTCCACACTTGTACAACTCTTGGAAGAGTCCATCTCGTATGCTTATGAAATAGCAACTGATACATGGATTTGACAGTGAAATGCCCATTCTTCTCCACCTCAGAAACTATCTCATCCTCAACAACTGGTGGCAAAGATATCTGATTCAGCTCTAGCCGGAGCTGGGAAATCCTAGTAATAACTGCATCCCCAACCCTATTATAAGGAAATGTAATATTCCAGAAGATTTGTTCTTCATTTCTTTCCACCATTTCAGCGACTTTTGCATAAGGAAGTTGGACTTCTAAAAAAATATATGGATAAGAGTCTTTTAAAGCCTTATCCCCACACCACTTATGTTCCCAAAACGCGACATTATCCCCAATACCCATGCACCATCTAACATTATTCTCTACCATCGATGTACAGAGATAAATGGCCTTCCAACAATTTGACCCATTAAGATTTCTTATACCACAACCAATCCACAACCCATGTTTATCTTGACCATATTTCGAGGCCAGTACTTGACACCATAATTGGGTCTTAAAGTGTAAGCTTATCCACCACCATTTGCACAGTAAAGCTTTATTAACCAAAGAAATTTTCCCAATACCCATTCCTCATTTACTTTTAGGTGTATAAAGTCTATCCCATCTCAGAAGATAATATTTCCTAGCCTCATCCCCAGAGCCCCATAAGAAGTTTCTCATCACGGTTTCAATCCTTTTAACAACCGATCTAGGCATTTGAAACAAGACATCTGATAAACAGGTAAGTTATCCATACATGATTGTATTAGTGTTAGTTTTTCCCCAATAGATAAAAACTTAGGCTTCCACAAGTCTAATTTAAATTGAGCACTCTATACTACGTTGTCCCAAGATGAAACTGACAGCCTCTTATTAGAAAAGGAAAGCTCTAAATAGGTGATTGGGAAAAAATCCAATTTACAACCTAAAGCACTAGCTAACTCTCTTGATAATGGTTTCCCACAATTATCTCTTAGCAGCAAGGTTTTACTTAGATTAACCTTAATACCTATTACCACCTCGCAGCATTAGAGAAATCATCCAATATGACAGACATGTGACAGATGTTTCGCAAAACAACAATGTATCATCGGTGTATTAAAAATGAGAAATAGGACGACTTTGTGATCCCACTTTGAAGCCAGTGAAATTGTCCCTCCTTTCAACATTCGAGATCATAAAACTAAAACATTCAGCATAAATGGTGAAAATAAATGGGGATAGGGGGTCCCTTTGGCGAAGCCCTCTAGAGGCTCTGAAAACGCCGTTAGGGCTTCCCTTAATACAGATAGTAAAGTGAGCAGAAGAAAAGCATCTATAGATCCAGTTTCTCCATCTATCTCCAAAACCTATTCTCTTCCATCAAAATAGACCATTCTACTATATCGTATGCTTTTTCTATATCCAACTTAAGCACTACTCCAAGTTCTTGATTAGCAATACGAGAGTGAATACATCTTGGAGTTACCAAGACACTATTTGTAATCAACCTATTTTGAATAAAAGCAGATTGTGATCCAGTGATAATGGACGGTAGCACCAGTTTCAGCCTTTCTGCAAGTACTTTAGGCACAATTTTGTACAAACTTGTCAGTAAACTAATAGGCCTGATATCAGATAATTCCACAATGACCGATTTATTAGGAATTAAGGCAATGTAAGTGGAATTAACCCCTTTAAAAATTTCGCCCCTCCAGAAAAATTCCCTCACCATCAGAAGAAGCTCCTCACAAATAACATTCCAAAATCCATCAAAAAGGACCAACGAAAAACCGTCAGGCCCTGGGGTTTTATCACCCAACAATGAAAACACCGCCTTTTTTAACTCTTCCATGGAAATCTCAGCTTCTAATCCAGAAATAGAGTTTGGAAAAAATATTTTAAAAGGAATTTCAGTAATTCTAGGGGCAAACTTAACTTCAGAAGAGAAAACCCTCCTAAAATGGTCAATGACACTATCCTCCAAACCGTTTACATCATCCTCTGCTATTCTCGAAATAGAAAGACCATAAATATCATTTTGACGCATGTGCGTACTAGCTATGAAATGAAAAAATTAGTATTATGATCACTTTCTTTCAACCATTTATTTCTGGATCTCCGTTTCCAATAGATTTCATCTAGTCTAAGAAACTCCTTAAAGGTTTTAAGTTTCTAATTCCTCTCAATGATCAACTCCTCTGTTAAGAACCAGTGTTAAGCATATGCTGGTCTAACAGCTGAATTTCCATCAACACCTCATCTATCTTGCCTTTCAATTGATACTTATAGTCTGACTTCCATTGAACCAATCTATGCTTGACATTCAACAATTTATTATGTAATGGGAAGTCCATCGATCCAAAGGTAACAAAATTTTCCCAAGTACTCTTAATAAGATCCACTACACCCTGCTCCTCCAACAAAGCAATTTCCATTCTAAAGAGTCTCACCCCTCCAATGTGATCCACGGTGCTTAAAATAATGGGAATGTGGTCCGAAGAGAGTCTAGGAAGGGCTTTAATAGAGGTTAAAGGGAACCTGTCCAGCCACTCATTCTGTACCAAAAATCTATCAAGTTTTGAGAAGGACAAATTAATCACACTACTATTAGACCACTGAAAGCTGCATCCAAAATTGGAAGGTCCTCCAAACCAAACCTCATAATGAAGGGTATTAAACCTTCTCATAGAGGAAGTAATAACAAACCCCCCCTCCCCAAAGGACTCCTCTGGCTATCTGACCAAATTAATGTATCCCTTCAAACAAATATGATAAACAGAACCCAAAACAAACTCTAAGAGTTCAGCAATAAAATGCTTTTTTAAAGGCATAATAGAAGGACCATATGTATTTACAAGCCCCCACGAAAACCCCAAAATAAACCATTAAAGAAAATAACAAAAAATTTATCTTTTTTTACTACATCAAACTTTTGTAGGACCAAAGTGTCCCATAAAATCCATAAACCGCCTGAAGCACCAATGGAGTCACAATCAAAATTAACTGCCCCAGAACCCCAAATTTCTTTCACCGCAGCTACAGTTGGTCTAGGAAATTTGGTTTCTTAAAGGATTAAAATCACATGCTTATACTTTCTAACTAAAAACAAAACATCGTTTTTTGCGTCTGGGGTCCCCCAAACCCCTTATATTCCAACTAAGAATAGACATTAAAATTTAGAGGACGATGCACCTGGTTCATCCAGGCCCTAACAGAAGTACAACTGCTCCAACATCAAAGCTTCGTCCAGAGCAGTCGAACCCAAGGAAGACGATGGAGTCGGAGAGGCACTACTAATCTCCAGCACTTCTGCATCATTAATCACCACCCCTCTGGCAGCTATACCTTTAGCTGGGCCTCCCTGAGCAATGAGCGTCTCAAAGCTACGATGAGGCACATATAAGGGCTTTTCAAAACTCCTCTTAGAAACACTCTTAGCGGGTGTTTTCATTGACTCTACCCCAGCAATGTTACCCTCTTGAGCCTTTTTATCAGCCCTCCTTTTTTGAATGATTTCCTGCAACACAACTCTAATGGGGAAATTGAAATATGACCCCATATCATCTAACATCTTGCCATCTAGAATTGCCTCCGCCTTCTCCTCCTTCAAAAGCATCAGGTCAGGCACTCCAACCATCGGGTTCAAAGCAAACTCCTGAACACGCTGCTGATTAGTACCATAACCCTCAACCGATACATTGCCAATCGGGTCAATCTCTTCAACCACCTAGTTCAGAACAACATTCTGAGCACCTTGCTTATTAATACCAGAAACCACAACGGATACAATTCCAATAGGGTCAATCTCAGGTGAGACAACAGCTTTACTGACTTGCTCTGGATTGTGAGCAATGACCCCATCAACCTGATCGTCAATCAATTGGGGGTCGTTAGTGAGAACCTCCAAAGGGAACCCCGAGTCTGCCACAACCAAGGCTATATGAGGATCAAAGTCTGCTACAACAAAGAGGATCGGGTGCTCCATAATAGCCTCACCATCCACCGCACCAGCCTCTACAACAAACTCATCATCTGGATCCAGCATCACCATAGGATCAAAAGCTAGAGCTCTCGAAGCCAATCCCTTCACCGCCTTTCTAGCTGAGAGAAACCTCATTCTTCTCAGAGAAAACATAACACAAACCAAAGCTAAGGCAAAGAGATCACCAATGGATAATACACTAGCAACACAAGGCTTGAAGAAAGAAGATGAAGAGATCTTACCAAAACGGCTAATCTCCTTTCGAAAGATCCCATCCCCCAAAAGAGATACACATGTACTCCAAGTGTCAACCATGTCAATATAAAAAATTGAGTCTCTCAGTCCCCCAGTCTCAATCACCTTATCAAATAAAGCCTCCTCCGAAGGTAGACCTGTGGGACTACAGGAACCCTCAATAGCAGAAAGGAAGTGCACCGCAAGACCACCGGGATTCACAAAGGAAGATGGACCAGAAGAGTCTACCAAATAAGACAGTACTTTATTCTTCCCAGAAGAATTATCACGTTCTAGAAATATCTTTGTCCTCTCTTATAGGGAAAGAAAATAAGAACTCCCCGCTTTGGACTCCTCCTTATGCTTCAAAATCAACCACGAATACCCCTCCGTCAAATCTGGAAATGGTTAAGTGCAATCCACTTCTTTTCAAATTTACAGTAACGAGGCTTTCACCCTCTAGGAGGCTGCCAAAATTTTTGAAAATTCCGGCTAGGATGCCTGTGATCCTGAACACCAGAACTAATAATCTGGTCACCTTGAGCTTGAGAATTAGCCCTAGAGTTATCCACGAGTACCATATTTCCTTTGACTAACTGCACGATCCGAAATCAAAGAATGAAGGTCCTCTTCTGACGAGACTGTAATGTTAAAAGATGGACCGTTAACAAGAAGACAAACCTTTTCAAGAACATCGTAGTCAGCCAACTTCCATATCTTAACTCTAACAAAAGAGCAGTCCGACCCCTTTAAATGATTCCAATCAAAATCACAATATCCCCCATAGGAATTTGCCAAAGATTGAAAAATGGGAAGACTCTAACCTAGACACAAACTTTTTGAATATGAGAATCATGAACAGAATGACTCCAAGGAGCTAAAGAAAGTAGCTTACCCCTAACCCGAGGGAATATATTGCGAAGAGCCGATAGGACCTCCTCCTTTAGCTGAAGGAATAATACTTTTTTATTGCCACCAAAAGATTTAACCTCTGATACATAAGAAAGACCCTAGCCTCTACGAGCCCAATCACTGAGCCCAAAAACATCATCAGAATGAGGTAAAAAAAGACCCTCCTACTAAAATTTTGGTTTTGCCAAGAGGGGGTAGCCCCAATACCAAGATCCACCACCACCCTAAGAACCACACCGCCTACTATTGTTGATGCCTAAGCCATTCTTCATCGTTGTCTCTAGACCATTTTTTATTTTCCAATTCATTATGAAATTAGTAGCCTTGATTTTTAACATAAAACTTCATTGAACTAAATAAAACATTCATAGCATTTTCTCTTCATGATTATATAGGAGCAATTGACAGATCTTACATCCCATCATGGGTTGAGAGCCACATGCATAGATGGTTTTGCAATAGGAAGGGTGTGTTATCTCAAAATGTGAAGGTTGTAGTAGGGTTTAATATGCAATTCCGATATACACTAATTGGATGGGAAGGATATGCATCGGAGTCTAAAGTCTCATACGATGCTTTCGAAAGGGAGACCGATCAGTTAACGATAAATGAAGGAAACTTTCAAAAAAGAAAATCATGCTTGAAGGTAGCTCAATTTTATAGTCCTTTTGTATAGCAGGATGGTGAGTAGTTCAAGAATTGACCATGTTAGTCCAACTTGGTGCGGGAATATATTATATTGTGGACGGAGGGGGGAATCCCACTATATAGGGTTTCATGACTCCATACAACTTTGTTTGTTGTCATATGGGTAATTACAGGGTAGGCAATGGGGAATCGCAGAACGCCAAATAATTATTTAATAAAATTTATGCATCACTGACGAACACCATGGAGCGAACTTTTGGGTTGTAGAAAGCACACTTTCCAATTCTCAAGTGTATCGATATGAATATCCTTTGAGCACAAGAGACAATAGTAATTGCAACAGTTGTTTGCACAATAATAATGATTTGAGGAGCGAGTGGGGTGCACGAGTTGCAATTTCAAGAAAGAATTTAGAGAACAATGCTAATGGGGTAGATGACAATGATCAGGTGGCCACTTAAAGTAATGAGGAGCATGTTGAAGAAGTACAACTGTGAGATGAAGTTGCATCCCAACTGTGGCACCACCATAAAAAAGTTTATTATTATTATTATTTTTTTTCATATTTAAATTTTTTAATTTCAAAATTTTAAATTTTTAAATTTTTAAATTTTTAATTTTTAAATTTTTAATTTTTAAATTTTTAAATTTTAAATTTAAATTTTTAAATTTTAAATTTTAAATTTTAAATTTTAAAATTTTAATTTTTAAATTTTTAAATTTTAAATTTTAAATTTTAAAATTTTAATTTTAAAATATTTTTAATTTTTAATTTTATTTCTTTGAAATTACATTCTAATTGTGGTACAATCATGAAAAAAAAAGTTTATGTTTATTTTAAAGCATAACCAAAGAAAATCGTCTCCTTATTTTTGTTGTATTAAGAGAATTGTATATTAATAATTATTATTTGACTCTCATATATGGACTCTACTTCCTTATATGTTGAGTCTAAACAAATCCAACTTGACATGTCTGACATTAACTTACAAATCCAATTGACGCTAAAAAAATGCGTTTTCTATTTAAGGAGCTTCTATAGAAGAGGTTTTTTTTATAGAATTAATTTCGGAATAGAATTAATTATAAAAAATGATGATCAAATTGCCATAAAATGGTTGGGCTGCTTATTGCAGTTTTTTTATTTTCGGGGCTTTATACCATTATTCTTTATGGACTAAACTGGTTAGTTACCCTGTCTCCAGGTATAATAAATTCCATGTGGTACGAAACAAGTTTCTATGCTCCCTCTAAATTCCGGACAAGTTACCAACCATAAATTTTCCGTACAAGGAGCTAAAAAATCCAGCTTCACAGGAAGAAAGAACTTCCCAATTCTTGATAACAACATGCCAAGAAGCTAGAACTTCCAAATTCTTGATAACAACATGCCAAGAAGCTAGGGACAACAACAAAATTGGCAGACGAAGTGCTACATAAGGTTGATATATTGCTCCACACGTGCGTGATGTGGCATCTAGTTGAGAATTGTAAACATCACTCCGAGATTATTTGAATGTGATGGTTAGGGTTTCAAGGTTTTGAAATTTAAAAATGTTGCAATTTTGAATCTCAATTTATTATGAGTTTTTTGAGATTCATTTCAATAATCATACATGTCAAACACCAATAAAGAATTGGAGCCACTTAGGGTAATAAGAGAGAGAAATTTGTGGTATTATTCAGGCGTGAAAGGCATGGCCTGAGTGGAGGAGGCATCACAGTCAAAAGTGGGCATGTTGGCTAGTAGGCCCACATTGGAAGGTGCTTGAGCAGTTGCAGCTAGTGAGAAAGTGTGACGTTGTGGCTGAAAAGGAGGACATTGTTGACATCCACCTCATTGCTGCTGCCTGTTGTTACCTCTACATTTTGGAAAACCATGGAGTAACTAGTAGTTTTAGATAAGGTGATTATCACGCCCACAATGAGTGTAGCCTTGTTTTTTCTATTGCTGTTGTATTGAAGAAGGTTGAGGGGCAGGACTGCTCTTGCGAGTAGAGCCATGGCAGAGCTCTCAACCAATGTTTTTGATTGAACGTGCAAAGTGTGCTACTTTTCCTCTTGCAGCAGTAGATTATAAGCTTTGTTTACTGCCAGCAAAGGATCCATGAGAAGTATCTGGCTACGAATCGAGCTGTATGAATCATTGAGACCCATAAGAAATTGCATCAACCGTTGTTGGTGTTCATAAGAAGTCGTCGATTTAGAGGCGCCACAGGAACATGGTGGAATAGCAGAGATAGAAGAAAGCCCATCGCAGTAGGATTTGAGCTTACTAAATTATGTGAGAATAGAAGAAGTGTCATGCTGTAGAGTGGCAATGCAGCGAGTCAATTCAAAAATTCTCGATGTTTGGCTTTGAGAAAATCGTTCTCGCAGTTCAAACCAATCATCATGTGCTGAAACACCATTGTTGATGCTGTCAAAAATGTCTGCAGAGACAACATTAAGTAACCAAGACGTGACCATATCATTGGCCCTATCCCATTGGTTAAACATAGAAGAATATGTAGTAGGTCGAGGGAGAGAACCATCTATGAAACCCAATTTTTTTTGGCATTCAAGGTCATAAGCATAGCACACGACATGTTGTAATAGTTGTCGCCAGTATGAACTTTTGAGATAAGAACAATCCCAAGACTATCCCAATGGTGAATATAATATGGGGAAGGAGAATAAGCATCCGCAAAGATTCCAGAAAGAATATTGGAAAGGCCTGTCTTAGAAGATGGGGTGGTGGGGATTCATGAGAAGAACCCAATGCGAGAGTGGGTTCGGTCATGGCAGTTGAAGAAGAAGGAGAGCAAAGAAGGAAAGCGAAGAAGAGGTGCTTGTTAGGGTTGCAAGACAACTAGATCAAAGGTCTCGGTCATTCACGCTGTGACTTAATTTATGGGATATACAAAACTCTTCGTTGCACCCAAGAAACATGCACTCTCGCTTCTAATGAGAAGATGAACAGAGGGGTTCCTAATGAGAAGATACTCCACAATAGAATTAATTTGCAAAGGAAAAGAAATGACATGAGCATGACATGAGAGGTTTTAAAAAGAAGAGAGAGAGAGAGATTAGCACACTGCCGCATTGAGAAGCAGAAGTTGTGAATTCCTATTGATTTCATGCCATAATTTTCTTGTGCTGCCGCTCTGCTTTCTACAAAAAATGGTCAACGCTCCTTGCATGAGGTTACCCAGTACAAAAAGAAAAAGGGACGAGAGCAGCTGCCCAAGGCAAGAGAAACATGCAGTTGGAAACTTCAGAAAGAGAACAACGCTTCTGTCTAGAGAGAGAAACTAGATCTAATATTATAAAATTGTTGTCTAGAGAGAAACTAAATACAAAATAAAGTAGGACTTTTAGACAGAGAGAGCATAACCTACTCTAATACCATGACAAGATGTGATTTTCAAATGTATTTTCTATGTATCAATAGAAGGGAAATACATAAATATATACAAAGAAGTTACATGATTTTCTCCATGAATTTGGGAGATAAATCTGGAGAGATAAAATACACAATTTTCTTCATGAATTTGGGAGGTAAATCTGGAGATATAAAATTGACTTTTGAATAAGTCTAATACATTGTTTCTGCAATTTATGAAGTCTACCATTTTTGTGAAGCTCCAAGCTTTGTTTTCGTTGCGGAAGCCTTTGGTCCAAAGATTAAAGTTAATTTTATGTCCTTTTGGTTATGAATTTTACACTTTAAAGTTTCCACTTTTGAAATTTAGTGCAGTTGATCATTTTTAGCAATATCAGGTAGATCTTCATTTTCTAAAGAGCAAATTGTAGTAAACTAATTAGTTTATTATCTTTCTGTTTTGAGGAATTTCTGATAATTATAGCATTGATTTGATTTCTTTTATTTGAGGGATTTCAGAAAATTTATGAATTGTGAAATTTGAAATTTTGATGAATTTTGATGCGAAGGAAGAGAATTTAAAATTCTCTCAATATTTGAAGTCTGAGAATTTGATGAGTTTTAAATGCTCTCCTTTTCTGATGAAATTTAATTATTACGTTAAATTTCACTCCAATAGAAAAAATATTGGACTTGCATTTCTCATTAAGTTTACACTCTTCCCTGTTATTTGTCATTGATTGCTTAGACATTATCTATGTCATGAGCAATGTTCAAAAAATTGACCCAAGCCAAGATACTCGAACCTGGCTGAGGCGAGTCACTCGGCGGAGTCCGAATACCTCGAGAAGTTCATATTGTATTAAAAAAAAGGGAATAATGAACGTAAATAAGGTTTATATATAATAAAATACCTAAACTTAATAATAGTATGCAAGTAGTGTACCAGTAAATTGCAATGGCGCTTTTTAAGAAGAGCTTGAGGCCTCAAATCCTGCCCCCACTTGAGTCTAATGCTTTTTTTAATAAAATAAAAGACGTCGATTTTTTTAATAAGAAAAAAAGAGATTGTGCTCGGGAGTCTTTGAACCACAACCATGAGGTAGCATCAATGTTTGCAGTGGCCAAATAGCCACTTGGGCGCAACAAGAAAAAGATTGTGAATAATAATAATATATAAACAAAATCGGTACATGGTAATAGGCCTCACTTGCCTCGGCCGAGTAACTATGTTGAGTCCGAGTCACTTTGGCCTAAATCCAAAAACGCTAATCTTTTTGTCACATTGATTAGGCATCTAATGACAGCTGTTAGATATATATTTTGACATTATGGCCACGTTTGCCAGCAAGAACTTTAGACGCAAAGCCTCATGAATTTCAACTTATGGCCTTAGTTCCAAGTTTGATTAATCTTTTTTTAAGACGTACGTCATTCTCCAACTTATGCCCTTAGTTCCAAGTTTGATTAAATCTTTTTTTAAGAGGTACATCATTCTCAAAAATTAGGATCACAGCCCTC
Source organism: Amborella trichopoda (assembly GCF_054954075.1). Lineage (NCBI taxonomy): Eukaryota > Viridiplantae > Streptophyta > Magnoliopsida > Amborellales > Amborellaceae > Amborella > Amborella trichopoda. Next base: position 48,431,946 of record NC_142344.1, on the reverse strand, counting down.
CACCCCACCCCATGGAGAGCTATGCTTGTGAAGCATAAATCACACGCCATGGGAACCCCACCCCATGGAGAGCTTTGCTTCGGAAGCACAAATCACACACCTCGGGAACCCCATCCATGGAGAGCTATACTTCGAAAGCGCAAATCACACGCCGTGGGAAGACAATTTTGTCCCGTCACTTTGTCCGCGGGAAGACAATTTTGTCCCCCATGAAGAGCTATGCTTCATAAGGGCTAATCACACGCCACGGGAATCCCACCCCATGGAGTGCTATGCTTCAGAAGCGCTGCGAGAATCCCACCCCATGGAGTTCAAAAGCGTCGCGGGAATTCCACCCCATGGAGTGCAGTCAATCACACGCCGTGGGAATCCCACCCCATGGAGTGCTATCAAATCACACGCCGTGGGAACCGCAAATCACACGCCTCGGGAAGGCAATTTTGTTTCGTCACTTTATTTTTCCTTTTTTCTGTCTCAACCAGTGCCGCATGAAGACAATTTTGTCTTGTCACTTTGAGCACGGCCTTAACCGTCATTTTACTTTATTTTTCCTCTCTTCAGTCTCAACCAGTGCCGTAGGAAGACAATTTTGTCTCGTCACTTTGCGCGCGGCCTTAACCATCTTTTTACTTTATTTTTCCTCTCTTCTGTCTCAACCAGTGATTTAAAACGCCGCGATCGCCCGGTTCGGTTCTCTTCTCTAGAACCAGACTTTATTAGTGATTTCAGTTCTCTTCTCTAGATCCAGACTTTATTAGTGATTTAAAATGCTGTGATCGCCCGGTTCCACGATCGAAACTAGTTCAATGAGGGTGCACTGCAATAGTGTGTGTCCTACCCGTTTTGGGTAATTTGGCCATAACTTGGTCTAAAGACGTTCGATCAAGCCGAAACTTGATCTCTAGGGGTTTTCAAACGTTACGGATCCATTGAAAGTTGTCTCATAGTAGTTTGACACTCCAGTGATAGAGCTATACTTATAAGGTCTATTTTCCAGTTGCATCTGCACTGCCTTAAACATGCTTCTCCAACATCATCCATATCGAGGGGAGTAAGAGAAGAGAAAGGATTCTCATTATTGGAATATCGAGGGGAGTAAGAGGGGAGAAAGGATTCTCATCATTGGAAGGGGAGTCTTCAATCACTTTCTTTTCTTTGCCCCTGAGCTGGGCCTGGGCCGTGTTTGGGGGTTCGGTTGGTTCGGTTCTCTTCTCTGGAACGGTTCGTTCGGTTCTCTTCTCTAGAACCAGACTTTATTAGTGATTTAAAATGCCACGATCGCCCGGTTCGGTTCGTTCGGTTCTCTTCTCTAAGGGGACTCTATCCTTACGAGTTGATGTCACCACACTGACCATCGCGAGACCCATGCCCCATTCAAATGTTATTAATGTGTTGGTCCTCATATATTTTATACACGTTAATTTTCGTTCAAATTTTCGATGTGGGACAATTCCCATTGTAATAGTTTGAGAAGATAATATAGCCTTTTATTATGAAACTTAATACATAAAGTAGTGTTGTGATGTAGTGGTTTTCAAGTATCATTTACATGCTAGAGGTCTCTAGTTTGAACCTACACAACATTATTTTTTTTAAAAGTAAAACGTATCCCAAAAACAAATTCTTTTTGTCCAAAAATAAAATAAAATAAAAGGTACCAATAAATAAAATAAACTATTAAAAGGTACCAATAAATAAAATAAAGGGCAAACTTGTTTTAAAAAATGAAACATACCATCTTCTTATTTTTCTTGTCAAAAACAAATTCTTTTTGTCAAAAAATAAAATAAAATAAATGGTACAAATAAAATAAAAAATGTATCATCTTCTTATTTTTCTTGTAAAAAAAATACTTTTGTCAAAAAATAAAAAAAAATAAAATGAAAGGTACAAATAAATAAAATAAAGGACACATAAAGGGAAAGTTTTTTTTAAAAAATAAAACTGTATCATCTTCTTATTTTTCTTGTCAAAAACAAATTATTTTTATCAAAAAATGAAATAAAACAAAAGGTACCAATAAAATAAAAAACGTATCGTCTTCTTATTTTTCTTGTCAAAAATAAATTATTTTTGTCAAAAAATAAAATAAAATAAAAAGTACTAATAAATAAAATAATGGGCAAGCGTTTTTTAAAAAATAAAACTTATCATCGTCTTATTTTTCTCGTCAAAAACAATAAAACCTTCCATCTTCTTATTTTTCTTGTCAAAAACAAATTTTTTTTGTCATAAAATAAAAAGTACCAATAAAATAAAGGGCAAGCTTTCTAGGCGTACCCTACAGCATAAAACTTATATACTTCCCTTTATCCAACCGTCCATTCTGAATGGAGGGCTAAGATTACTGCAATCACAATGTCATGTATCCATTGTTTTATTTTTAATTCTTTTTCTATAAACTATTTTGATATCAAATTTTGAATATCCATTCATCTATTAAACTCGCACTTGAGAAAAATATTAAAAAAATATTTTCAATAAAATAAAATAACCAAAATACCCCTGAAAGTTTCAAAGGGTATTTTGGTCATTATATTTTATCGAAAATTTATTTTTAATATTTTTTGTAGGTGTGCCCCAATGAGAAGAAGGCACGTACCAAATTTCATATTCATACAATTTGTATAAAAAAACTAAAAATAGAATATTTTGAAATGTCGTATTTAAGATCAGACGGTGAGTGACTCTCTTGATAAAAATTTGATGGCTGGATGGTAGGGGGAACTTCTACGCTGTAGGGGAAGTATAGAAACCTTTCCCTAAAATAAAACGTACCATCTTATTATTTTTCTTATCAAAATAAATTCTTTTATCAAAAAATAAAATAATATAAAATAAAAGGTACGATCTTTTTATTTTTCTTGTCAAATTTTTTTTTTTTTACAGTAATAAAATAAAATAAAATAAAAGGTACCATCTTCTTATTTTTCTTGTCAAAAACAAATTATTTTTGTCAAAAACTAATTTTTTGTTAAAAATAAAATAAAACATACCATCTTCTTTTTTTTTTTGTCAAAAACAAATTCTTTTTGTCAAAAAATAAAATAAAATAAAATAAAATAAAATAAAAGATATTATCTTCTTATTTTTATTGTCCAAAACAAATTTTTTTTGTCAAAAAAATGAAATAAAAGGTACCTAGGCAACACCATCTTCTTATTATTATTGTAAAAAACAAAGAACTTGTAATACAACAAGTATTTCTTGCCAAGAAATAAATAAAAACAAGTATTTTTTGACAAAAAATAAATAAAAGGTAATACAACAATTATCATGTTTTTTAAGCATGTATTTTAGCTGCGATTATCGTAAGCTTAAATTACATAGGTAAAGGTAGTACAATATAGGCTTGAAGTATGCTAGTTCTTTAGCTGCGATTGTCGTTAGCTTAAATTAGATATGTAAAGGTAATACAATATAGGCTTGGAGCTTGTTAGCTCTTTATCTTTCTCTTATATATAAATACCTATCGTTAGAATTTTTTTTTTTACTTAGGAATAAGTGGTCTAATTATATTTTTTATTTTTATAACATGGTAGTCTTTAACATAAATTTAAGAATATTAATTTAAAGATAAGGTTCATACAATGAGGCTATTTGAAATCTCTTTCTCTACTACCAATCTCTTCCACTAAATTTATTCTAGAAACCTAAAAAACTAGATTTTTGAAAAAAAATTGCATTATAAGTACTATTGTTTCTTACAGTTGTTAATAATATATTTTAAATTAGATTATATTATAAGATATTTTGGATTTGTTATTATTTGTATAGTAAAATAATTATAAAATGTAAACCAACAATTTTAATTTAACTATATAATATTATAGTTAGTAAGGTTGTAATAATATTGGATTATAGTTAGTTAGGTTGTAATAATTTGGTATTTTTTAGTGGATTAAGGTTTTCGGCCAATTTGAGATTTTGGTGACCATTTTTTCATTGATTTAATACATTCTTCATTGTAGTCTATGTATGATGATATACTTCATCCATGATAATTCTATGCTTATCATTTTGTGTGATGTAAATTTAATGGTCAACCGTAGTTCACGCAAGGAAAGAACATCTTAATATTCGTGTATTGATGCAAAAAAATAAAAGTTCTTAGTGGATAACCCTCATTTCTTATTGGATTCTTAAAAATCAACCATCTCAATATTCGCATATTCTTGCATAAAATGTAAGTTGTTAATGGATTACCTCATTTCTTATTCGGTTCTTAAAATTCAATATTTATAATGAATTTTAATAATTATTTTGAATTATTTTAAGGCTAAATCCGATCAATTTAACTTATTTTCAATCCAAATTGCCGATTCACCAATCCGGATGGGTTATTAGGGTGTTCCATCCAAAAAACAATCTATTTTTTAAACCGGTCTTAACTGTTTACTTTTAAAAAAAGTTAATATAAGGTGTAAGCCACGAGCAAGGTTCACCTAAAAACCACCAGAGAAGGTTGGTCCTATCTTGAAAAAACATCAAATCGAGCTTCTCGACTTTGATATTCATAGACATGAAAGGAAAAGGGGTTTTTAGTCCTATCATAGTTCATCTTCTAACACATCATCTGGTCCATCCATTTTTAAGATCATCAAGTTCATCATCACCGAATTTTAAATTTTATATTTGGGGGCATCAAAATTCATAGTTTTGAGGTGCACCTTAGTATAAGGCCTCACCCTTTTTACTCCCTTCCCTCTCAACTTTACCCTAAACAAGCAAGAGTTTGTTCGCCCCTCCGCCCCTTCCTCGTTGTCTCTGATCTCACACGGTGAGACACATAGTGGGTTGATGATATCGCACTGACAAGCAATGATTGGAGGTCTTAATCTAGAAACTAGTCTTAATCTAGAAACTAGAGAGAGAAAGCGAAGGCATCTGGTTCTTTCCAATCTCTCTAGAGAGGGAGTATTTGGATGTTCAAGAAAGCAGCTGGGATATGGAAGCAAGCTCTAAGCCGTCTTTTTATTGACATTTGGATTTCCAATAAAGCAGCTAGGAATATGGTCTGATCATTTTCAATTCGTTCTCTCCTGATTTATGATTGGGGAATTTTTATTGTGTTTTACATGTTAAAATTTTAGTGGTTTTTTCTTACTTTTTCAAGAATTCCCTAATGAATGAATTAGGCTAAATTTTATGATAATGTAATTGAATTTATGAGAAAGCATGATGTTGCAATTGAGTACATGGCTGCCAATTATTTGGCCTTATTTAATTATACAATTAGTTAAATTTTTAATTTTTGAATTTTGTATCATGGACATAAGCAGTAATACTCATGGAAAACTGTAATATAGAACCTCAAAGGATCACTAGACTGAGGTATGAGGTATTTGACAATGGTGTATAATCCACTAAATTGGAGTAATATATATTGGAAAGTTGGTTACCTTCTTTGATAATTTTAATTTTCTCTTTGCAAGGCTGCCTATACCAATTCATCTGTTAGTTGCTCCTTCAATACTAATTCTTGTGGTTTTAGCAAGATATGTTAACCAGTTCTTCACTTTTTTTCTTTTAATATTGAATTTTTTTTGTTTACTAACAAGGAAATATTGTGTTCCATGGCAATTCCCTCATGTGTCTGAACGTAAACTTGATAAACCAAGACAAAATAATTTTCACACACTGATCCAAGATTTGAGGAATCCATAAATTTGCCCCAACATATGGTGATTGTAATTTTCTTAACATATAGAAGAAGAAGATAAATGCTTGAGAAAACTGCTCATCATGATCCCTGGTCTATTATGGATGATCTAAATAGTAAATTAATACAACTGCCAATACAAATTCTTTATGGATTAAACCGGTTAACTAACCGGTCTCCAAGTTGATAACTTTCGGGTGGTACCAAACACAAGTTTCTTAGCTCCCTCTAAATTCTAGAAAAATTACCAAACACAATATTTTCTACTATAAGGAGAAAGATCATCTAGTTTCTCAAGGAGAAGGAATTTCCGGGTTCTAAATACAGCCAATTTCCAATTGTCAAACGAGCCCTATAGGTGCCATTTTGAATATTGTTAATAGCTTGCACCAAGAGGAAGTATATATTTCATCCAGTATGTTCGAGTTCATCCTTGTTGTTCCTGGGGGAGGTGTTGGGGGCCATCCTATGTAAGTTATTTGGTAATATTTGAAAAGGGATGTTGAACTTAGTTGGCATGTTTCTTGTTAATAATGATGGTTGGCATTTTCTTTAGATGCATGGAACCCTTCTTTTCTTTTCAATGCGTCTGTAGTCACAGCTTACACCTTATATCATGCCCCACCATTATTTAATTTAATAAAGTTAACCAAACTAATGATCTAAACCATCCAATTTTTTAAAACATATTATAATTTGAATGTCTTAAAAAAATCATCTTAATTGGATGGACGTCGACATCAAATAATCTATATTGCAATAGAACGATTAAAAGTTGGTATTAATCCAGATTTTGGGAGATATTTTACCAACTGGTTACCAAACATAAGAAACTAGGAACACAAGTATTCAACACATGTGAACCAAACTTGGGAAAAAATAGGATTGGAAAATTCTTGCACACGGGACTGTTCACATATGAAAACTGTTTTACATATGGAAATTGTTACGCATGAACCAAACGAGCTCTAAATAGGTTACACACAAATTCTAGACATGTGAATCAAATGTGGGACAAAGATAAGATTAAAAAACTCTTTCATAGCAAACTGTTTATATAGGAAAACTGTTTTACATGTGACTATTTTGTACAAACCAATCGAGCCTTTAAAGGCCGTGCATTACAGTTTGTTGTTTGGTCATGCCTTGAAGTTGAGGTGCTGGAAGTGCACACTCCTCATAAATTGGGAGTGGGGCCTTCTATCCCTCCCCAAAAACCTAACCTCTCTTTCTCTCTCTTCCTGCTCTCTCTCTCTCTGTGTGCTCCCTCTTCTCTCATCCTCCTTGAACTTGGCCCTAGTGCTCTCTCTCTCTCTAAACCAATGCAGATCATCTCTAAGTTACATACCCACTCGTCAATCTCTCTGTGAAGCCTTAACTTTCGAATTAGCCATCACAGCTGATCGTAAGGTGCGGCTGATTTGGTTTGAGACCAATGCTTCCTTTTTTGCATGAATTTACATTTTTGTGCTTGTGGTTAATGTAAGTGTTTTTTATTTTTAGCATGTAGATGCTCTTTAATAAGCCAAATATTGGAAGTTTATAAATTTTGAAGCGAAAAGAATAAAATTTTTATCATAAATGGAATGGATGATGATATACACTTATAATGGGTTTCTTTACTGTGAATGTTGAACTATTGTCAATATATTTTACCTTATATATATATTTGACCTTATTTGCAGTCATCTTTACTCTTACAAGTGAAATTGTGTACCGGAATTGCCTTCTTATATACGTTATGATTACACATATTATTCTAATGCTTCAAATTATTTAGTTTACATTGCTGTTTACAGTAAGTAATTGAAAATTTTTTATGTCCAAGAAGTGATTTGTTCACCAGATATTATAGAAAAAGCTATTTGATAAATAGTTTAAATAAAATGATGGTGATACTGTACCCCCTTTGGAGAAGGGATGATGTTTTGTCTTTACTATCTATGTAGACTCTGCCCTGTTCTAATTGTGTCTGTACTCACCTTCTTGTTTGTTTCTGTCTGCTGGTTTCATGAGTTATTTGTTATTCTTTTGCTTTTGTAGTTTCATTTACTTCATTGGGTTAGGTTTCAATTTCTTTTTTATCTATAAAATCCTATATTTGGGGACTATGCCCACTAAATACAAAAATCCATGTAAGAAGAAAAGTTGTTGGATCTCCTTGACAAAGGTTGCATCCATCTTAAAAATCTTGTTCAATCCAAGTTCTTCTACACTTACCACACCAAGCCACAGAAGCAGGAAGGGTGCGATGTTCTTGTTGAATGCATCGTTGTGGGGGTGTCAATTTGATTCTTTGGTCTAAGTAACTAACATACTTCACGTGCATGTTGCTGGACTTTGAGCCAATTATGGTGTCTACATAAGTCATTTCTTGGATAGAATGGCTCATAATAATGTAAGATAGCAACCTGCACTGTAAGGCAAACAAGAGTGGCAATCTTTTTATACATTGATGGGTCTTCCATGGGATCTTCAGTATTTATGCTTCATGCATTTTTTTTTTTCTTTTTTTTTCATTCATGCTTTATAAAAAAGCCTTGACAAATCCCTTTTTTTCCCCCTATACATGCTTAATGCAATTTTTCTGCACAAGATCCCCAAAGAAGGCTGTCACATTCATGGTTGCCTCCTGTATATTAACCTTGCAGTTAATTCTTTAGTATCTTCACTATCTAGGGGCAGATTCACTTTACTAGTTTAGGAGGCTTCATGTGATAGTTTGGTAGCCATGCAGGGGGTGCTCTTGCTTATATATATATATATATATATATATATATATATATATATATATATATAGGAAAACTCAATTTACTCCCTTTCCTCTCAACTTTACCCTAAGCAAGCAAGAGTTTGTTCGCCCCTCGTCCCCTTCCTCGTTGTCTCTGATCTCACACGGTGAAACACGCAATGGGTTGATGATATCGCACTGACAAGCAATGATTTGAGGTCTTAATCTAGAAACTAGAGAGAGAAAGCAAAGGCATCTGGTTCTTTCCAATCTCTCTAGAGAGGGAGTATTTGGATGTTCAAGAAAGCAGCTGGGATATGGAAGCAAGCTCTAAGCCATCTTTTTATTGACGCCTGCTTCTTACCAGTCTCTCTCTTGAGAGATTTCAATTTCCAAGAAACAGCTAGGGATATGGGAGGTTGATGTTTGATCATTTTTAATTCGTTCTCTTCTGATTTATGATTGGGGAATTTTTATTGTGTTTTACATGTAAAATTTTTAGTGGTTTTTTCTCTGTTTTACAAGAATTCCCTGATGAATGAATTAGGCTAAATTTGATGATAATGAAATTGAATTTATGGGAAAGCATGATGTTGCAATTTAGTACAGGGCTGGCAATTATTTTGGCCTTATTCAATTATACAATTAATTAAATTTTTAATTTTTGAATTTTGTATCATAGACACAAGCAGTAATACTCATGGAAAACTGTTATGTAGAACCTCAAAGGATCACTATACTGAGGTATGAGGTATTTGATAATGGAGTATAATCCACTAAATTGGAGTAATATATATTGGAAAGTTGGTTACCTTCTTTGATAATTTTAATTTTCTCTTTGTAAGGCTGCCTATACCAATTCATCTGTTAGTTGCTCCTTCATTACTAATTCTTGTGGTTTTAGCAGGATAAGTTAACCAGTTCTTCCTTTTTTTTCTTTTAATATTGAATTTTTTTTTTTACTAACAAGGAATATTGTGTTCCATGGCAATTACCTCATGTGTCTGAATGTAAACTTGATAAACCAAAAAATAATAATTTTCACACACTGATCCAGGATTTGAGAAATCCATAAATTTGCCCCAACATATGGTGATTGTCATTTTCTTAACATATAGAAGAAGAAGATGAATGCTTGGGAAAATTGTTCAACATGATCCTTGGTCTATTATGGATGATCTAAATAGTAAATTAATACAACTGCCAATACAAATTCTTAATGGATTAAACCGGTTAATTAACCGGTCTCCAAGTTGATAACTTCCAGGTGGTACCAACACAAGTTTCTCAGCTCCCTCTAAATTCTAGAAAAATTACAAAACTCAGTATTTTCTACTATAAGAAGAAAGATCATCTAGTTTCTCAAGGAGAAGGAATTTCCGGGTTCTAAATACAGCCAATTTCCAATTGTCAAACGAGCCCTATAGGTGCCATTTTGAATATTGTTAATAGCTTGCACCAAGAGGAAGTATATATTTCATCCAGTATGTTCGAGTTCATCCTTGTTGTTCCTGGGGGAAGTGCTGGGGGCCATCCTATGAAAGTTATTTTGTAATATTTGAAAAGGGATGTTGAACTTAGTTGGCATGATTCTTGTTAATAATGATGGTTGCCATTTTCTTTAGATGCATGGAACCTTTCTTTTCTTTTCAGTGCATCTGTAGTCACAGCTTACACCTTATATCATCCCCCACCATTATTTAATTTAATAAAGTGAACCAAACTTATGATCTAAACCATCCAATTTTTTAAAACATATTATAATTTGAATGTCTTAAAAAAATCATCTTAATTGGATGGACGTCGATATCAAATAATCTATATTGCAATAGAACGATTAAAAGTTGGTATTAATTCAGATTTTGGGAGATATTTTACCAATGGGTTCCAAACATAAGAAACTGGGTACACAAGTATTCCACACATGTGAACCAAACTTGGGAAAAATAGGATTGGAAAATTCTTGCACACGGGACTGTTCACATATGAGAACTGTTTTTCAGATGAAAACTGTTACGCATGAACCAAACGAGCTCTAAATAGGTTACACACAAATTCTAGACATGTGAATCAAATGTGGGAAAACAATAAGATTAAATAACTCTTTCATAGCAAACTGTTTATATAGGAAAACTGTTTTACATGTGATTATTTTGTACAAACAAATCAAGCCTTTAAAGGCCGTGCGTTACAGTTTGTTGTTTGGTCATGCCTTGAAGTTGAGATGCTGGAAGTGCGCACTCCTCATAAATTTGGAGTGGGGCCTTCTATCCCTTCCAAAAAACCTAACCTCTCTTTCTCTCTCTTCTTCCTCTCTCTCTCTGTGTGCTCACTCTTCTCTCATCCTCCCTGAACTTGGCCCTAGTGCTCTCTCTTTCTCAATACCACTGCAGATCATCTCTAAGTTACAGACCCACACGTCAATCTCTCTGTGAAGCCCTAACTTTCGAATTAGCCATCACAGCTGATCGTAAGGTGCGGCTGATTTGGTTTGAGACCAATGCTTCCTTTTTTGCATGAATTTACATTTTTGTGTTTGTGGTTAATGTAAGTGTTTTTTATTTTTAGCATGTAGATGCTCTTTAATAAGCCAAATATTGGAAGTTTATAAATTTTGAAGCGAAAGGAATAAAATTTTTATCATAAATGGAATGGATGATGATATACACTTATAATGGGTTTCTTTACTGTGAATGTTGAACTATTGTCAATATATTTTACCATACATATATATATATATATATATATATATATATATATATATATATATATATATATATATATATATATATATTGACCATTATTTGCAGTCATCTTACTCTTACAAGTGAAATTGTGCACCGGGATTGCCTTGTTATATACGTTATGAATGCACATATTATTCTAATGCTTCAAATTATTTAGTTTACATTGCTATTTACAGTAAGTAATTGAAAATTTTTTATGTCCAGGAAGTGATTTGTTCACCAGATATTATGGAAAAAGCTATTTGATAATTAGTTTAAATAAAATGATGGTGATACTGTACCCCCTTTGGAGAAAGGATGATATTTTGTCTTTATTGTCTATTTAGACTCTGCCCTGTTCTAATTGTGTCTGTACTCAACTTCTTGTTAGTTTCATTTACTTCATTGGGTTAGGTTTCAATTTCTTTTTCATCTATAAAATCCTATATTTGGGGACTATGCCCACTAGATACAAAAAGCCATGTAAGAAGAAAAGTTGTTGGATCTACTCGACAAAGGTTGCATCCATCTTAAAAATCTTGTTCAATCCAAGTTCTTCTACACTTACCACACCAAGCCACAGAAGCAGGATGGGTGCGTTGTTCTCGTTGAATGCATCTTTGTGGGGGTGTCAATTTAGTTCTTTGGTCTACGTAACTAACATAGTTCATATGCATGTTGCTGGACTTTGAGCCAATTATGGTGTCTACAGAAGTCATTCTTTGGATAGAATGGTTCACAATAATGTAAGATAGGAAGCTGCATTGTAAGGCAAACCAGAGTGGCAATTTTATGCTTTGATGGGTCTTCCATGGGATCTTCGGTATTTATGCTTCATTCACTTTTTTTTTTTTATTCATGCTTTATAAAAAATCCTTGACAAATCCCTTTTTTTTTTTTTTTCCCTATACATGCTTAATGCAATTTTTCTGCACAAGATCCCCAAAGAAGGATGTCACATTCATGATTGCCTCCTGTATATTAACCTTGCAATTAATTCTTTAGTATCTTCACTATGTAGGGTCAGATTCACTTTACTAGTTTAGGAGGCTTCATGTGATAGTTTGGTAGCCATGCAGGGGGTGCTCTTGCTTATATATATATATATATATATATATATATATATATATATATATATATATATATATATATATATATATATATATATATATATAGAGGAAAACTCAATTACAAAGGTTTTTAGGATCTCTTAATTATATTGCGGATTATTACAAAAACTCTGGCGGCAGACTGCATACCCCTTTTTCATCAGCCGCCAGATGTTTTGCGAACTAAATTCCATATCAAACCCTTGAGTTTTAAGGTTTAATGTTAGGACCTTTAAAAGGTTGGGATCAATTAAAGAAACTGAGAAATTGGGATTTTTCAGTTCAAGATTTCTTAGTTTCTTTAACGAATTTTTTCGAAGTCTTTGTAAAAGGGGTTTGCAGTCAGCCGCCAGATTTTTGTAATAATCCACAATATAATTGAGGGATCCAAAAAACCTTTGTAATTGAGTTTTATCTTTGATTTCATCAGGAAATTTGTCAGTAAATTACAAAACTCTGTCGATAAGAGTTATAGTACCTGGGGAAATATTATGTCCTATAAATCAAATATTAGTTTGAAAAAGCTTAATCTTTTTGGCTGAGACTACCAAACCTGCTTGCATAATAATTTTATGGAAAAGATGCAAGTGTTTCCAATGTTGCTCTATAGATTCAGAGAATATCAGTACATCATCGATATAAACTATTGTAAAAATCGTGTATGGATTAAAAATTTCATTTATAATATTTTGAAATTCGAAAGGAGCATTTTTTAGCCGAAAAGGCATTACGTTCCATTCATAATGTCCAAACGGTGCTGTGAATGCAGTTTTATACTTGTCTTTTTTTGCGATCTGGATTTGCCAGTATCCTAATTTCATATCAAATTTGGAGAAAACCGTAGTTTTGAATAATCTGTTCAGTAAATCCCGTTTATTAAGGATTGGATACTGAATCCATCTCAATGCTATGTTTAATGGTTTATAATTGATTACTAACCTTGGAACTCCTCTTTCTAGTTCTGCCGCTTTTTCTACATAAAAGGCTGGGCAGCTCCAAGGAGAGTATGACTTTCTTATAAGATTTTTCTCCAATAAATCTTATATTTCCTTTTTACAGATATCCAAAAGTCTGCTATTTATCTGGATTGGTCTAGATTTTGTCGGAATAAGTCTTTCATCAAAATTTGTTTGGCAATTCTACCATATGTTGTTTTCTATTCCAAAAAGCATTAGGAATATCAGCGCAAACTTCTTTTTCAAACTTATCTTGAAATATTTTAATTTCATTTTGAATATTAGGAGATTTTAGTTTTTTCTCTATTATTTTATAATTTATCTCTTCTTTGAGGGAGAATAAAAACTTTTCTTTATTTTTTAGTTGATTCTGAACCTGATTTATTTCTTTTACTTTTGGTTTGTCAATACATTCGAATTTTACTTTATGACCATCAATTTTAGATTTTATATCGGAATGATCCAATAGCTTTATTGGATATAAGAGGTTAAAAAACGGTGTCCCAAGTATGACCGCTTGGGATAACCCTTTTACCATTATATATGGTAATATAAAGCAGGTTCTATTGTTGCAGACAGCTGCATCTGAATGTTTATAATTGATCATCATTCTTTTGCCATTAGCAGTATTCAATATTTGTGCCGTTTTGTCAAAATATTTAGAAGGTACATGACCTTCATTAATGCAATTCAAATCGGCACTTGAGTCAATTAAGGCGATAGTCTGGAAGTTGAATTCTTTGTTTTGCAACAATTGTAACATAAGTATGCCATTTTTGAGATATAACCTTATCAACTAGATTGACATATGTCACGGTTTTCAGATTTTTTTCAGAAATATGATTATTTTCAGGGATGTTAATCTCTTCAAATTTCATCCATTAATGGGATAACAGGTTCATTCCTCTTGTTTGAGGGGTCTGTTCAATTCTTAATCTAATCTGTTTTATTTCTTGTTTAATATTATTTACTTCATATTTCAATTCTTCTATATGTGTGTATATATATATATATATATATATATATATATACTTAAAAACACCTATAGGTGATTTTGAATAGTGTTTTGCGCCACCACGAACAAGCTATGCCCATGGCAGTTTCTGCATGTTTTTTTACCACCACGAACATGCTATGTCTGTGACGGGGTACCACCACGGACATGCTAGGTCCGTGGCGATCTTAATCCTCGCCGTCCAAAAAAATCGGATAGCGGCGAGTTTATGGGCAAAAACACTGTTGATTTTCGCTCAAAAAATAGTGTAAATCAAGAAAATCCATAAACACTTGAAAATTGACGGTTCTAATAGTGTATTACAAGATGCACTATTTCCAAGATTTGAAGTGCATTTCTTTTTACGTCCATGATCTCAAGGTCGAGATGATCAGATTTAATGGTTTTTCGGCATCGAAACTTCTTCAAGTGAATTTTTGAGGTGCACCTTAATTTGATTGCTTAGGCCCTCAACCTTATATAAACGTTTTCTATATATATATATATGGAAGCCATTACGCAACGCCTATGAGCGAAAATCAACAGTGTTTTTGCCCATAAACTTGCCGCTGTCCGATTTGAGCGAAAATCTAAGCAAAAACACTGTTGATTTCATATTACTGAAATTACATCTTTTGACACTATTTGAACGTGCGCCTCTTTGATTTATTAGGGCCTCAGCGTTATACAATCCACACCCTATATATATATATATATATATATATATATATATATATATATATATATATATATATATATATATATATATATATATATATATATATATATATATATATATATATTACATAAGCTAACTGTCAATGGAGAGCCCTTTTAGAATGTGAGTCGTTGCTTAGATTTAGCTTTTTTTCATTTGGATCAAGATATGGATTGGGATATTTATTAGTAGTAGATGTGTAAATATGCATATTTATCTTGTTTGACTCTATGACATTTTTATTATTGAAGTGATATTACCCTATTAAATACAAATACTTTAAGGTATGAATTAAACTAGCTAATTACCAGGTCTCCAGGTTTGAAACCTTCCAGGTGGTGGCAAACACAAGTATCCAGACTCCCTCAAATTTCCAGATAAGTTATCAAACACATTATTTTTCTAGTACAAGGAGCTAGGTAATCTAGCTTTTGAGGGAGTCCGAACAAGGGGCTAGGTCATCTAGCTTTTGAGGGAGTCCGAACTTCCAGCTTCTAGAGAACTGCCTACTTCTAATTGTCGAACAGGCCGAGAGTGAAATTAGTGAAAAGCCCTACTTAATGAAAATTTCTATGGCCCAAGAACGCTCGAGGATGTGCACTGATTCTCTCAAGCACCATTCTTTCTCCAGGTACTCTGTCCATCTTCTCCGTGGACTGTCTCTCTTTCTTACCTTTGTTTTTAACGTTCTCTCTCTCCATATCCTTTTCCTTTTGGGTTTACAATGCAAAAGTTCATGCTTTTATGAGATTTTTTATGGCCAAGCTACCTGATCGAGTTTCTCTTCAAGTTTTATTATTTATTCACCTTTTAAGATTCCCCATTTACCTTCCCTTATTTCTCTTGCAGATTCATGGAGTATTTTGTGTAATGTCTGATGGATACTTTGGGTGTTATACTGGGTTTACTTTTTATTAGAACCGGAGAAAGGTTTCACTGGCTTTTCTTTGGCAGCAAAACAAGAGGAAATATTTAATGAGTTTTCTTCTAAGAGAGATGATTACTAGCTTGTCTTTCTCTAGCAGCAAAAGGAGAGAAAAATTTAATGGGTTCTCTTTAATTTCGCAATAGAATAGAAGATGAGAGAAGATTCACTGGTATTGTTTTCTTTGAAGCAGAGGAGAGAGAAACGAGAGAATCCCTAGATATAGACTCGGTTTGCTCTTCTATTTTCAGGTGCCATGGACTTCTCAGAGGAATGGAAATCTCAGTTTTCTGTAGGCTCGGTCTTCCCTTGCCCCCGCCTCATCACCGGCGAATCTGCTCACTCCCTTGGCCCCCTCTGCTTTTCACCAATCAACCTTGCAACCCACTTTCTATCGCTAGCAAACACTCCAGTTTGCTATTCTCCTCCACCAACAGCCCAAGACGTCTTTTCCACCGCTGATTGTTTCTATAGACGATCAGATGATGACTTCATTCCTTTCCCTCTTAGCTTCTCCACCACCAAAAGTGCAGTCGGAAAACATTCTTCACGCCATTTTTCTGGTAACCCCCTCCATCTTCTCACTTGTCGCAACGGTGAAAGTCTCATTCTTTTCCCATCTGGAGAGAATTCTGATCCGCTTACTTGTGTAGTAGGCAGGAGAGAGAGAGACAATGGTGGTGGTTTTTCCCTCCTCAAGGATAGTGTTTTCCTTCTTTCTCCAAGTTTCAAGAATCGAATAATTCGGGTCTCTGTGATCTCAACGGCAGGCTGTGCCTCTTCCTCTGAAGTATGCGATCAATTTACAGAGGGTTTTGTTCTACTTTGTTCTCATTATGAGGTTCATCAGCTTAGAGTTGGTGTTAGGAATTCGACACCATTATCACAGAATTTAGCATCAGCCACCTTTAAAAATCAGGTGGCCCATGCTTGTTGGAGTCCATATTTGCTTGAAGAGAGTGCAGTATTGTTGGTTAATGGGGAACTGAGATTATATGACTTAAATTATTGTGTTGGGGTCAAGAATTTGCCTGTGAAATTTAAGGGAGAGTTGGTTTCGAAGAATTTGGGGAGTTTGATTTCAAGAGAGTCTGACAACGATTGGTTTTGTTGTAAATTTGGATGGCATCCTAGGGTTTTGATTGTTACTTCTAAAACCACGGTTTGGATGGTTGATTTTAGGACAAGAAGGTAAAGGTTACAGTTTTAGCAAAGATCGAATTATGCGATTCTGTCAAGCACCATTTCATAGAGAGTGATATATTTCAAGCTTTTTGCAAAGCCAGTTTTGATGGTTTCCTGTTCTCGATGGCTACTAAATACTATCTGTTACTGTTTGACACTAGGAAGCCATTAGATCCTGTATTGCAATGGGATCATCATCTGAATCATGTGCGTTACATTAATATGTATAGATTATCAGATCTAAGACCATCTAATGGAAAACTTAATTGGGCTTCAGATTCAGGTTACGTTATTTTGGTGGGTTCTTTTCGAAATTGTGAATTTAGCCTTTTTTGTTATGGGCCTCATCCTATAGTTGATTTGAAGCCAGGTTGGACCTCTGATAGTGGTTCTTTATATGCTTGGGGTCTTCCATCTGAGATCGCTTTGGTTTCACAGGATTGTTGTTGTGTTGATTGTGAATTGGAAGAAGAATTCAGGACAGATTCATATACGCTGCAAAAGTGTGAGAAGGGTTTGGGTTTTTGTGTACGTAGTGAGCCATGTTCAGAGAGATATGAAGATGATTGTACAAGTGGTTTCTTTATGATTAGGCTGACATGTAATGGGATCTTTGAAACATTGAAATACCAGGCTTTGTGGGATTTCTCTTGTGTAAAGTCCAGTTGTAAACCGGTTCAGGTACAATGCAAGACTACATTTCCTTCACATGTGGAACCAGAAGACATCGATCATCTCAAATTGCTGCACAAAAAGTTTGATTACTTCTTGGGATACTTTAGTGGTGGTCCAACTCTTGCTGAAGTTTTGAATTCGAGACTAGAAGAAACTTCAAGTAGAGGATCAATGCATTGTAACAATGTTGAAAGTACAGAAGCTGCAAAGGAGTTAATATTGGAGGCATGGAAAGCTTCCGGACAGGTGGAGTTTGGCTCACTTCCCTCGATGGACTATGTTCTTGGTGACATAAATACTCCTAGCAGTGCTCATGAAATTATATCTAAGAGAATGTGGACTGGTCTAAATTTGTGTTATGTGGAGTTGGCATTTGTGAGGAATTCAGATTTGAATCACACAGGTCTTGACTTCTTGGCCATTCCTAGCTCCTCTTCCACTCAACTGCCACCGTTTCCATTTCGTGTACCGTCGAAAATTTATGGGAGATCACACTCCAAGGCCACTAAGAAGTGTGATCAAGTTGGTCCTCCCACCGAGAAGGGTGATGTAATTGATCTAGTGCCTCCCCATCTAGTTGGGCCAGTGCTCCCCCTTCCCCTTTTGCTAGCTTTTCAGATCATTGATAAAGGAAGAGCATCTTTTGTTCCTGAGATTAATTGATTGTCTGCAGATGCGAAAATAGGTAATCAATGTCAAGAACTCATCAGTTTAGCCAAGAGTTCGAAACTGCCGAAATCTCGTCCTAGACCTGAAGTGCCTTATGCTGTCTCTCTCTGATGATTATGATGTATGGACTGAGTCCCAAGACCCCGAAGAAGAGGCAGGCACTTATTTCTGCATGAGACCCAGGCAAATAATTTGGATCCTGAGAAGTCACCCCTTGAAAACCTTTCTTTTGGGAAATCAGAATTGTTAATTACAAAGACAACATATTTGATATTTTTATTACTGCATTGCATAAGAAAAATTGTGATCCTAGAGGTGAAGAGAAACTAGATGCATCAGAACTCTTTGACGAGCTAAGCCCTGTGAAGCTGAATTTTGGTGGATATAGAGTCAAAGTTGAATCAAAAGAGATGGAAATATTTAAATGCTTGAAGAAAAGATATAGAGTCAAAGGAAGGTTTCAAGCCATACCAATATTATTTGTTACCGAAGATGGAGAAAGGCGGAGAGTAAAAGATGGAGAAAGAAGATGGATGGTGACCATTTCGTAGTATGTATCTCAACTTTGAATTGGCTTTTTTCATCTGGTTTGGATTTGGTTGTTTTCTCTTTGGACTTTATTTCTTGATGTGACACTGACATTAGGTCTTAATGAGGGTGTGATATGGGCGTTTCATGTGTCAAATGCACTTTGAATTCCCTTTTTGGTGAATGGGTCCCCTCCCTATGTTGTCCCCCTCTATTCGTTTTGAATAACTGGTTTATACATAGAATTTCCTTTTCGACACAAGTGACCTTCGGTTTTGTGCTCTCCTTTCTTATGCAACATTATTCTCATGTCTTGTGATGAATTCTTCCTTTGATGTATGATGTGTGGATCCTATTTATTGATATTAGAAAATAGTTTGTGTTCTTCTTAGATTAAGGCAAAGAATAAAACGAACAAGGAACTGTATTTATTTTTTAAAGAATATATTATATTATTAATTGGAATACCTTTTTTTTTTTGGGTGCTTTGTGGTAGATAATCTGGGATCTTAATCCAAGGCCACAACGACCCATATTATTTCATCAACATCATTAGAGCCATTGACCAACTATTTACGGTTGGCTAAAAATTTCACTGTGACCCCTGTTACTTGTGATTAGTAAATATTTCACTCCTATGAGTTTGCATAGAAATAGCTTAAACACAGGTCTTATAAAAGGAGTGGAATTGCAATGAAGATTCTTTGAATTGGAAGTACAATTTTGCTATGTGGATTTTTGATTGACGAGTTCCCAAAGTCTATTTATTATGAGAGTAAGTAATGACATTTAGGAGTGGCTCAGTAACAGAACTAGAGTGCAAGTAACTTGGAATTCCAAGTTGCAACTGACAATAAATTAATGAAAGTTTTATGCAAAGTCTGGGGGTCTGTTCATTTGTTTTATGTTCTTTCTTTGTCATTATATCGTTTTCCTTTCATTTTAATTAGGCTCTGAAACATTTTATTTGCTCGAGTAAAATTCATCTTGTGACTATAAATTCAAGAATTGAAGACTCTAGAGAATTAAATGTAATTAAAACTTTTATTTTTTGAAACTCTATTTACGTGTGTATCTTTGGGAGTACAAATTTTCTGAGTCTTGAGGTTGCAATTATGAGGCTAGGATTGTGGGTCATTGAGCAAAACTGTCCATTTTGGCACCTCTGAGGTTTCTTAACTTCCATTTTTCTTGGGATGTTGCTTAATTTTTTTTGTTTTTCCACGTTGGTTCATTAACTAAACACTGTTAAATGCAGGAATCGTTTGATTTCATTGTAATTAGAGGCTATGGTGGTGGGTCTATGAGCGTAATTGTCGATTTTGGCACCTCTAAGGTTCTTAACTTCCATTTTTCTGTGATATTGCTTACAAAATTTTGTTCTTTTAATGTGGATTCATTAAATAAACTCTATTAAATCCAGGAATTGTTTGATTTTATTGCTTGTGGTTTAAGATTTGTCCAAACTGAAAATGCAGTGTTACATTCTTGATGTGATTAAATTTCATTCATTTTAAAGTTATTGGAAAGAGTAATTTAAAGTGTCAGATTCAGTCTAGATGGTTTCATCATCATCGTCTGAGCTTTATTTGGGGTTGGCTACATGAATCTTCTTCCGCCATTCTATTTTATCAAGGGTCATACCCTTAATCAAACTGTAAGTCATCATATCTTTTCTCATTACATCCATTCATATTCTTTAGCGCCTTCCCCTTGCTCTCCTATGGGGCGTTTGATAACGGTGAATGTGTGATAAAGTCCCCAACTTTCTCCTATACTATAGCTTTCCCTAGTTTGGGAACAACAAAAAGGTGGAAAGTTGGAACCACCACATTCCCCAAAACACTATTTCACTGGGGAAAGTTGCGGGACATTAGTACCCCGCTTAGCAACTTTCACGAAAAGTTAACGAGCAAAAAGTTGTAACATGGAAAAACTCATCGGGGCTATAAAGTCCAAATATCATTCACGCAGGGGACCCTTGGTTAACTCACCTCTTTGAGAAGAAAAAACTCACCACCCTCTGAGAAGAAAAATTCCTAGCAACTCAACCATCCATCTTTCTAACCCTTTCTCACTCAAAACCCTAGCAACTCAACCATCCATTGCCACTCACCCCAACAAAGCTCAACCCTCAACCAACTCCTGTCCTCCTCGCCGTAGTAGGTCTGTTCCCCTCATCGCCCCCGTTGTTGCAAGCTAAGCGCTTAGAGAAAGCTACAACAAGTCTTTTTTTAATTTTTTTATTATTTAGAGCTCAAAAACGTTAATCCAAGATCTAAATGAGATTTTATTTTTGATTTAGGTTCCTTTTTTTTTTTTATTAAGCTCAAACAAGATTAACCCCAAGTCTATAGAGAGCTTTGTTTCTTTTTTTTTCTTGGTTATGCACAAAGAAGACCCCCATATTCACTGAGTTTATTTATTTATTATTTATGTTTTATTTTTCTAGTTTGTCACATAAATTTTGATGTGCGTTTTCTTTTTATTGAGAATTACATTTTTGGGGCTCGAGAGTTTGATTAATTTGATTTTGTTTATATAATGTAAAATGTTTTGGCCTGTAGGTGTTTGATTAATTGATCATTATTGCTATCGTTGTTGATGTTGTTTTTGTGGTGTCATTGAACTAATTTTCATTTGGTTTTATGAGTTAATAATCTAAGTATTCTTTTATTCTTTTTATTTTATTTATTGCTGAGAGTTTATTTAGGAGGTTGTATTATGCAACAGGATTTGATATCTATAAAACTGGGTTCTATGCTATTGTTATTTGCTTACAGAATTTTTGGGGTTTTCTATTATTTGGTTTTTGTACTCATTGGGCTGAAATTTATGGAGGAATTCCTTTGCAAAATGAGATATTCTTGGGTTTTTCCAGTTACTTTTATCTGAGGTTTAATTTAATTGTGCTCTTGTTGAAATGGCATTATCTCTCATTGGGTAATAGAAAGCCGTGAAATGGTAAATTTTAACTGTGTTTACTTCATGTGACAAGATCATTCAGTGTTTTGAGATTAGTATATTTAGCTATACATTTTATTGATGTCGTCATTGTTTCAAAAAGGAGACTGCCCAGCGCCTAGCGGCCGCCTAAGACTTGTGCCCTACCCAGGGACGGAATTACGGCTCCTTGAGGGTATTTTTGGGTCATTTTTTTAATACTAAAGGGGCAAAATTGTGGATTTTAGGTTCATTTAAAACCTAAAACCCATTGGAGGCTATTTTAGAGAGAGAAAACCCAAAAAAAAAATATTTCTATTGGGCCGCCCAGGTTCTGGGCGCTCGCCTAGGCACTGGGCGGCTTGGACCCCTCTGACCGCCTAGGAGCCTCCTAGTGCTTTTTGAAACATTAGATGTCATTCTTGTAGCAAAATTATTTGTGATACTTATCTGATTTAACCCTTTTGGTTCATATAGTTATTTTCTTTCTTTGTAATATTCATAGGCAATTAGTTCTTTTAGTCTCTATATTCTTTTTTCATGTGTCGTGCTCGTTGATTTCTCATAACATAAAATGCATTAGATAGGCAGTAGCAAGAAAATAAGTACGGTGAATATGTTTCCAACTTTACAAACATTATGTCCATAAAAAGACATGTGTACACATAGGGGTGGCTATGTATAATACAATGCTTTCAATCAAAAAGATAATGCTAAGGAAGCAGTTCTACAATATTGTCCTTCTAGTACATGCCCGACAAACAATAGAATTTTCTTGAGACTATTTTATAGCTTGAATGTTCCTTGTTTGTGATATTTAGACTGGTGGTGCTTGGTTGAGACCATTTTATTGTCCTTCCTTTTGAGTGGAAACAGATGGATGTTCAGATGGATGAATTAAGGTGTTTTGTTGAGGTGATTTGGAGGTGTGATTCTTTCTTTGCAATAAGGTGCATGTTAGCATTGGTGCTGTAAGAAGGGCTCAATTTTTTTTTTATCTCCAGGCCCAATCACAAGGATTTCCATGGGCGGAGAGCAGATAATACTAGAACGAAATGTAATGAATGGGCTTTCAGTGACCAAGACTAGTGTAGTGAGCAAGAAAGAAAAGTAATTAACTAGGTTATTTCTTAATAAAAATTCACATGTTACTCTATTCCTATAAAATGAAAAATAGATCTTTGGGTCATCATATAAATCATATATCATTTTGTTTCCACTTGTGCTTATTTTGGAAAAGTAAGTTATTGCAGGTTGAATTCGGAATGGATATGTAGAACTTTTGCCTTCTCATATGGAGTTTAGATGGTCTGATGTATAAACAATCATGTATATGTGCTATTGTTAAATGTTCTCTCTTATATCTTGAGCTAGTTTCCCAGTTTCTTGATATTCTATGCCATTAGATTTCTACCTTGAAAATGTGCTAATAAAGACATGTTGACTCTGGATTGGCAGTGAAGAATTTAGTTGGTTGTTTGCATCAAGCAATGGAAAGACATAGTCTATATAGGCGTGTCTCAGCCCTGGTAAGTTCCTTAGGGCGTGTTTGTTTGGACAAACATTTGGCTTCAGAAACCAAATGTTCACCCGTTCTATAGCACTTCTGCGTTTGACACGCAAGAGTGCTACAGTTAAAAGAATTTCTATCTTCTTTTTTTTTTTGGCTCATATGAGAAATGTTTTGCTTCTGTTGAAACCTAGGGAAGCAAAACCTTTTACGTTCAAGCAATACAACTGTGAACAGTTTCAGAAAACCTTATGAACTTTTCTCTCTCCTACTCTCCATAAATAGACCTGACGATCCACCATTCTACCTTGGCCGCATCTTCACCCCAGCTTTGTTGTCTACATCCTGTGGCTGCCTCCCATCCCAATCTAAGCAGTTGCAATCAACCAGCTAGATCTCTCTCCTTCTCTACTCACTCTCTCTCCATGATCTCTCTCCCTCCTCCTTGGTTTGCTTGGTGTAGAAGATTCTCCACTCACTCTCTCCATGATCTCTTCTTCTCGTTTTTCTATTTCTCTATCTTGTTTTTCTATTTCTTTTGTTTGCAGGAGTGTCTCATCATTGTATATTCTTCCTTGTAGGCCTTTCTCTCTCCCTCTCTCTCCCTCTATCTCTCTCTCTAATTTGATATCATTCCTTATGGTGTGTTAAAAATATTTGCTTGTGGGTAATTCCCTTTCAGGCGCAAGCAATCTCTCTCTCTCTCATTTTATATATCATTCCTTGGGGTGTGTTGAAATTTTTGCTTGTGGGTAATTCCTTAGGGTGTGTTGAAAATGTTTGCTGGGAGACGCAGCCAAGCGCAGAATGGTGCTTGACTTCTGCACGAAATTTTCCCCAACTCTATTTCTCTATCTTGTTTTTCTTTTTCTTCACCAGCCCCCACGGGTATTTTCTCAGTCACTTCTTTCTACAAAGCTTGCCAACCTACTCCCCCACCCAATCTTCAGGCCTCTTTATATTTAGCTGGCTTTCTTTGAGAGAGCTCTTGTGGTAGACCAACTCCAAAGAAGGGGCCACCAGCTCCCTAACAGATGTTCTATGTGTAGGGAGGAAGAGGAAACTGAAGCACACCTCTTTATTCACTGCCGTGTTGCCTGCTTCCTGTGGGGTCTTTTGCTTCAGCGTTTCGGCTGGGTCTGGGAACCCCTTGCTCCATATGCCCCAACTCATCCAGGCCTTCCTCTCTCCACCTTAGTCCAGCCACTGGCAATTGCCTGTGGCGTGCCGCCATTGCTGCAACACTTTGGATTATTTGGTTGGAGTGTAACAATCAGATCTTTAGAGGTGAAACCACAACTGTTCTGGCCATGCTCCAAAAGGTAACTTCTTTCATCACCTTCTGGGCCAAAGACAACATGCTATTCCAACTTTATTCCTTTTCGGACTTCCACCTTAATTGGAAAAATCTGCTAACCCCTAGACCAGCTAGGGTCTCTTGTTCTTTGCTATGGAGACCACCTGAGCCGGGCCAAGTAAAGCTCATTTTCGATGGCTGCTCCCTCGGAAACCCAGGCCTTGCCGGAATAGGGGGAATTTTCAGTGACTCCGATGGAAATACTCTTCTATCTTATTCCCTCCTCGTTGGATACACAAACTCTGCTATGGCCTAAGCTTTAGCCTTTCTCATGGGCATCCACAAATTTGTTCCATAGTGGAGCACCACCCTTTTCATTGAGGGCGATTCAAACGTCATAGCTTGGGCATCCAGATCATCTCCCTGCCCTTGGAGATTGGTTCATGTCTTTCACGAGATTTTTGACTTTTTCAGAGATATGTGCGCTGTCTATCAGCATATATTTAGAGGTAGGCAAACACCACAGCTGACTCCCTTGCAAAAATGGAGCCCCAGTGTAGAGCACCTCGGACCCCTTTCAGCAGCTTTTTGAGCTCTAATCCCCCTCCGTAATACTTTATGTTAGAGCAATTTTTGCGGCTCGAAGGGTTATTTGTATACGAACACCTGGGTGCTTCATTTTTTGTACATCCTTTTATAGCAATGCAACAGTGATCATTTTCAAAAAATAAAAAAGTTCACTTGTAGGCCCAAGCAATCTCTCTCGCTCTCTCCCTCATTTTATAATTCATCCCTTACTGTGTGTTGAAAATGTTTGCTTGTGGGTGATTCCCTTTCAGGCCCAAGCAATTTCTTTCTCTTACTTTTTTTTGCAAAATCTATGGTTCTACAAAGAAGAATTGCTCTATATATATATATATATATATATATATATATATATATATATATATATATATATATATATATATATATTGGTCTTTGCAAAATCTATGGTTCTACTAGGAAAATGAAATGCAGGGAGAGAATTCTGTTTTATAGGGGGTTTATCACACCTCAATTTATTGGGTTTGTTCTCCTATTTGAGGTGTTCTGAACTGCTTTGTATCAAAGCAAATCAAAGGGGGTTCTTGTCCCCCCTTTTGTGAATTTGGGCTTTCTTCAATGTGTTAGAATCTGCCTTTTGCCTGAAACCCCTCATTTTCTTCACTTCCTCAGTCAATAATAACTCAAATTTTTAAAAAATTTGACAAATTGATTCCCCAAATTTTGCAAATTGTTGATTTGGGGTCATGATGAGTTGCATGACATGGTGGAATCAAAGCCACCCACAGGGCTCATGGTTCATGTTGTAGGGGATGGCCATAGTTTACGTAGGCCAGAAATATGCATGATGAAATGTCAAAGGGACTTAAGCCTGATGAAGCTACTTGCATATGTCTCATATCTAGGTTTCCTTGACAAGGCCGTGGCACCCTTTATCTGCCATAACAATGCAGGAACACCCCCTGATACCATCTGGTTCTGCTAACAGGGGCTCAAACCTTGATCCCCATGGCCTAATTCAAGAAGCACACAACTTCATGACCTTCAACAAGGAGATGGGTATTTGGGAAGGATTTCTAGTGGATTCTCATAAAATTAATAAAATGGACATTTGTTGATAATTGAGAATATCAGGGATCCCTGAATAGGCTGGATTTTTGGTGATTCTATGTGCACACATATTGGATGAGGGTCTAGACGTTTGAAGTGCTCATGGCCAGAACTTGCCCAAGCATATGTAGCATTGTAATGGCTTACAAATGAACTTCCTGCTCCCACCATTGGAAGCAGCCATTGATATGACCCAACTTGTGGAAACAAAGAGTATATGAAGAAATCATCCTACATGCTTAATTTAGTTGAGTAATTGGTAATCTTAAAGCAATATATTA
Organism: Amborella trichopoda; assembly: GCF_054954075.1. Lineage (NCBI taxonomy): Eukaryota > Viridiplantae > Streptophyta > Magnoliopsida > Amborellales > Amborellaceae > Amborella > Amborella trichopoda. The sequence goes on along the minus strand of NC_142344.1, from coordinate 48,405,384 downwards.
TCTGAGATGTAGTTATGTCTTGCTTTGGTGCTTTTTGCATTTGAAGTTTGCTTTGATGTGGGTTTGTTTGGGAGTGGGGGGAGAGAGCGTTACATTTTAATTTGATGGTTTCAATTGAAGGAGACCGTTATAGGTGAAATGTCATGGTTTCAATTGAAGGAGACCGTTTTTGGTGGAATGTTTGTGTTTTGAATCATGATGCAATGTTCAGTATGATTCATATTTCCTCATCTTAAATTATGAACCATTATCTTTAATGGTTACTCTTTCAAAGGGTGTTAGGTTCACTCCCCATATATCCACATCTGATACATATATAAATCTCTCTTAACAGCAAACGTGACAGTTACATTGACCATGTAATATCCATAAGAGATTTTTCTCTTTCAAATTTTGTAATTTTTGTGAGGCATGGAGAATTGTTGATACTACAAGTAGAGTTTACTTGGAACAATTACAAGTTACAATAAAGAAAGATAGAGATCAATTATGTACTTTAAAGAAGATAGGGAGTAATGACCACAAAAATTGTATAACAATAATTTAAAACATATGTATTCTATTGCATTTTGTAGAAGCCAAGATTGGCTTTCATCCAAAGTCACCGACCGCTTTTTCTTAAAAGGAATATGTGGACACTTCTCAATGAGTTTTTAATTGCCTATTGAATTAGATATTAGAAAAAGTCTATATTAATTAAGGGAAAAGGTTATATAGAGCTGAGGCTCTAAACAATCAAATTGTAGCCTACCTCAAAATTTTCACTAGAAGAGATTGTTTTGATGTCCAAATATCCTCAAATTGATCATCTCGACATCAATATTCATGAACATGAGAAAAAAAAAAAAAAGATTTCAAGTTTGGAAATAGTGTATTTTCAGATGTATTTTTGGATCGTCAATTTTCAAGATTTTCAAGTTTTCATAGATCTATCGATCTACACTATTTTTTAAGCTTTAAACTTTATAAATAAAGATGAAAATATATTTTAAATCTGCCATAAAGATTTCCAGTATTGAAACCACCTTTTTTAACACTATTTGAAGGTAGGCTCTAATTTGATTGTTTAGAGCCTAGGCTCTATACAAACCGCACCCTATTATTAAAGGTGTTTTTATTTGGGAGAGGTAGAGAGAGCATAACGTATTCCTTATGCCCTTGATCTAAACCTTCCATTTCATTAGACCTAATAAAGATTAGGAGTGTATTAAATATCCCTTTCATACAATACGCAGCGGCCTCATATCCCCAACTCTCCGGATGCCAAACGTTCCACGGTCAATCAAATACCGGGACCCAAAACTTCTTTAACATTGTAAAACATTTCAGGATCAATCAAACACAAGTACCCAAAAGTTCTTTAGCATTTTAGACATGCTATCAAACATAATAACTAACAATTCTAGAAAGGTAATATTCCAGTTTTTAAAAAAGAACTTTCAATTTTCAGAGAACATTTACCTTCCAACAAACAAATAGATCTTTACTTTATTTTCATTTTTTTTATTTTATTTTAGAAAAAATATAGATACCCTCAAAACGAACTTTGTAGACATCCTCCTCCCAATGCTTTTAGTATCTCGCACTCACAATCCAATGAATGTTTTTTTTTGCTATTACTCCTGTTCAAAAAGTCAAAATATTTAGACCTAAAATTCCTTTCTCCTCTCTGATTCTCTCTACCCGTCATCTCTCTTTCTCACTCTCTACCTCCGCTCTCTTTCTCTCTCTCTACTAGCCCTCTTTCTCTTTCTCTCTCTACCCGCCCTCTTTCACTCTATCTATCCACCTTCTCTTTCCTCTGGATCTCTCTCTACCCACCCTCTCTCTTTAAGAATAGAGATTAAGAGAGAGATTTCAGGATAATGAGAGTGGATACATGGGCAGAGAGAGAGTGAAAAAAATGGGTAAGAGAGATTAGGGAGAGATATTTTGGGAGAGAAAGGGAGATAGCAATAGCAGCTGAAAAAAAAGTATACTCTCTACAAAATCTCACTGGAAAAAACCCCATCTCTCGCTCTTTCTCCGCAAAATATCTCCCTCTTCACCCAAAATCTCTCCCTCTCTCTCTCTCTCTCACTGTTGCTATCTCTCTCTCTCTCTCCCGAAATCTCTCTCAACCTATTTTTCCTCTCTCTCTCCCAAAATCTCTCTTCCAATCTCTCTCAGCCCATTTTTCCACTCTCTCTCCCAAAATCTCTTTCAGCCCATTTTTCCCCCCTCTCCCAATCTCTCAGTCCATTTTTTCTGCTCTCCCAATTGCTATTCTTAAAGAGAGATGGCATGTGGAGAGAGAGATCCAAAGGAGAGAGGGTGAATAGAGAGAGAGGGTGCTTAGAGAGAGGGTGGGTAGGGAGAGAGAAAGAGAGAGAGAGGATGGGTAGAGGAAATCTGAGAGAGAGGGCAAGTAGAAAGAATGAGAGAGGAGAATGACATTTTAGTCTTAAATATTTCAATTTTTTTATTGAGAGATTAAAGCAAAGAAAAACAATGTTTGGATTGTAGGTATGATACTAAAAGTAGTGGGGGAAAAATGTCTACAAAATTCATTTTTGGGGTATTTATAATTATTTCTTTATTTTAAAATAGTGAGACTTTATGATAAGTTATTCTTTGATATGTTTACATGTTCATTTGAATTTAATAGCAAGAAGTTCTATCCTCCCCTCTTTATCCAACCGTCCATTTTTGAATGGAGGGTTAAGCTTGGCCCAATCATAATGTCATGTCTACACTATTTTTTTTCTATAAATCAGTGGTTCAAAAATCAGCGAGTCGCAAGGGACTCGTCCGAGTCGGTACGGGAATCGGTAACCTCGTTCCGAATTCTTTTTTTTTTTTTCTATAAATCAATGGTCTAAAATCAGCGAGTCACAACGGATAAATCAATGGTTTAAAAATAGGCGAGTCGCAACGAACTCGCCTCAGTCAATGGGCTAAAATCAGCGAGTCACAACGGATAAATCAATGGTTTAAAAATAGGCGAGTCGCAACGAACTCGCCTCAGTCAGTAACCGACATAAACCGCCTATAAAGGTCCCAAACAGGGGAGAACCGGTTCTCAAACACACATGGCAAGCCTCAAAACTCTCCGGTTCTCAAACACACATGGCAAGCCTCAAAACTCTCCGGTTCTCAAACACACATGGCAAGCCTCAAAACTTAGCCACACGTGGCAAGCCTTCAACCCCACCGCATTGCAACCCCGTGTTTCCACGCGTGCATGTAACAAAGCACAACAAAACTATTTATATCACACACTTTTATACTCATTCTTGGATGTGGGATAATTCCCACGAGGTGCATTAAATTAAAATATACATTGAATAAGTATTATTAATATGTAAAACTATTACACTTGCCATAGCGTGGCTTTATGGTTATTGCTACTCCTTTGTTGAAGGAGCCCTTAGGTTGAAACCCCAGCTCGGGCATGCTATATTATTTTATTTTTGTTGTAAAAAAAATAGAAAATAAGCAGAAAATAATGTTTTTTTAAAAAAATTATTCCATTTGAAATTCAATCTTTCTATTATCAATCTTTTTTACTAAATTTATTCTAGAATCTAAAAAATTAAAATTTTAAAAAATTTATGTGTTATTTCGAAAATAATGTTGTTACAATAAAATTTTTCCATTTGAAATTCTATCTTTCTATTAACAATCTTTTTTACTAAATTTATTCTAGAATCTAAAAAATTAAAATTTTGAATAATTGAAGTGCTATTTAAAAAATTGATGTATTCAAATAATTTCTATATTGATAACCAAAATTTTATTTTATTTATTAATTTTTGCATTATAAATAATGTAATGTATTATTTTTCTTACAGCTGTCAATAATACATTTTAAATTAGATGATATTATAGAATATTTTGGATTTGTTATTGTTTGTAGAATAAAATAATTATAAAATGTTAACCAATAATTTTAATTTCAGTATATAATATTATAGTTAGTTAGGTTGTAATAATTTTTGAATTATTTATTGACCTTTGCATTATAAATCATGTAATATACTATTTTTCTTACAGTTGTCAATAATACATTTTAAATTAGATGATATTATAAAATATTTTGGATTTATTATTGTTTGTATAATAAAATAATATAAAATGTTAACCAACAATTTTAATTTCAGTATATAATATTAGAGTTAGTTAGGTTGTAATAATTTGGGTTTTTTAGTGAATTAGGGTTTTTCGTCAATTCGAGATTTTAGTGGCCATTTTTTCATCGATTTAGTCTACTCTTTATTGTAGTCTATGTATGATTGATATGCTTTATCACTGATAATTCTATGATTTTTCTTTTGTGTAATATAAATTTAATAATTAACGTAAGCTTATGCAGAGAAAGAACGTCTCAATATCTACAAATTGATGAAAAAAAAGAAAGTTAATAATGTCGTACCCTCGTTTCTTATTGGATTTCTAAAAGACAACATTTATAATGAATTTTATTAATTTTTTTGGATTTTTTTAAAGCTTAATCCAACCGAGTTAGACAATTCTCGATCCGAATAGCTGATTCACTGATCCGAATGGGTTTTTGGAATGCCCGATCTGGGGCACCGATCCGTTTTTTAAACCACTACTATAAACTATTTTGACACCAAATTTTGGATGTCAATTCTTCTATTAAACGCGTACTAACGAAAAATATAAAAAATATATTTTCAATAAAATAAAATGATCAAAATACCCCTGAAAATTTCAAGGGGTGATTTGGTCATATTTTTTATCAAAAAATTATTGTTAATATTTTTTATAGATGCACCCCAATGATAAGATAACACGTACCAAATTTTATATTCAGAAAAATCGTATTTAAAAAAACTAAAAATAAAATACTTTGAGACGTCGGATCTAAAAACAAACGGTGAGTGGCTCTCTTGATAAAAAATGGACGGCTGGATGGTAGGGGGATGATAGAACTTCTATGTTGTAGGGGGAATGGATGGTAGGGGGAGGATAGAACTTCTATGTTGTAGGGGGAATATAAAAAGCTTTCCTCTATATATATATATATATATTTGATGGATATGAAACATTTTGTATACTAATGATTATGAAACATTTTCATGTATACAGATGATTATGAACCGTTTTCATCTATGATATGTATGTTATAATCTTTGTTACTGCAACACTCAATTGCCAAACTTTTGTGTCAACACGATGTGACACTCCTAGACACGGGGGATATTTGTATGGGTAGCTGTTTGTCATCAGAGAAAAGTTCGGACACAGAGACAAAGTGTCCTAGCTTATGGAGGCAAAGTTCGGACACAGCAGAGAAGAAGTGTCTTAGTTTATGGAGGCAAAACTTCCTAACAGGAGCAGAACTCATGAACTTTTGCTTTAAATCTAAATGCTCTACCACGAACGGTTATTAGCCCTAGATGACAATATATTTAGAATTTAATTAGTAATATAAGTCTTTGATGCAAATTTGAATAAACAACGAAGAACTCGAAAACGTTTATGATAATTAGATTGAAAGTAGGCTATATGACTTTGGGAGTAGAAGTAAATTATGCCTCCCAAGAAATATAGAATGCATGGTCTATTGTTGAAAGAAAAATTTTAAATTTGAGTTTTGTAAAGATGTCATCACAAAATTTTAAATTTGAGTTTTGCAAAGATGTCATCATCGAAAAATTAGATGGCGTCTATTCAACCTCGAGATATTATTGTTTTCAAGTGCATAGAGGATGCAACTAAAAAATACTTTTTATTGAGGTTAACATGAGTTGAAAAGGTTACATTCCCCAATTTGGGACCTAAAATGAGTTCTAGTTGAAGTAATGGGGGGAAAGTTAAATAGACAGTGTACTCCCGTGGGAGTATACTATCTTTGGGTTTAAAATACTATTTACACCCCCTAAAAATGTAAACAAAATCAATGTACGAAAGCGCCATTACACACTGGTGTGAAGCCGCCACCTCTCATGGGGCCCTCACAGACCTGCACCAGACGCTTCATCTTCAAAAACCGTAACCCTAGACAGTTATCCTCCATGCTTCTCCCTGTAACTTCCTCTAAAACACGTACCACTCTTTGCAAAACCCAACAATTTCTTGACTCCATCAACGCTCTCTGTGACCAAGGCCAATTGGACCAGGCCATAACACTTCTGCAAGAAACAGATCATCAGGCCATTAAAAAGAGGTTTCCAGCTTACTCTTGCCTTCTTCAAGCTTGTTCTGAATCAATGGCGGCCTCGCTAGCCCAAAAGGTCGAAACCCACATGGTCAAAACCAGTTTTCCCCATTGCCTCTTCTTAAACAATAGACTCATCGATATCTATTGTAAATCTGGTTATATTAGAGAAGCTCGTAAAGTGTTCGATGAAATGTCTGAGAAAGACCTCTTCTCGTATAATACAATGATTCACGGATATTGTTGTTTTGGCCTGTTGGATGATGCACGCCAAGTTTTTGTTCAAATGCATGAGAAAAATCAGGTTTCATGGGGTATCATGATTGGTGGGTATGTGCGCCATGAATATGCATTTGAAGCTCTTGAAATGTTTGTTGATATGAATCGAAGTGGACTTAAGCCTGATCCAATTATTTTAGTTGCAGCCCTTCGTGCTTCAGTCGTGGCTGAGAGCTTAAACCATGGGTTGCAGATTCATGCTGTAGTGTTAAAGATTGGTGTTTTTATGGAAGAAATAGTGAGGAATACCTTGTTGGACGTATACTCAAAGCTTGGAGACATGGAAGAAGCTTGGCATTGCTTCGAAGAGATGGGGAAGTTGGGTGATGATGTCTCTTTTAATTCTTTGATTGCAGGTTATGCAAGGCTTGGAAAGGGGGAATTATCTCTGGTTTTATATGTTCAGTTTCTTAGAACTGGTCTGAGAATCTCTCAATTTACATTTGCCGGAGTTCTTAGTGCTTGTGCTGGAATTTCAGGCCTTGTTGAAGGCAAGCAAATTCATGCTCTGGTCTTCAAGACTGGTTTCGAGGGCAATGTCTTTGTGGCCAATGCAGTTATGGACATGTATGCAAAATCAGGGGAGCTTGAAAGTTCTTGGAGAGTGTTTGTGGGCATGCATCATAGGGATAACATTTCATGGAATGGCTTGATCAGTGGGTATAGTAGAGAGGGCTTATCAGAGGAAGCTATGAATTTGTTTATAGAGATGTTGAAATATGGAGTTGCTCCCACCCACTTCACCTTTTCGAGCATTTTGAGCTCGTGTGCTAGTATTGGTAGCTTGTTACTCGGTATGCAGGTTCACTGCAAAACCATCCATTGTGGGCTCGAATCCGATGTATTTGTATCTAATGCTATCATTGATATGTATGCAAAATGTGGGTCATTAGAGTCAGCAATGTTTGTTTTCAATGAGAGGTCTAACCTCAACACCATCTCATGGACGGCCTTGATTGCTGGTTATGCACAAAATGGGTTCAATGAAGAAGCCATTAAACTCTTCACCCATATGCTCAAATCAGATTTTAAACCAGACAATGGCACCTTCGCTAGTGTGCTCAGTTCCTGTGCGAGCCTAACTGCTCTTAATTATGGCAAACAGGTGCAAGTCCATGCCATAAAACTTGGTTTTGATTCAAATATATACACCGCGAGTTCTCTAGTTAGTATGTATGCTAAATGTGGCGACATGAAAGAGGCATCGAAGCGCTTTAGTGCAATGCCCATTCGCAATTTGGTGACATGGAATGCCATTATAGCTGGCCACGCACATAATGGAGAGGGTGAGAAAGTGCTTGAACTATTCAGAACAATGGTAGAACAGGATGGCATTGCCCCTGACCATGTCACATATGTGAATGTGCTCCATGCATGTAGCTATGCAGGGATGGTCGAGGAAGGGTATTGGCACTTCAGGTCCATGAGTGAAGATTTTGGAATTTCCCCTTACCCTGACCATTATGCATGCATGGTTGATCTGCTAGGGCGCTGTGGCCGGCTCGATGAGGCCGAGGAGTTTGTGGAGTCCATGCCTATTGAGCCTGATGGGGTAATATGGGGGGCCTTGTTGGGCGCCTGCCGAACCCATAGGCATGTTGAGCTAGCTGAACGAGCAGCGGAAAGGCTCTTTGCCATTGAGCCAATGAACTCTGTTGGCTATGTGCTATTGGCTAATATATATTCAGCTTGTGGCCTATGGGAGGGGGTTGCAAGAGTGAGGAAGATGATGCACGAGAGGGGAGTGAAAAAGGTGACAGCTTGCTCTTGGGTCGAAGCCCAAATGGGGGTTCATGTTTTTGTGTCCAATGATCGGGTCCACCCAAGACTAAGGGAGATTCATGAGAAGCTTGAGGAGTTGGGAGAGGAAATGAGGAGATTTGGGCATGTTCCTGATAAGAGCTTTGTGTTGCAGCAATTGGAAGAAGAGCAAAAGGTGCCAGCTTTGAGCTATCATAGTGAAAAGTTGGCAGTGGCGTTTGGGCTTATTAGTATTGATGCTCCAGCACCCATTAGGGTTATGCAGAATCTGAGGGTCTGTGGGGATTGTCACAGTGCTATGAAGCTTATAACACGGATTGAAGGGCGAGAGATAATCCTCGGGAACTCCACCCGATTCCACCATTTCAACGATGGAATATGTTCTTGTGGGGACTATTGGTGAAGGTAAAGAAAGTATGTTCATCCTCCCAAATTATGACTAAAGGGAAATAACCCAATGGAATATGGGAAAACCACAGTTCATTAGGGTTATCCCTCATCCCTTTGCCATGGAATGCCAGACAGTGATGGAGAGAGTGTAGGACACACCATTCTGGTTATGTCTTGTTTGTTGTGCCCAACTCTCTCCGTCACCCTCCATATCACTGGATGGTGGGGATCCCAATGTACTATGGTTGTCCCACAGTCTACAGAGATTTTAGTGTGCTTCCATAAACTAGATATGTGTGATTTCTAGTGACATTCTTTTCTGATTGAAATGCGAGATTTTTAGGACATTTATAGGCCAGATGCTGGTGTTAATAGGCCTGCCAAGTGAAACTCAAATTAATTACTCCATAAAGTGTTCCAAAATACACAATATTTATTTAGTATCATCTGATGACGGCGATTCCATTTCCTTTTTTCTATCATTACTGATATTGCCGGTGCTGCCATCGTCTTTTCTAATCCTTGTATACATCTTACAAAACTCAAAACTAGCAGATGACCATAATAAACTTTACTCGTCTAGAATATTACTGTAATTTTCTTTTTGGAAGAGGGAATCTAATATGAATTTGTGCATATTGGTAAAATACTACCTAGGCCAGACTGCAAAGAGCAGCTAGACCCTGAGAGAGGCCACTTGATCATCCAAACTCAATACTGCAAATTATCTAAAAAAGAACTTTGTATGAGAATCCTTCTCATACAAAGTTTGATAAGTATATATTTTTTTAGAGAAATGATCCTATAGGACCCTCCCCCACCCATGTGACCATTAAATTTGGCATGGATCTATAGAAAAGTCAAGTCCCACACCCATTTGATAACTTTTCTAGACCTCTGTGCCAATTTTAATGGTGATCATTTGGGGTCCTACATACATGAGTGGGAGAGGGTCCTATAGGATCATTACTCTTTTTTTTTTTATTTTTGTTTTCCTTTTGCTTTTTGGAGAATAACATTGAAATGGAAGTTAAGAGAGAGAAACCAATCCAAAAGCAAAACCAAAAAAAGAGAGAGGCCAGGGCATTGAGAGGAAACCATCCATACGTATTTTCAAATTATTTAATATCTTTGTATCTATTCCCCATATTGTTTCTCATGCTACTATTAATTTTCATTTTCTTTGATCTTCTCAATGCACTATTTTCCATCATTACATCCTTGAATGCAATAAAAATGAGCAAATGTGCTATTATTTTCCCACTTGTTATAGTAATTCTAATTAAGTGTACGTTAGTATTATTGTATGGTAAATGATATTGAATATTCAACTGCAACAGTATATTATGATAATAAAATGTTAGGGTGTGTTTCTTTGATGGCAGAACCGAATCTTCCTCTAAACAAGCATGCCATTCAAAGTCAAACTGGACAAGTAGAACATGACTGTACCTTACAAAGACCGTTCTACCTCTTCAGACAATGCCGTTAGCGTCTTTCCTGTTTGTTTGTTGTTTCTGTTGCTTTGTTTGTCTTTGTCATTGTGTTGTCTGCCGACATGGACTTTTTATGTCTACCTTCAAGTGTGTGTGTGTATGTATGTGTGTGTATGAGAGAGAGTATTATGGAAGACAAAAAAGCAAGAGAGAGAGAGAATTATGAAAGACAAAAAAGGAAGAGAAAGAGAGAGGGTATTATGAAAGAGAAAGAGAGAGAGAGAGAGAGAGAGAGAGAGAGAGAGAGAGAGAGAGAGAGAGAGAGAGAATAATGAAAGACAAAAGCACTTCCAAACTTGCATATGTTGTGGCATGCTTCTGACCATCCAAAGAACTGTCCAAAAATGCCGCTGAATATTCTGGAAATTGTCTTAGTACTTGGATTGGCCTTGAATTTCTCTACATTCTAATCCAGTTGACATTTCCAATGCTTCTATTTTGTCTTAACTGAATTTGACATGGACTGATTTTTATAGAAGTGGTTTCCCTCACTTTCTCCAAAATCTTGCTTAATGTAAGTTCTTGGTTCATCTTCTGTGAGAGACTCTTTTAAGTTTCGATCCAGGTTATAATCCTCTTTTATCATCCTTTGTTTTCTCCCATTTCTTTTAGGAAATTCTTTTTATAAAGTCTGGGATAAGGAGGAGAGCCTGACCACAGTGCATGTCTGAGACAATGAGCCGTCCCTACCTTCAGATACTCTTTTTCCAAGAATTGCTGCTGCTACTGTTACTTGAATCTTGTTATATTGCAGGCCAGATTTACTTACTTTTCCCCCTCTTGTCTAAGTGTTTGTTTTTTTTTTGCCTTTCACCTGTATGAGGATGGATGATCTTTAGTTTTTATTTAAATATGTACATGTTACTTGTCAAAACAAATTTGTTTTGATATTTGTTTCTGGGTGCAGACTGTTACGACCCTTTGGATCCGAATGGGAATATAACAATTACGTATGATATCATTTCATGGACCACTGAAACCGATGGTTATTGGGTTAGTATTTTCTTCTGAGATAAAATTTGCAGTTTAAGTTTAATTGAGATATGAAGAAATCAATCGTCTGAAATCCAAATTTAGGGAGATGACTTTCTTCTAAAACTTCTTGAAAATGGATGCATATTTCTTTTTTTTAACATTAACTAAATAAAAAATGAATGTCATCATGTGCATCTGCATTTTCTTTGAAGTATGGTTATGTTAAAATTAAAATAACTGACTCAAGTATGAAATCCCACTAGATTTACTGAATTAAGTTATTACATAAACTAAAAAAAAGGACTGCAGACAATAGACAGCTTTTGTGTGGTATGTGATATGGAGCCTGGGTCACCTACCATCTGGTTTGATTGCGTAGAGTTCCCGGGGATGGACATGCAACTGGAACTATTGTCAATCTCCAGTTCCATCTCTGAAATGAACTGAGGATGCGCCCACCTGTGTATGATATACCATTCACCTAATGTGTGTGTTATAATTCCCCATGAAACTATGGTTCTCATATTCAATATTATGATGTAGGCAAAGGTGACCATCGAGAACTATTACCAGTACCGCCACGTGGAGAAACCTGGATGGAAATTAGGGTTTGATTGGGCTGAGAACGAGGTAATATGGTCAATGACCGGTGCCCTAGCTACACAGTCGGGCAATTGCTCAGCCTTCAAGTATAGGGTCCCCCATTGTTGCCAAAGAAGCCCTGAGATCATAGACCTCATGCCTGATGCAGCTCGCATTAACAGATCAGAAAATTGTTGCAGAAATGGAGTTTTGGCTGCTCGTGACATCGACCCCAAAAATGCAATTTCCATCTTTTATATGACCGTGGGGAACTTGCCTAGCCTTTGGACAGGGAAGACACCAAAGAATGTGACGTTCATGGCTCCTGGACCAGGCTACACATGTAGTCCTTTTGCTGATTATTCACCCACTATTTTCCCTTCTGTTGGCGGTCGGAGAGAAACTCAAGCAATTAGTAAGAACCCAGTAGCCTCCCCTTTTCATTGTTTTTCTTATATATTAGTTTGTTATTTGGAAGCACGCTATGAAAATCTACTTCTAGTGTGATTCTGAAGTCATATGTCATTCGAATTTGAGCCTTTGGAGGACATGATTACATGTTGGTTTTTACTTCAGAATTCTCCTATTTACTTGAAAGAGTATGAGGCTGCCTGTTCTTAGGAAACAGTCTAGTCTTGGGGAAGTTTGCTTCTACATGCCAAACATCTTCTAGAACTCACTGTGACCCCCTTGTAAGAATGCTTTGAAAAGTAGGTGTTTGGGCCCTCTGCTCTTTGGAGAAAGATAAGCTTTGTTAAAACTGCTGCCCAGACACGCCCAACATCATCTTAACTGTATGAGTTTATGAGATGGTTTTCATTATTAACCCAGTTAAGTTACACCAAAAATATCCTTTCTTTCTCACAACTAAATAATATCGACCTTTCTATATGCACTTCAGAACTGGACTTCCCATTTGTTCATCAATCTCATCTTCGGAGCCTTATCCCAATTATTTTGGGATCTGCTTAATGAATCCTGTTCCGCCATTCCGTTCTGTAAAGGGTCATACCTTGTTGGATCAGGACTTATGATAGGGATGTAGAAAACGTTTTCTGCTAGGGGCCAACCTAACACAACCCTCCTCCTCCTTTCTCATCTGGGTATGGGACTGGCAATAGTGGAATTCCACTTGTGCATCTGAATTGATAATATTATTCTCTATAATCTATAAAAATCAATCAGCCTACCCTTTTCTTCCCATCAGTTATGTTTGTCAACAGTGTATGTTTGTATGTGCGTGCACACATGCGCCATTCACAAATGTGCACTTTGCAAAAGTAATGGATGCTTTGTATGTACAGGGACATGGAAATCAACTTGTACCTATTCTCAGTTTATTGCAAACAAGGCACCCACTTGTTGTGTCTCGTTATCATCTTTCTATGATTCCAATGTCACGCCATGCCCCCGTTGTAGCTGTGGTTGCCAAGCCCAGGAAAGAACCTCTCTCTCGTGTATCGGGTCTGTACCCTACCAACCATAGTGACAAATCACAAATATTTTGCTTTAAAAAAATATATATTTCCTTGATATTAACCGCCCTTCTTCCGAGTGTAAAGATGAAGTTTACCAGGAAAAACAAGGATAGAAATCTCTAGAGAAGCAATAATAAATTCTATGGAAACTTAAATTCCAAAAATATAGGCAAATGGATAATTTTTCTGGGAATCTTACAATTTGTTTTAGATGTTTTCCTCTTTTTCCATCCTTTGGCTTTTTATTTCTCTAATAATTTCCAAGTAGCGCCCATAAGTTTGGATATCTATAAAGGAATTATCCAACCAAGAAGCTTCCAGGAATGTGATTTATCTTTATATGCCAAGTTCACAAAAAGTGATACATAGTACACATGAATTGCATTATGGAACTTACAGAAAAAAAAAAAAAAATTGGCATCCCGAACTTTTCACAATGTGCAATACACTGCACTTTTCAAATATCACCATTTTACCTGAGATCAGGTGATTTTTCTTTGAAACTTGCAAGCAGATTTTAATTCTCTTCACAAGGTTCTTTGTGAAAATATGTAGTTATTTGAATGAGCTCTGAAAAATGCTTCTGTTAATGCAGAGACACCAAATTTCGTGGTTCTTCACTTCCTGTGGGTGAAGTGGAAGAAGGCCTTGTGAGGTGCACCAGTCACATGTGCCCTGTTCGAGTCCACTGGCACGTGAAGAACAATTACATGTACCATTGGAGGGTGAAATTAACAGTGACTAATTACAACTATGCGGCTAATTATTCTAAATGGAACATCATGGTTCAGCATCCAGGGTTCAGTCAGGCGACCACTGCTTTCAGCTTCAACTCTACCACCCTTGATACAACCACGAGTCCAAGTATCTCTCTCTCTCTCTACCGTTGTTCTGCAACTTGCCTTGCTAGTACTCTCATGCGCACAGCCATTGTTCGTAAAACGTGTATTGTGACCTCTCTCTATCACTCATGTACACACAAAACCATTGATCCTGCACCATATTGTACTACCTCTCTCTTCTCTCGCCCCCCACCAGAAACAGACATTTTTTTAGTCAATGCTCATACAAGTGTTTCACATTTCTTGTTTTCAGATGAGGCAGCCCTATTTTGGGGGCTCGAATATGTCAATGGCGAACTTTTACAGGCTGATAACACGGGGTTTGGATCAGTGACATCTGAGATTCTCTTGCACAAGGATAGGAAGTCTTTCAGTCTCAGGAATGGGTGGGCCTTCCCTCGAAGGGTGTATTTCAATGGTGAGGATTGTATAATGCCACTTCCTGATGTTTATCCAATGCTACCAAATGGTAGCTGTGGCCCTCTAACTAGCCTCCAGAACCACCTAGTTTTGTTGTTCATGCTGCTTGTACTGCTCCATAATTTTCATCTTGAGCAGTAAAATAACCTCTTTTTTTTTTTTTGGATGGGGGACTGGAAGCAAATGGAAACTTTGTAATCTTGATGTTTTGGGCCAGCAATGAATTTATGTTATTTCTTAAAGGCTCGTAAACAACTAAGGGAACTAGGAAATGACAGAAGAGGGACGGATACTTCAAAGAGTGGAGGATGGCTTGAAATAAAACACCAACATGATGAGTACAAAAAAAAAAATACACCCAAGTGTTTAGAAACATTTAGATAGGATAATTCCATAAGGGCTCGATTGGATCGCTGGATTTTTCAATCATTGGAAAAGTCAATTATGAAGTTGAGATTTATTGGAATTGACATTTCTTGGAATCTGGTCTATGCTTTTTGGATCGCATCTAGTAGAAATTAAGAAAATGAAAATTTTCTGTTTGGATAGCTTGGAATATCATTTTTTTTGAAATGCAAATCCTTTTTCAATCTCTAAAAAACTTTCGAGATAGTTTCTCTAATATTTTAATACACTCGGTCAAAAACTTAAAAATTTGAAATAGTCTCCCTAGATAGTTTCTCTCTTTAAAAATTTATATATTTATCTCTCTAAAATTTGATATAGTTTCTCTAACTAAAATTTTGAGATACTTTATCTCCTTAAAACTTAAATTTTGAGATAGCTTCTCGCTATAAAAATTTTGAAATGGTTTCTCTCATTAAACAATTTCAAGAAGTTTCTCTTGCTAATACTTTAAGGTACTTTCTCTATCTAAAACATAAAATTTGAGGTACTTTCTTTTTAAAAATTTTAAGATAGTTTCTCTCTATAAAAATTTTTAGGTACTTTCTCACTCTAAAATTTGATATAGTTACTCTCTTTAAAATTTTAACATGTTTTTTTTCTCTAAAACTTAAATTTTGAGATAGTTTCTCTCTCTAAAATTTTGAAATAGTTTCACTCTAAAATTTTGAACTAGTTTCTCTTTCTAAAATTTTCAAGTTGTTTCTCTCTCTAGAATTTTAACATATTGTCTTTCTCTAAAACTTAAAATTTGAGATAGTTTTTCTATCTTAAATTGTTTAAATAGTTTCTCTCCAAAAATTTTAGGTGTTTTATCAAAAATTTGATATAGTTTATCTATCTAAAGTTTTAAGGTATTTTCTCTCTCTAAAATTTAAAATTTGAGATAGTTTTTCACTCTGAAAATTTTCAAGTAGTTTCTCTATCTAAAATTTGATATAATTTCTAATCTCTAAAATTTTAATGTGCTTTCTTTTTAAAACTTAAAATTTGAGATAATTTCTCTCTCTAAATGTTTTGAGGTACTTCTCTCAAAATTTTTTTAAAGAGTTCCTCTCTAGAATTTAATGTAGTTTATCTCTCTAAAATTTTAGATACTATCTCTTTCTAAAACTTAAGATTTGAGATAGTTTTTTCCTTCTGAAATTTTAAATTTAAGATAGTTTCTCTCTCTAAAATTTTCTAAAAAAATGTATATTTTCTCTCTCTAAAAATTTCATATGCTTTCTCTCTCTAAAATTTGATGTAATTTTCCTCTCTAAAATTTTAATATGTTTTCTCTCTAAAATTTGATATAGTTTCTCTCTCTAAAATTTTTATATATTTTTTGTTGAGCAACATCAATTCCATGAAATGTCAACTCCACCTATTTTGGTGGAATTGGGATTTCTAAAATTTAGGCGTAAAATGAACATTCAAGAATACCACATAAATCTCAATTCCAATAAAAATGTCAATTCTAAGTGAACTAAACACGATTGACCCAACTATTCTAAAAAAAATGACTCCTAAAAATTTGAATCCAAGGAGCCAAACGGGCCCTAAAGGACCAATCTAGAGGGTTGGTAATAGCTTTTGGGGATAAACACTCTATATATAAAGAAAAAGTATAGAATGAGGTCATTTACCTTTGATACAAGGTGGTCATAATAATCTTGACCAGTGGTTTAAAAAATTGATCGGTGACCCGGATTGGGCATCCCAAAAATCGATCCGGATCTGCGAATCGGTGATTTGGATCGGGAATCGGGCCGAATCTCTCTGATTAAGCCTTAAAAAAATTCAAAAAAATTATTAAAATTCATTATCAATGTTGTTTTTTATGAATCCAATAAGAAATGAGGGTACTACATTATTAACTTTCATTGTTTTTATCAATTTATGAATATAAAGATGTTCTTTCCTGTATAAACTTATGTTGACCATTAAATTTACACCACACAAAAAAAATCATAGAATTATCGTAGATTAAGTATATAGTCATATATGGACTACAATAAAGAGTTGACTAAATCGATGAAAAATTGGCCACTAAAATCTCGAATTGGTGGAAAACCCTAATCCGCTAAAAAAACCCAAATTATTACAACCTAACTAACTATAATATTATATACCAACAATATTTTATAATTATTTTATTATATAAATAATAAAAAATCCAAAATATTTTATAATATCATCTAATGTAAAATGTATTATTGACAACTGTAAGAAAAATAGTAGACTACATGATTTATAATACAAAACTTAATAAATAAAATAAAAGATTTGGTTATCCATGTAGAAATTATTAGAATGCGTACCAATTTTTTTAAATTTTTTAGGTTTCTAGAATAAATTAGTGGAAGAGATTGTTAGTAGAAAGAGAGAGATTTCAATTGGCCTCATTGTATGAATGCTATCTTTAAATTAATATTACTAAATATATGTTAAAGACCATCATGTTATAAAATAAAAAATATAATTAGATCATTTATTCCTAGGTTGTATGAAGAAATACCTTTTATTTTTTTGACAAGAAATACTTATTGTGTTATTTTTTATTTTTTTTTACAAGAAAAATATGATACTTGTTGATTATCTTTGTTTTTTTTTGACAAAAGAAAAAGATGTTGTACTATAGTTTTTTTGCTTGTTGTACTATTTATTTATTTTACAAGAAAAATAAAAAAATAATGCTGCCAAAGTACATTTTATTTTTTTATGCCTTTTGCTTTATTTTTTTTGCAAGAAATACTTATTATATTACCTTGTATTTTTTTTACAAGAAAAATAAAAAAATGTTGTATTATCTTTATCATGAAAAGCCTTTTATTTTATATTATTTCTATTTTTTTACAACAGTATTTTCTACTTTTGTTTATTTTTATGACAACAAATTGTATTTTTTTTACAAAAGAAATAAAAAAATGTTGTATTATCTTTTTTATCTTTATCTTGAAAAGCCTTTTATTTTATATTTTTTCTATTTTTTTACAACTCTACCTTTATTTATTTTTTTTGACAACAAAAATTTCTTTGTATCTTTGTTGTGCGCTAAGGGGTTCAAACTCCAAAAAAAAAAAATTTTGTCGTGCGCTGAGGGGTTCAAACTCAAAATATTTTGTGATGTTCGCTATAGGGTTCGAACTCTAGACATACACCTCAAAATCAGTGTTGTCAACCAACACGGCCACGTCGCCACATGTGATTCTAGTAGCGTCTATAATAATATATATTCTATCATCTTTCTTTAATAATTTCTTGTGAGAATTATCCCACATCAAAAGATGAGTGTTGCTTGGTTCTCTATAAAGTCATGTGTCATTGACACTCACTTGCGCGTGTAGAAACGCGAGAGAGGCAAACGTGAGGTGAGTTACCACGTGTGGCGAGTTACCACGTGTGACCACATGTCACTCTCGTGAGGTGGCCACATGTCAAAAAATATGGGTTTTTTTGTTGAGAATCGTGATTCACTATTCAGAATCACCCGGTTCTCTCTAGACACGGGCGATTCCCGGTTTTTTTGTGGAACCGGCTCGGTAGCAGACGATTCTCGAGTTGAATCGGGCAAGTCCGGTTCGACTTGGCGAGTTTTCAAACACTGATCTTGACCATTGAGTGTGAAGTTGGGTGGTTGCAATTATTCCATTGACTAAGCTCAAACTTCAAAAGAAATTTTCTTGAACTTCGTGGCACATCCAAATTATCAAGTTTCACATCAAATGGTTATATAAGGAATTGTGACCACTTTGTATTAAAGATAAATAACAATTTCATATATAAATACTTCATATTTATAGGATATTATATAGGGTGTGGTTTTTGTAAGATTGCAAACTTAAACAATCCAATTAAGGCGTACCTCCAAATTTTATCATAACATATAATTTTGGTGTAAAAAATTATTAGGATTATCTAAAAATCTATTTTTATATGTAATTATAAAATTTTAAGCTCCAAAAATTGTCAAAATCAAGTAAATCTATAAACATATGAAAATCTTGAAATGGATGATCTAGATAATGTGTTGTAAGATGCATTTTCGGGACTCAAAATCTTTTTTTTTTTTGGTAATATTCATACATATTTATGTTGAGATAAACAACTAGAGGGGTTTTCAATGTTAAGACAACCTTCTCCAATGGATTTTTGAGGTGCATCCGTATTTCTACATTTTAAAGTCGCAGCCTTATATAAACTTTTTCTATATGTTAAGTAGTTTTTCTTGCGCAGGTAAGTGGGGAAAGGAGTTTCGAGGAGTTTCTTATCGTGATAGGAAAGGAACTCAAACGATCATATTCACAACCCTAACCACTTCTGTTTTGAGTCTATTCTTATGTATTAAGTAGTCAACAAGCGTCGATAATAAAAGGGGATCTTATAGTAGAGAGAATACATTGTAAGGGTCCAACAAATAGAGGGGCTTAGGGTCAACTTTGTGGAGTATTTTTCTATTTCTATACGAAGTATTCATCTTTTCAAGATAGAGAAGAAATTTATGTATTTAATGAAGGGTGCGGTTTGTATAGAGCCGAGGCACTAAGCAAAATAAAGCACACCTCCAAATAGTTTTGAGAAATGCCGTTTTAATACTAGAAATCTTTGTGATAGCTTTAAAATATATTTTTATCTTTCATTATAAAATTTAAAGCTTTAAAAATAGTGTAGATTGAGCAGATCTATGAAAGCTTGAAAACGTATTGTCCAAAAATACATTACAAGATATACTATTTCCAAAACTTGAAATTCATTTTTTTCTTATGTCCATGCATCTTGATGTCGAGATGATCAATTTGAGGATATTTGAGCATAAAAACAACCTCTTCTAGTGATTGTTTAGAACCTCGGCTTTAGATAAACTTTTTCCAAAAAATGACGAGAAGAATTATAGATAGAAAATATTTCGACTTTCATGAATTTCAAGATAGATCTTTACGTCTCTCATCATTAATGTTACACAATATTGATACAAGTGACAATGTCTATGCTTGATGTTAAATTGCATGGTCACCTCCTTTGCTCGACGTTAAACTACTCAATTGTGTCCTCGACATGACGTCAAACTGCGTGATCGCGTCATCGACAGGATGTCTAACGAAGCACCTGACGAACTGTTTTGATGATTTGTCGAGCAATATCGCGGACAAAATAAATAACCAATAATTTTTGGGGAGTTGGTTGCAAAGAGAAACTAGGTGAATTGTTCCCCGACATTGTGACTAATTCAACGATGCCGCATCAAAAGCCATTAATTGCGAACTCCCTGAGGCCTCACAAATGAGCATGAGGCTGCAAAAACATCTACCGGAGTACATGAACTTTTTTAGCCACGAGTTGCAACCTTTAACTTTCCAGCAAATGATCAACCAAATTGCATTATATGGAAGGTCAACCGCCTTAAACAAAATCCAATGGCAATAAAAATAATAAGAAAATAAACAATACCGTAGGCCAAATTGTCACGACACAAACCACGCCCTAAGCTCAAAAGAATAACCAGCCTAGGGATACCAGTAGAAATAATAATAATTACAATGATAGTAATAATAACCCAAATATTGGAGGCAAGCTATCACGACTCCGCCCCGGGCCCTGCCGGGTCTGTCGAGGCCCGAGGTGGGGCCGGATGATCGAGATACTCGCAAGAAACTACGAGAGCACACATGAAGAAAGGAAAGAAAGAATAAATGACTACATCTGATAGAGTCCAACTTATATACAGAACGTTTAATGCCCAACAGCTGAAAAGAAGAAAACTGAGTAAAACAAAAAATACAGACTATCTGATTGTATTGCCACAACGCAAGCATAACAAGAAAACCAAGAAGACAACAACACACCTCCCAAAAGCTACCACCAGGCACCTATACCTGTTACTCTTAGCTCTCAATCTACAGTGGTGAAACAACAAAATGAGCTACGAGGCCCAGTAAGCAAAAATTTGACATATTGATTTCATGCATTCTAATACATACTATTAGACAGATACATTTCTAATCTTACACATATCATGTATTCCTTATTGGACAAATAAAATAAGCATGATACATGAACCATATGCACATGATTCATATCAAGATCAACAATAATCTAAATTTAGTAGTTTAAAACATTACTACAATTAAGTATTAGATATGATCAAATAATCATGCAACCTGCAGTAGAAACGCCACCACTGGGATAGTTCGATGCGTAGTGCTCCTACCTTACACCCGCAGGAGAGATGCCACCAACGAGGTAGTCTGATGCATAGCGCCTCACACATGCACACCACCCAAGTGTGCTTGGGGATTTTTTATAAGCATTGGCCTTGCAAGACACGACCTTCGTATGTGCCCTTTTGGCGAGAGAGCGCTACACTACCAAATGGGTCCCAATGAGAAGTGCCTCATATGAGTTTTTGGGGTGCGACTACTCAAACACACATACTCCTAACTCTCATTTTATCATAGAGAGGAGGGGAAAATCACAACCGTTAACACAAATATCTCATCAGATCATAACAGTAGCATATTTCCATGTGCACATATCTTATTAAAGGTATGATACCATGCGTTGATCATAAAACATAAGCATGTCTCTATGCACACATATCTTATCCAAAGCATGTTACCATGCATAGATCATATAACATAAGCATTTCTCCATGCACACATATCTTATCAGAAGCATATTACCATGCATATATCATATAACAGAAGCATGCCTCCATGCACACATATCTTATCAGAAGCATGTAATCATGCATAGATCATATAACAGAAGCATGTCTCCATGCACATATATCTTATCAAAAGCATGTCATATATATAATCACTAGAAACATTAACATGTCCAGAGCATGCTATACATATAATCGCAAAAAACATCAACATGTTCAGAGCATGTTATACATCTAACTACAAGATACATCACTATGTCATATTATCATGCTTATCAATTCAAGACACATTATCATGTCAATAGCATGCTACATATCATCACTATATCATTTTATCATGCTTATCAATTCAAGAGACATTATCATGCCAATAGCATGCTACATATCGATGTAATATAGCAAGAAACTAATTGCATAACATATAGTGGAGTAGTAATCATAAACTTGTCTCATAATAGGATGCATGTCGTCAACTTCTCAAATTACACTCATGACTAAGTAATTAGGGTAAGTAAAGAAATTATAGGCCACTCTCAATAATAAAATTTCATGGATTGGAGTCCGAGAACTTTCACTTGAGATGGGACAAGTTTAGGGTCCGAAAATACTATTTTTCTGGTTTCAAGGTCGACCTTTGCCAACTAAAATGAAGTTAACTTAAAAAATACACAACATTAGGTCATGGGACTTGTTTCTAGAGAAGCTAGACCAAGAAATTCACAACATTCATTTAGAAAGTGGCACCAAATAAAAGATTCTAATTGGTCAAACTGTCTAATTCTCCAGAGGTAACTTCTGTTTTATGCAGCAGAGAATACAAAACAGACACTTAATAGAAAATTGACTATAACTTTCAAACTATAGGGAATTTTATCATAAGGCCAAAACCAAATTTAAACTAAACTCATTTTTCTGACATTACAAAGTTGTTTCATCTCATTATAATGAGTTTTGGTTAGTCAAAAGCATCATGTAAAAACATGTAAAATCCTTGGAATTGAATTATCAGATCCATCATACTTTTATACAAGGTAAAAGACGCTCTAATAATTCATTCCAACTACTAAATAAGTCTCAAGATTGTGATGTTTTGATCAATCATCAAATCAAGGTCGATATTTCTACTTACCTACGAAAGAGACTACCGAAGACTGCCACGCGAGAACACGATCCAAAGAAGAGAAGAAGCAAGCCAAGAGGGCAAGAGGGGAAGTCCAAGTTAAGGAAGGAGTGATCAGCTAGCACAATAAAGGGGAGAGAATGATCTAGCCAAAGCTCAAGGGTGAGGGTGAGATTGATTAAAAGAGAGATGAGACTAAATGAAGGGGTTTAAATACAATTGAGGATGATCATGCCCATTTTGAAGGGAGAAATTGCCACATGAAAATTGTGCATATGGGGTGGTGTTTATGTGCATGCATGTGTCCATAACATAGATGTATGAGGGTTCATGTAAATATGCATGAAATGGGTATGAGGGTGCCACTTGTCACACATGCACATAGTGTAGAGATTTCATTATCTACGTATGCATTTGGCCATGGGTATGTATACATATGAACATTGTGGTGCATGTGGGTGCCACATGGCACTCATGCATGTGTGGGATCATCATTAAGCATGGGTGTGTGTGTGCATGTGTGTAATGATGGTGCATGGGTGTGTGTGTGCATGAGTGTAATGATGGTGCATGAGTGCATGTGTGCATGAGTGTAGTGATGGTGCATGGGTGTTCCATAACCTAGGGATGTGCACAGACATGATGTGGGGGTCCGAATTTTTGGTTCGTAGGGCTGACAGGCCAGTCAGACTGCATAGACCATAACTTTATATTGGTAGCTCGAAATCAACCGTGTCGGTACCACTGAAAAGCTTGAGGTCTCCTATACGACAAAGACCCTAAGCGGTTCCAAAATGACGAGTTCTACACCAGCCGAGATTTCTAGGATCCTACAGAGTCCGACAAGGTCCGAAATCGAGATCGGGCAAAAAATTTAATTAGTATGAAAAACATGAGGACAACATAAATAATTAAAGCATGATAAAAATCCCAATTCTTACAAAAGCGAACCTTCTCGAAAATGAAACTTCCACCATTACATGAACTCCTGTCCACCATTTTGACCAAGATCCTGACCTTGTCCGACCTACATTTGAGGTTAAGGACAAATAGTAGTAGTGCAACTGGTATTGAAATCATACTTAATACTGAGGACTGTTATAATCTAAAGCGCCTTATCAGGAAACTCCAAGACAAAGGTGACCTGAATCACATCTCCACTGATATAATGGTGGAGGCATCCAATCAGAAGATGTGCATCTGTACCCATCAACTTCCAGAGAATGGCACGAAGCCCGAACAAAAATCCCCTTAAGGAGGTTGCCCCCAATTCGGTGGTCATCATGATGATCGAGGGTGAGCCACTTAAGGAGAACCCCAAAATATCAATTCATGAACATCAAGATATCCAAGGGAATCTAGTGGTTTTCCCTCTGGATCTCACACCTTATAAAGGAAAAAAAGTTGTAATTGCCCCAGACATGTGGATGGACATGATCTCAATAACTGGGACAATGCTTCACAATGGGACCAAGAACAAGAAAGCCCAAGCAATCCTAAAATGGGCATTATCACTATGGCTAAAAGAAAATGACGACTCCCAAGAGGTCGACCACCTCATAAGAAAGAGGGAGCCACTTTATGCCAACGAGATTAACGACCAATACTTTGGAGGAGAGGCTTGGCAATCCTTCCAAAGTCGATCAGGCCCCAGGAGTGTCCCCTAATAACACAAAAGAAAAAAATAAATAAGAAAAGCACAATACATGACCCACTACGCAATATAATGTACATGCTCACTTAAGTAAAATCCAACATTCATTTCCATCATGGACCTTCTGAAAAAATTGCCCGTCCACAGGGTCCAAATCTGGGAAGTGTTAGTAAGGACTCATGTCCCTACAGACAGTAAACACGAGGAGTTGAGTGGTATGAAAAACCTTTTAATAGCACCGACCCCTATTGCATTTATTGATGATGATATACCCTCGGGTTCAATTGTTTCCACAACCATCCACTCTACGCCTTTATGAGCGGATACAAAATAAGATGAGTGATGGTTGATAATGGGGCGTCTCTTAATACGTGCCCCCTAAGGATCGGTTTAAAGGTTGGGTTGTCTCAACAGACTTTGAAACTTCCAACATTTCTATTGCAGTATATGACGAAATTCAAAGACTTTCTTTAAGGATCATCACTCTCCCCCTCAAGATCGGTCAGTCGTCCAAATCTTTAGGTTCTATGTCCTTGACATTGAACCATCATTTAACATACTCATCGAAAGGCCTTGGTTGTATGATAACCTTGCCATGACGTCCACTTTACATCAATGGTTGAAGTTCCCAACTACCAGTGGGGTAGCTAGGGTATGCTCAAATGCCATCACAGCAGCAAAAGAGGAACTACTTGAGAATCTCAAAACAAGGAGAGCCCTCTCTTGACATATAAACATACTCCATGTGGCACAAGGAAAACCACTAGCTTGGATAATCAATTACTTCAAATTGTTTAAGCAACTAAATGACTGCTAGGACCGATACGACTTTGGCTCGTATGGGTATAGCATATGTTACTAACCCAAGGATATTGTTCAGGCTCTGACCTCTAGAAGAACAGACAAGGGGTGGTTGAAGAAATTGATCATCCTCCCCAAGCTAAAATTTATGTTGGAGACCGAAGGGGATAAGGTTGCACCCTTTCTAGATTTCAGTGCAAACTTAAGCCTCCCCAGAACCCTAGCTTTCCAAGCCGAACAGCTCAAGTCGAGATTCGATGGCAGCTCTACAACTGTTGTCGAATAAACCTTGGACATCAACTTAGAAACTGAGAAGGATAAAAAATTACCAAAGTTGGAGCCTCTCTGTAACCACAGGAATAAGGCAAGATGATATCCTTCTTGATAGAATATATATATGTCTTTGCTTGGTCATATAATGACATGCCTGGTCTGAACCCGAATTGGTACAACATCACTTCATGAAGGGGCAAAATTTGTAAAACAAAAATTAACTCCAATAAAAGCCTCTTCTAGAATCATTAAGGCAATATGATATCTTTCTTAATAGTATATATAGCTATCTTTGCCTGGTCTTATGATGACATGTCTAGCTTAAACCCTGAATGGGTACACATCACTTGATACTTCATGAAGGGGGAAAATATGTAAAACAAAGATTACGGCGACAAAACCCTCATCTAGAATTGAAAATGAAAGAAGAAATTGGCAAGATTTTGAAGGTTATCTTCATCTTACATGTGGACTACCCAGATTGGTTAGCCAATATTGTGGTAGTATAAAGACGGAAGAATAAGAGTATGCATTGATTATAGGGATTGTCTAAAAGATGATTTTCCTCCCCCGAATATAGATGTCCTTGTCGACAACACTGCCGGGCACCTGATGTTATCCTCCATGCATGGTTTTTCTAGATATAACCACATACTCATGGCAAAAGAAGACCAAAAGAAGACATCTTTCATCATGCAATGAGAAACTTACAACTATAGAGTCATGCCTTTTGGATTCAAGAATGCGAGGGCAACATAACAAAGGGTTGCGATTATTATATTCTATAATTTAATGCATGATATTACGGAGGACTATGTAGACAAAATCTCAGTCAAATTCAAGACTAGGGATGCTCACCTTACTAACCTTAAAATAGTATTCGACTGGCTCTAAGAGCACCAAATCAAGTTTCATCCGCAAAATGTGCATCCGGTGTCGAGTCTTGTTGGCTACTAGGCTTCATTGTAAGTTAAAGAGGCATAGAAGTAGATCCAACGAAGAACATGGCTATCTTTGAAATCCTTCCCCAAGAAACTCCACGAAATTCGTGGGTTACAGGGAAGAATCCAAGCTATCCAGAGGTTTCTCTCTCAATTAGCCAAAAAATGTATACCGTTTAATCACCTGCTAAAGGACACGTTTTTTATATGGGATACAGTATGTCAACAAGCTTTTGACGACATAATATATATACTAGTTGGATTACGTGCATTGCATGTAAGAATAAAATAAGTAATCACAACTTTCTCATATATATCTATGTGCCTTTTGAATCCACCACAAGATCCATCAATATGTTATGCACATTCTATGAAAGGCGGCGACTCTACTTCAATTAATTGGAGTTTTTTTTTTTGCTATTAACCTCCTATAACCCAATCAAGTTACGAATGATGAACAATTGACAATAGTATTGTATCATAACTATAAGGATGATTTTTCTTAGGTCTTTAATGAAAATAAACAATACCATACAAGAAACTTTGTAATTATTCAATTGTGACGATAAATTCAATGATCTTTGATGTTATGTTTTATTGAAAATATTTTTCAATTATAAATATGTTTCAATGACATTGACTATCTAATAAAAACGCAAACTTTTTGAGATAAAAAAACATAAAAAATAAATTTTTTATTACTGCAAGCATAAAAAATAATATTTACATGGAAAACTCACTAAAGTTGTCAAGTAGAATAAAAATTTATAATTATTTTAATTGCTTCTAATTGTAGTTTATTATTTTAACTTCAAATATAACATCCACAAAATAAGATCATGGACAAATTAATTTAAAGAAGGCGCTTATGAAATAAATAATAATAATAATTACACACCTTATGAAATAAATAACAAATTCCATTAAAAGGAATTACTCGAACTTACCTTCGATATGAATACCTAAAAAACACACATAGAGATAATAGAAAAAAGTAAATAAAAAGAATCATTATGAATTACCTTCAATATAGACTTTGTTAAGCTTCATTCAATGGGAAATAATACCTGAAAATATTGCAACTAAAAAATTTAGATGTAAAAAAATAGGTACTAACATTTATTCTCTTCCCAAAGAGACTTATAGAAGTAGACACGATGCAAAGCATTCGAGACCATGGATCAAACTATTAACTATATCACACAATTAAGCACACAAAATCAGCCATTTTTTTGATCAATAAAAAATTCAATAAAAACCATATAAATGTAAGTATGATATCATCGACACTATATCACACAATTAAGCACACAAAATCAGCCATTTTTTTGATCAATAAAAAATTCAATAAAAACCATATAAATGTAAGTATGATATCATCGACCTGATGAATACGATATATTATTATTGTGGAGGAATCGAAGTAGATGGAGCTAGTGCTTCCCTTCTTCTATACACCTAAAAAAATACAAACAGAGGTAGTGAATACAAGGAATTACTACAACTTACCTTCAATATGAACACCTAAAAAATACAAACAGAGATAATGGAAAAAATTAATGAAAGGAATCGCTATGACTTACCTTCAATATGAAATTTATTAAGCTTCATTCAATGAGAAACAATACCTGAAAAATATTGTAACTCCAAAATTTAGATGTAGAAAAATAGGTACTATACTTTCTTCTCTTCCCAAAGAGACTTATAGAAGTAGGTACGATGCAAGGCATTCGAAACTATGGGATCAAACAATTTATCATATCACACAATTAAATAGGCAAAATCAATTGTTTTCTTTATAATAAAAGAGCAATAAAAACCATATCAATGTAAGTATCCATTTTTTTTTTGGGTAAGTCAATAGGGGAGAAGGCCCCCTACCCATTTTTTCACTAATAAAATAGCAGAGAAAAACAATTATTGTACAACCCTATAGTAGGGCAGTTACACCAGATCACGTAATAAAAGAGAAAAAAGAAAATTTAGTGGTCTATGGTGCCACACAGTAACACTAGGGCTGGCCAGCAGATGCGCTCTTAGTGAGAACATCAACAACCATATTTGCCTCCCGAAAAATATGTACAATGGACCATCAATGAGAAGAAAGTCTGGTATGAAAATTATAGGAAATCGTGTTTAGCCGTCATGGAGCACGATATCGATTCTGAATGACATCTACAAGCAAGGCCGAATCACTTTCTATCTATATTAGAAATTAATGTAAGTTTCCTATCATCGACGTAATGCATAAGACAGATTATTATTATTATGGAGGAATACAAGTAGATGGAGCTAGTGCTTCCCTTCTTCTATACACTTAAAAAAAATACAAATAGAGGTAATGCAATAAATAAATAAAAAGGATAACTACAACTTACCTTCAATATGAACACCTAAAAAGTACAAACAGAGATAATGGAAAAAATTAATTAAAATGAGTCACTATGACTTACCTTCAATATGGACTTTGTTAAGCTTCATTCAATTGAAAATAATACCTTAAAAATATTGTAACTCCAAACTTTAGATGTAGAAAAATAGGTTCCAACCTTTCTTCTCCCAAAGAGACTTATGGGAGTAGGTTGAGAGAGAGATCATTGCTTTGGAGATGGGCACCTCTCTCTATCTCTTTCTTTATAAATTTTTGTTGATTTACAGTTTAAAGAGTGGAGGAATCCTCTTGGTTGGGATCTACTTGAGTCTTGCATGCATATATTTTAATAAATAGGAAGCGATGAATTTGTGTGAAGAAAAAAGGGAATTGATCCTCTTTCTAAAGATTATCTCCTAAAATGTGGATAAAGATGGTATATTGGAGGAGAACAATAAAATATTAGATAGATATCTATTTCTCTCATAATTCCTTGCCTTTTGTATTCATAAAATTCCCTTAAATATCCATCAAAATTCTCTTTAAAAAATCCATCCCCTAAAATATGTGAGCTTTAATTGCCTTCTCTATCTACACATCTCTCTTCCTTTCGCATGCATTATTCTTAAAAACTAATATATTACAAGATAGTTATATTTAGGAAGTTTCTCTTTAGAATTACATAAAATTTGGGAGTTTCTCTCCCTACTGCCTTTTGGAAAAGCTTTCTATATTTCCCCTACAACATAGAAATTCTATCCTCCCCCTACCATGCAGCCGTCCTTTACCAAGAGAGCCACTCACTGTTTATGTCTTAAAGTATTTTATTTTTACTTTTTTTTAATACAAATTTTTTGAATATGAAATTTGGTACATGTCATTTTCTCATTGGGGCACACCTATAAAAAATATTAACAATTATTTTACGATAAAAAATAATGACCAAAATACCTCTTGAAAATTTTAGGGGTATTTTGGTCATTTTAGTTTATTGATTTTTTTTTAATATATTTTCCGTTAGTGAGAGTTTAATAGAGGAATGGACTTCCAAATTTTGGTGTTAAAACAGTTTATAGAAAAAAAATTAAAAATAAAATAGTGTAAAGACGTGACATTGTGATTAAGGCAATCTTAGCCCTCCATTAAAAAATGGACGGTTAGATAAGAGGGAGGATAGAACTTCTATGTTGTAAGGGGAACATAGAAAGCTTTCCCGTGTTTTTTTACACGTCCCTTTCTCTCTTTCATGTATCCACGTTTCTCTCTCTTTCATCCACTTATCTCTCTCCTTCATTTATTTTTCTCCCTACTCATTAATTTTCTTTCCATATATATCTCTCACATTTAAATTTATCCCTATCATATGAGGACCATTATTTTGAGGAGTTCAAAGTCTCTTTGTCTCTCTACAAATGAGGGAGTCACGCTGTTATTTTTGGACTTCAAACTCTCTTTATTATCTACATCTCTCTATCGATGGACAATTTGACCTATATAAAGTCATAGAAACAATCTCTCTCTCTTCTTATATTTCAAATTAAGATATGGAAACAATCTCGTTTTCTCTCTTCCTAAAATATTGTTCTAGGATATTCTATAAAGGTTGATTTTGTTGTAAATTGATTTTGTTACTATGGTAATCATCTAAAATCGATCCAATATAATTTCTCTATCTCTAATTAGATTATAAAAAAAAAAATATGGTATACGTACTCTCTCTCTCTTTCCTTAAAGGTGTGAATGTCTACTACAACCTATAGAGAAAATACGAGTTTCTCTTTAGCTCTCACTTTCCACCCTTATCTACTCCTCCATAGCAACTAACTAAATTTTTTCTTTCTATTTTTAAGAGATTGTTATCTCTCTCTCTCTCTCCTCTTAAAATCTACAGTACCCACTATTTTTTGGAGATTTTTCTCTTTCTCTCTCTCTCTCCCCCTTTAAAGTGTAAATGTGTCATACAACCTCTAATGAATTAGGATCCCTTCTTATTTTTGTGACACGTGTCTATTATTTAAGTCTTACCTAATTTTATATATATATATATATGGGCTATGTTAGGGT
This sequence comes from Amborella trichopoda, assembly GCF_054954075.1. Taxonomy (NCBI): domain Eukaryota; kingdom Viridiplantae; phylum Streptophyta; class Magnoliopsida; order Amborellales; family Amborellaceae; genus Amborella; species Amborella trichopoda. The sequence goes on along the minus strand of NC_142344.1, from coordinate 48,374,720 downwards.
GCTCAAACTATAGAGTAATTTGTCATTGCATTCAACAAATTTTGGACATTTAAATACTTTTGTTTTGAACATGGAGCACTTTTTTAATGAGGTTATTTTTGGTCATTAGGAAGGGTGTAGCATCATCCACATGAAGTGTGATATCACCTAGATAAAGTACGCTAGTGGCATTTAATGCTCCATACGGTAGATGTCACTCCTCTCTCAATGACAAAAAATATCCTTACTAAAAAAAACTCTATGCACAAAACAATGGTATATAAGTGTCCAAATTTTGTTGCGTACATGATAAATTACTTTATAATATAAACACCCTAATATAACCCTATATATATATATATATATATATATATATATATATATATACATATATGTAGAAAAATATCTCCTTATTCTCTATTTTTAATCCAAGAATTGAAAATATTACTTGTAAGCAAAATATCTCCATCTTTTCTATCTTACAACCCCCTGCACCCTTTTGACCATAAAATTTTGACCCAAACAAACACTAAAACGGCACCCTATTCAAACTCTATCTCTCTCTAAAACTTCATCTCTCTCTCTCTCTCTCTCTCTTTCTCTCTCTTTGCTTCTCGGTGAGTTTACCAGCCAAGGGGTTTAGCTTGAGCTTGAACACGAGCATACCTTCTTATGTGTGTGAGAGAGATGGAGTCTTAAAGAGAGAGATGGAGTTTGGGTTTTAGAGAGAGATGAAGTTTTAGAGAGAAAGAGAGATGGAGTCTTAAAAGAGAGATGGAGTTTGGGTTTTAGAGAGAGATGGAGTTTTAGAGAGAGAGAGAGAGAGAGAGAGAGAGATAGAGTTTGAGTTTTAGGGTGAGAGATGGAGTTTGAGTTTAGAGAGATGGAGTTTTGAGAGAGAGAGACGATGATGTGCGAGAGATGGAGTTTTAAAGAGAGAGAGAGAGAGTTATTTTATAAGTTGTTGAGGTCAATAATACATGGTCAAAAGAGTTTAAGGGGTTGGAAGATAGAAAAGATGGAGTCCTCTTTCTTACAAGTAATATTTTTAATTCTTGGGTCTGATGAGATATATAAGTTAAAAAAAAGGGATAATAAGATATATATATAGGGAAATGACCTTGTGAGACCCTCTCACACCCATGTGTGTAGGACCCCAAAGGATCGCCATTAAATTTGGCATAGATCTCTAGAAAAGTCAAGTCCCATACCCATGTGATAACTTTTCTAGAGATTTATTTCAAATTTAATGGTGATCCTTTGGGGTCCTACACATATCGGTGTGGGAGGGTCTCAAAGGATCATTACTCATATATATATGGAAAAAGCTTATGTGAGCCCACTAGCTCACAGGAAAAAATGAGGCCAAAAGCCCAAATTGAATTTGGGCCGATCGGACGATCACGGATGTCTGATAGTGTTTGAATTTTAATTTTTTTCTACAAATCTAAATCACTTAAAATTTTAGACATGTATTCTTCTTATCAAGCTGCACCTAATAAAAATATATAAAAATAATAATTTGTGAAAAACAAATTGACCAAAATACACCCAAACGTTTCAAGGGTATTTTGGTCAATTTATTTCATCTAAAATAGTTTTTTGATATTTTTCAAAGATTCACCTATTTTTTATCTATACCTGCTCTAAATTTCAAGTGATTTGGATTTGTAAAAAAACAATTAAAATTCAAATACTACCAGATATTTGTGATCGTTAGATCGGCTTAGATTCAATTTGAGCTGTTGGGCTCATTTTTTCTTGTGAGCTAGTGGGCTCACCCTAGCATCTTCTTATATATATATATATATATATATATATATATATATATATATATAACCCACGAATCTTAAATCCACTTGATCTTAACAAATCCCTATTTCTATATCTCATAGTTATAGATAATACAATGAGGGCTATGTTTGGGTAATATGACTAAGGTAAAGAAAGAACCACCTACTACATTCGTAAGACGATGGTTGATGGTTTAATTTAGCTTTCAAGTTTTGGTAAACGTATTGCTAGAACTAGAGTTGCATGGGGAGGTTGAGGCGAGTTGCCCGCTTCAGACGAGTGGACGCTTCGAAAATGTGAATTGACGTATGAAAAAATGGGTATTCGATGTTTTAAAAAAAGACAACATAATTTAAAACATAATGAGACTTCAATCAAATGCTTTACCAGAGAACAACGCACTCGGGGCCAAATTCGTTTCATGCATTCCATATCATAAAACTACACAGGTTTTTCTATATTATATACTGGAAACGGAATCGTTCCAAGAGTTTAATCCCCTGTTACAATTTACATTGACCAAATAATGTGATAAAATCAAATAAGGCCAACTACCCTTGATTATAGCCTTAAGACATATGCATGCGTTTTTGACAAAACAAGACTTACAAACTTATATAAAATGAGATAACATCGGATGGGATATCAGCCCATATACCTGATCTACAGCAGGGATGCTAATCCTACATCCTTGTCCCTTTCAGAAAACGGGTCTCAAGCGGCTATCTTAGAGCACAGAATCGATTTCATTCTCTTTTTCTCTCTCTTCTCTCACTCTATCTCAGTACTTGATCAACCTATGAGATATCTTCTCTCCAAGAGTACCTATCTCCAGGGAAATATGCGAACCCCGTTCTCATCTACCCACCTGGCTTTTATAGCCTTCTCCAAATGATAACCTTCAATATCTCTTTTATGACCACATTTTTTTATGATGCATATCCTCTTTCTCACCTTCACGTTGGATCTTCACTTCGTCCTTATCTTCTATGTGAATTCGAATTTGTGATCTGATCTTTTGGTTCAAACGAATGGATTTTATGGATTTGAATTTGAACTTCAAAGCTTCATGTGATCTTAAAACTGTGGGTAAATCTCTCAACCCCAATCTTAATCACGCACAAACTTTGAATATATGCTTATCCTATGTAGTCAACCCCTATACATGAATTCAAATTCACACCCGTCTAATGTGGCTAACCATCTCTCTTTTGAATTTTAAATATGCAATCTTGTGGAACAATCGAGCTAACTAATGAGAAAGGCCGGGACATATCTTCCTTGTTTATTACTCGTTAGTTCATCTTTCTATTCGTCCCACTGAATATACTTTCTGCTCTTAAAGATTCTCTCTCCAACTCTCAAAAGCTCTCAACGCTTTTAAACTCTCTCTCAAGCTCTTTCAAACGTTCTTAATCTCTTAATCTCTTTAGTTTAAAATTCTTAAAATCTTGATCTCTCTTCAAACTCTTGAATCTTAAATCCTCTCTTAAACTCTCAACTCTCCAGCTAAATTCTTAAACTCTCTATATTCTCCATTTCTTTACTCCTCTTCCTCGTTTCCTCTTCTTCTCTTTTCTCCTCTTCTGCTCTTCTCTTCTTCCATTTTGTTGTTTCTTACAGGGGTCGCTCTTAGTTAAGGTCCGTTTGGAATAATCACTAAAAGAGAAGCTTTCAGAGGAGTTTTCTTCTCTTTGCTTCTTCTGTCTTGTCACTTCTCACAAGGGTCACTCTTGGTTAAGGTCCCTTCAGAATAATCACTAAAAGATGGGCTTTTAGAGAAGTTTTCTTCCCTTCTTTCCCTCTCCTCTTCCATTTCGTCACTTCTCATGAAGGATCCCTTCGGCGTAATCACTAGAAGAGGGGTTTTCGAGGAAGTTCACCTCCCTTCATTTTCTTCTTCTTCTTCTTCTTATTACTTTTCTCTTGTGTACATGTAGTCATTAGGGGCTCTGCATAGGATCATCCTCCGGGGCATGCGAACTTTGGTTGAATACCTTCCCATGCCACCGTAGATGGCTCCTGGGGAAGGTGGCACCGGAATGCTGTCAAATTGCCATCTTCCCCTTTTCCATAACTGCCCACTTTTATTTTATCTCTTCTTCTTCGTTTCTCCCTCTCTTGACCAATCATTACCGTCTGCCCCTCCTTCCATATCTATCAAGACCACTCTTCAAGGACAAGCCAGAGTTAATGAACCCTCATTTAGTCATCTTACACATGTGTGCGTTTAATAAGGCGCAACGTGAATCAAAGGAATCAGCATCGGATTAAGCCGCGAGGCAGGGGGGACTTTCAAGTTTGATCTAAGAGGGTTCCTGAGAGCCCGGACGTGTCCACGAACCCAAACTCCTGCTTAAAGCAGTATAGGTGGCTCAATTTTCAAAAACCTTGAGGGGACCCTGTAGTTTAGATTCATGCAAGGAAGACTATTTTTATCATGGCCTTCCTAACCTCCTACTTAAAGGGGTATGGGTGGCCCAATGCTTAAGGCTATGAAACCTCATGGAGATCCTGTAGTTTAGAGTCATGCTGGGTAGACTAGTTTTATTAATGCTTCCTAAACTCTTACTTAAAAGAGAATGGGTGGCCCAATGGGATCCTATAGTTTAGTGTCATGTAGGGTAGACTATTTTTATTAAGGCCTTCCTAACCTCTTACTTAAAGGGGTATGGGCGGCCCAATGCTCAAGGCTATGAAACCTCGAGGGGATCTTATAGTTTAAAATCATACAGGGTAGACTATTTTTATTAAGGCCTTCCTAACCTCCTACTTAAAGGGGTATGGGCGGCCCAATGCTCTAGGCTTTGAAACCTCGAGGGGGTCCTATATTTTAGAGTCATGCAGGATAAATTGTTTTTATTAAGGCCTTCCTAACCTCCTACTTAAAGGGATATAGGTGGCCCACTGGTCAACGTTATAAAACCTCGAGGGGATCTTGTAGTTTAGAGTCATATAGGGTAGAAAATTTTTTATTAAGGGATTTTGTAGTTTAGAGGCGTGCAGGGTAGACTATTTTATTAAGGCCTTTTACCCTCCTACTTAAAGGGGTATGGGTGACCCAATGGTCAAGGCTATAAAACCTCAAGGGGTTCTTGTAGTTTAGAGTCATGCAGGGTAGAATATTTTTTATTAAGGCCTTCCTGACCTCCTACTTAAAGGGGTATGGGTAGCCCATTGCTAAAGCCTATGAAACCGCGAGGGGATCATGTAGTTTAAAGTCATGCAGGGTAGACTATCATATGCTTAACATTTTAGAGTCTCGTAGTTTGGATTATGATAGGCAGCTTAGAGTTGTACATCGCAGATTTAACCCTTTTCAAGGGTAATATTTCTTCAAATATCTTCCATTGATTGGAGGAATAACGTCTTCTCATGTTTTGGTGCAAAGAAATTATGCCCCGGCGGAGTAAGCCTTTTTAACCACATATGGCTTATCCCATTTGGGTTGGAATTTGGACTGAGGTGCCCCGATGGTGCGTTGCACGGCCAAGACCAAGTCACCTGGTTTGAATGACCTTAGTCTTTTTTTTTTATCAAATGCCCTACTCATCCTGGCTTGCTAGACCTCCAACTTTTGTTAAGCAATGAGTTGCTTTTCATCTAGTCATTGAGCTCATCATGCCGAAGCTTAACGTGTTTGTTGCTTATTAAACCATAGTGATCTGCAACCCTTAACGATGGTATTTGGACTTCCAAGGGCCAAGCAACCTCAGCCCCATAGACCAGTGAGTGTGGGGTTTTTGAAGTTGCATTCTTTCTCATAGTTCGGTAAGCCCAAAGAGCTTCCGACATTCTTTCATGTCAATCCCGCTAGCTTTTGCTAACAACCTTCTTTAAGACTTTGCATAGGCTTTTATGGAATGCCTCTGCCTGTCTGTTAGCCCTCGAGTTGTACATAGATGAGTATCTCCAGTCAATATTGAATTGGCAGGTCAACTCTCAGATGTAGTCATTCTTGAATTGGAAGGTTAACTCTTAGATGTAGCCATTCTTGAATTGGGACCCATTATCTGATATGATCATATCTGGTACCTGAAATCTATGTACAATGTGGTGGCACACGAAGTCAGCCATGATCTTGCATGTTACTTTCCGTAGAGGAAGAGCTTCTACCCATTTTGAGAAATAGTCAGTGGTTACTAATATGTAAAGATGGCCTTTAGCTAATGCTGGTGTAATGGGTCCCACTATGTCCATCCCCCATTGAGAGAATGGGCAAGCAATAAGTTCGGATGCAGTCTTTTTGGTGCTTGATGGATATAATTAGCATGTACTTGACACGCATGACATCTTTTTACATACTTGAATGTATCCTTGGCCATAGTGGGCCAGAAGTATCCCATTCGATGTAGCTGGTGATATAACTTTGATCCGTATTGGTGCATACCGCATACCCCGTTGTGTACCTCCTTTAAAGCCAGTTGTTCTTCCCCATGCGAAAGAAACCTTAATAGCATCCCATCATACAATCTTGTAGATACCTCATTTTAAATCTAGCAAATTCTGTGGTTTTCCTGAACCTTTAGAACCACATTATCCTAGTCAACCCCCCAAACTATAGTCCACACTGCCTACCCCATGATCCAGAACCATTCTGCCTACCTTGTAGCCCAGAATCCTCCAGATCCCTTGTTTTCACTCAGAATCATGTTTTACCAAAAAAATCACCAAAAATAGTAAAATAACTCTTTTTTACCCAAATTTTATCTGGGACCTTCATAACAGCCTAACTACAAACCTGACCAAATAAATTTCAGTTTTTCAGACACTTTTGGTTTGGGTGACACCACTGGTGTAACCCATCAGTGTGAGCGACGCCACTAGTGTCGCTCGGGCGACACTAGCAGTGTCACCCGCGCCCAACTCAATTTGACTCGAAATCGTCAATTTTTTGTAGGACAACTCATTGATCAGTCCTGAATAGGAATCTACCATTTTGGGCAGTCCTGGCTCGAGCGACACTGTTAGTTTCTCCCAGCCTAGACTGACCCGAAATGGACGATTTTTTATAAGTAGCATCTCGACAGCACCAGAATCTGCCATGCACTGGAAATTTCCATTTCTGAGCAGTTCTAACCTGGCCCAGAAACTACATTTTCTACATGCCAAAGGTCCCCCAACTATTTTGGGTAAAGTTTCCTGAATTTGACCAATTTTGGTTGGGCGACGCCACTGGTGTAGACCAGACTCGGGACCCCCAGAATGGTAGTCCAGGCTGAGATATCTACTGGTTATGGCATGTTGTCTCTCCCAGCATGCCCAGTCTATAACAGGCTAATATGTGGCTGTTTGTAGAGAGGAGAAAGGTCATAAAGTTGAAACCCTAAATTGATATTTTCAAAACCCTAAATAGATGCCTTGGAGAAAACCCCAAACATGAGAAACCTAGACCTAGGAAACCCTAGTCTTCAACCATCTTTAAGGAAGAAAACCCATTCAACTAGGTTAAGGCCTAGTCAACACTTGGAGAAAGAGAGACAAGGAGGACACCGGTTCCGATACGGGCGAGCCCTCGAAGGCTCGAAAATCCTAAGCCATCTGGTCCGGTTTGGTATCTTTTCTTACTCTTTTATTATTTATTTTCTGCTTTATTTAATTTTAATTACAGTATATTAGTTTTTATTGCTTTTATTTCATGTTTCGTATTCAGATCAATGCTGGTGCTGCCACTGATCTGAGAACAGATCTGCTCGTTTCTAGGCAGATCTGGCCTTTGATCAGAATTTGATTTTCCCCACATCCTATATCACACTTTAAAAAAAAAAAATCAGTTCGTGGTGTTCAGATTCAAGGGAACTTCCTCTGAAGATCTCTCTGATTTTGCACTGTAAATAGACCTTCAATAAAATGAAAGATCACCTCTAAACGAAGATCTACCTGAAGAAGAAGTCATGTGGGAAAAGGAACCAATCCCAATGGCAAATGTTCTACAATGGAGCCTCCCAAGCAAATGGGGCAAGCGCGGGCGTAATGTTCATGACACTAGATAAAGGATTTTTGCCATATGCCTTCTCCTTGAATGAGAAATATTTGAATAAAGCTGAGTACCAAGCGTTGATTATTGGTCTTGATATGGCGCTAAAGCTAAACCTTGGACACCTCAATGTTTTCGGTGATTCCCAACTAATCGTTCGAAAATTAAAACTGATTTATGAGGTTCGCAAAGATGAAATCAAACCATACTACTTCATGGCAAGATACCTTCTCTAGAAAATGGATGAAGTCACCCAAACTCACATACCTCGGAAGTTGAACAACCAGGCTGATGCATTAGCCAAGCTTGTAGCCGTGATGATCGTTGAGCCCGAAATTCCCGCTTCATGCTCTTGTACAAGAATGGTGAGCTATCTCCATGGTGGAAAAGATCGACCCCATGGATGAGGAATTTTTACAGACAGAATTCTACCCATACCCTCAAGGAGTAGTGAGAAAATTAGAGCCCACCACCACCAGTGCCGTGGCTACCGTGGAAGCTATCCAACCAGATTGACGATAACCGTTTTTATAATATTTGATACACTTTCAACTCATGCAAATCAGAGAAGACCGATTGGCCCTTAAAGGTGGGCTATAAGGTTCACCTTTCTAAACGATAAGTAGCCAAGAAGTCGGTTAGGGCTTGCCCTTTAATAGCCTTTTAGTGAACATAAGTTATAAGACATCCATAAGGAGTAGGGTCCACTTAGCGAGGCATCCTGATAGAACGAGTCGAGTCATTAGATACTTAATTGGGTCTACACGAGATATCAATTGCACCGGGTGCCTCAAAAGGTAATGTCGCAGCTTTTGGGCAGCAAATACTAATGCGAGGCACATCTTTTCAATGGGGGTATAGTTATATTCGGCTGACATCATGATATGGTTGAGGTAGTATAATGCCACTTTCTTCCCCTTATTATTGTGCTAGTCAAGAAGAGCACCCAAAGATCCCTCAAGAGGCGTCACATATAAAGTGAGCAGCTTATCCGATAAAGGAGCTGTCAGGACTGGTGGGTTCAAAAGGTAGTCTTTGATATCTTGGAAAGCCCTTTGACACGACTCATCCCACTCAAATGGGACATCCTTTTTCATGAGCCGAGAAAAGGGTTTACATCACCTTGATAAATTACAAATAGACCTTCGTATGTATGCTAGGCAACCTTGAAGAGACTTTAATTCTTGTAAGTTCCTTGGCAACGACATCTCTTATATAGCTCGTATCTTGGTGGGATACATCTCGATTCCAAGGTGCCAAACAATGAAGCCAAGAAATTTCCTGCACCTCACACCAATTGTAGATTTCAAGAGCTCATCTTCAATTGATGCTTTCTTAGCTTCTTGAACACAGTCTTCAAATCAATGAGATGGGTAGACCGGTCCTTTGACTTGACCACCAAGTCATCGACATAGAATTCTACGACATCATGTAGAATATATTCAAATATGACAGTAATAGAGTGTTGGTAGGTGGCGCATGCGTTCTTCAAATCAAATACAAGACCTTGTAGCAATAATTTTTCTTCATGGTCCTAAACGCTGTCAAGTCTTCGTCTTCCGAAGGCATTTTGATCTGGTTATAACAAGAATAGCTATCCATGAACGAGAATGCCTCGCAAGCCACAATGGAATCAATCATGATCTCTATAAGGGATAGAGGAAAATCATCTTGTTTGGAGGCAACATTAAGGTTGTGGAAGTCTAAGTAAACCCTTATCTGTCCATTCTTTTTCTTGACTGGTACCACATTAGCCAACCATTTAGGATATATTACCTCCCTAATGAACCCGGCCTTCACCAACCTGTTTACGTCATCTTCGATTTGAGGGGCTATATTTGGATGCAACTTTCTTTGAGGCTGTTTCACGGGCTTGATGCTAGGGTCAACAACAAGCTTGTGAGTAGCTATTGCAGGGTCTAAATCTGGCATCTCGTGGTAGTTTAATGCGAACACATCACGGTTGAGGTGAAGGAAATCTATGTACTGCTCATTTTCTTTGGGGTTTAAGGATGATTTGAGGAAGGTAGGCATGTGATCGCCTTCTTCACCCAAGTCAATTTCGACCAGCTCATCAACAGTGGCTTGCCCTTCATCTTCCAATTGTTAGGGGGCAAGTTCTTTCCCATCAACATTATCGGAGTTAGTGTTACTATGGCTGCTTGCTGATGTCAGAGTATGTTGAACGGTTCATCCACCCTTATGCATGCTCTTCGAGGTGAATTCAAGGGTTGCAGTGTACCCGAGTCCTTGAGTATTAGGCCTCTTACAAGACACCTTCTCGATGGCTTAAAGAGATGACACCATTCATTTTCCATTGTTTAAGCCTTGATTGGTGGTTGAGTCGTAATCCATGTTTCTCATAATCTGATGAGCCTGGGAGCTGTAAAGTTTCTATTGTAGCTTTGAAGTTCTGTCCTTCAAGGGGAGGGGTTTATCTTCTTTTTGGTGCCCCTTCTTGAACTTTGCCCTTAATGGAGGTCTGATTAAACTACCGTCAGTGTGGTTCATCATATTCTGCTTGACCTTCACCGGTACTATAGAAGTGAGAGTTCGTGCGCCGACTTCAATATCCAAACCTTCGAAAACCCTTATTAGGGCTTCCCCAATTCCATGGTCATCTTTAAAATCACTCTGGCTTTAGAGATCTGGGTTCTCAAGATTATAAAATTTGGCATCCGCGAAATGAAATTCTATTTTGGTGAATGGCTTTCGGTCAGCGTAAACTGTAGGTTGTTTACCCGCATGGAAATATCTAAAACACTGGTGGAGAGTGGAGGGGATAATGTCGTTGTCATTCAACCAAGGGCGTCCTAATAAGACGTTATATGACGCTTCGATTTCTATGACTTGGAATGTGGTATAAGCTTCTAGCTTGTCAGTCCTCAGCTTCAACCTGACACTTTTAATGGCTTGTTGGGTGGTCTGATTGAAGCCTTGGATTATCGTGTGCCCTTCCTGTAGGTTCTTGATATCCATCCCAACAGCCTTCAGTGTCCTGAGAGGGATAGGTTTATGGCTGACCCTTCGTCTATCATTATTTGATTGACGTGGTTGCCATATAGAACTCCGGAGACCATCAAAGGGCGATTGTCAGGTTTCGTTCCCATTTGTAAGTCTACATTTGAGAAAGTGACTGGCATAGCATCAGCTAGCACTGTTATGTCAATTTCTACTTAATCTACTTCCACTATGCCTAAAGCTCCTTGGACTGCATAAGGGCATCATAGACGCTTATGGCAGCTGGTATTCTCCTCAAATGGGATGCTACATTATAGTCACCCATCTTCTTATCCAAGGACGGTTTTACATGTCCAGTAACATGGGAGGTTTCAGCCTGTATTTTGGTGGCAGGCATAACCTTCTTTGGCATGGTATCCTTGGGCGATTTTATTTTGGCAGTTCTCTTATCTGATCTCAAGCCTAGTTGCATGACAGGAGATTCTAGGTCAACTTCCACCATCCATGTCACATTACAAGTTTCTTTGGGGACTTCATCCATTTCCCTTTGCTCATGAAGGCCGTTCATCATCTAAGGCCTTGGCATGAAATCTTTCCAGGTGGGATCCAGAGGCAAAGTTGGTCTAATGACTTCATTCGTCTCTCTTTCCTATTTTACTTTTGCCTTATTTGTCTCTTTGAAAGAGGATGGAACAACCACTTCTTCGCGTGCTTCTGTTATTCGAGCTTGAGATTGTGCCATCTCCAATGCATCTAAGCCGGCTCTTCCAAGAGCTTCAACTTGCATTTGTTCTTCTCTTTCCAGCTAACATAGGTAGTCCATCCACTGTCTACAGCTTCTTCTATGTCAGCTGAAGAGTTGAGGGTCCCTATACACTCTAAGCACAATTCGAATAGCTCAAGATGAGGACATCCTTCAAAGTTTTCTAGAATGAGGACTTATTGAACATGTCGTTTGAGAGGAGGATTACCCACATATACAGTTCCATTGTCTATCAGTTCATGCATGAAATCCTTTATAGGCCAGCAATCTTCTAGCCTGTGTGTGCAGGAGTCATAATACCGGTACAGGAAGGTTTCCTCCTTGATGGCCGATTTCCCCTTAGAGGGGCTAGAAGTCTCGTAGCAAGGAGTTAGTCACACATGTCAGACACCATGGTTCCCTAAAAACCAAAAGGTTTCTCATATGGAGGGCCCTCGTCCATTTGCAAGGGCTCCCTTCTACGGGTGATAAAAGAAACTACATTAGCCGTCGCAGTTTCGAAAACTGGTGTTTATGGTTCATTTAGTTTGAGTTTCCCTTCAGTGATGGGATCTTCAATAATGTCTTTCAAGGGAAAGCAATCTATCACCACGTACCTCGACATTTGGTGGTATAAGCAGCAATTAGGCTGATCAGTCTGACCAACTTGATCGGGATATTTTGGTGGAGGGAGCATAATGGTCCCAGTCGCCAAGAGCTTTTCTAATATCTCTGGGACTTGCACCTTATCAAAGGAATATTCTCTCCCAAGGCATTCTCGAAATGTGCGATGTCTCTCCCTTTGGCCTCCTCGCCTGCATCCAGATGGGTGCGGAGAGTCGTAGCTCCTTGGAGGAGGGATAATTGCTCCTCGTCCTCCTTGTGCCACTACGGATGTGGTCATGAAATTTTTAGCGGGCGTAGCCCTAGGCTTGCTTTTATCGGGCTCTCTTCTCATGATTACCGGCTTAGGGCCAATATTGAAACTCTCAATGAGATTCTCCAGATTCACAGCACTTAAGACTAATTCACTGAAAGTGCGGGGATTGGAAGTATACAAATGTATCACAATCTCGGGTCTCATATTTTTGATGCACATGTGCACTTCTTATATTTCAATGAGTGGGATCGCCTGCCCCACACTGAGGTTCCACCATCGGGTGATGTATCGCTGCACTGGCTCATGAGCCCTTTGCTTCGTAAAGTTCAGGTAGATAAATCCCTTTCAGTTCTATGAAAGCATGCTAGGAATGCTTCCTGCGTCTGTTTCCACGTGAATATATTCCCAGAGAGTAACAACGAGTACCAAGAAAGTTGCAGTCCAGATAGTGACTGGATGACCTGTTTCATTAATAGGTACTCGTTGTTCGTCATATCTACACATAAGGATACAAATTGGGCCAAGGGCTGGTGGGGGGATCCTTGCTTGTCAAATTTGGGAAATTTAGGGCGATGATAGCCCACAAGGTAAGGTTCTTCATCCACATATGCCGGATACGACTTATGGTATGCATCTACTGGCCACACACCGGGGAGCTGCAATGATTGTATACTCTCCATAACCATGTCACGCACTGTCTCGACTGTATTTGGGAGATGTGGAGGCAACATTGGTTCATGCATCACCTAGTTCCCTATCGCGAGATTCGAGGATTGTTGCCTGGAAGGGTCTGCTAACGTGGTGGCTAATTGGGCCGCTCTCAATGTTTCAAGCTCTGCAGCATGTGTTTGGACCTTGGCTTCCCTTTAGGGTAATGCAGCATTTAAGCGTGCCATTTCTTCATATTCGTCTGGATTATCTCCCCCATCAACCATCATCACATCCGTGACTGACTATTGCTCGATTGGTTTAGTAGACTCGCCATCTGATATTAGCACATCAAGTTCTCATAATCCAAAGTGGATAGCAGGGGTTCTTGGGACTGCCGACGAGGCTTTCCTTGCCTTGGCTACATTGTTGGTAACATACGGGTTTGGAACAACTTGCCGACTCCTGTTTGCCTTATTCGTCGCTTTGGACTGCGACTTGATAGGTGGATGCCTGTCATTAGATCGTACGGACGATACATCATCGAACCCTAGAGCAATCTTCTCTTCTTCTGCTTCCTCCTCCTGATCGGGGGGCACCCTTAGCATGTTACACAGCCACACCTCATTAAGATAATCCCTCAGGTCATGACCTATCTTGTTAGGCTTTGCATTTTTTAATTGCATCAATGTCTTAATGATCAGATCGTGGTTTGGTTGATTGTCCTCTTGGGTTCTCTCACAAATGTATTGGTCAAGGACCTCTCATGCATGCTTAAGAACTGTCTGGGCATACACCTTCTGGGCCCGCATATATTTCTTTGACTGTGCTTTGGAGATATGGGGAGGCTCGCCACTATTTTGATTTAAACTACGCAAATCGAGATCTCGAAAGCTATCAACTGTCCAGGGAGGAGCGAACCTGGGGTGGTCGATGCTCCGAGTATTGGTACTCGTGAGTGGTTGATTGAGATAATTAGGACAGGGGGTATTGACATCACGAGGATGTACAACAATTGAGGTGTGAACAAAATAGCGCGAGACGATAAGGTTAGTATCATAAGGAAGACTAACCGCTGGCCGATTATGAAAGTACTTAGGCTGCAAGCTAGTGGGGCTGGTAACACTAGGAAGACCAACCGCCGGTTGATTATCAAAGTACTTAGGATGCGAGCCGGTGGGGTTGGTAACACTAGGAAGACCAACCGCCGGTCAATTATGGAAGTACTTAGGCTGCGAGCCGGTGGGGTTGGTAACACTAAGAAGACCACCCGTCGATCGATTATGGAAGTACTTAGGATGCGAGTCGGTGGGGTTGGTAACACTGGGAAGGCCAACTGCCGGTCGATTATCAAAATACTTAGGATGCAAGCCAGTAGGATTGGTAACACTAGGAAGACCAATCGCCGGTCGATTATGGAAGTTCTTAGGATGCGTGCCGGTGGGGTTGGTAACACTAGGAAGACTATTCGCTGGTCGATTATGGAAGTACTTAGGTTGCGAGCAATTGGGGTTGGTAACACTAGTAAGACCAACAGTTGGTTGATTATGGAAGTACTTAGGCTGCAAGCTAGTGGGGTTGGTAATACTAGGAAGACCAACCGCCAATTGATTATCAAAGTACTTTGGATGCGATCCGATGGGGTTGGTAACACTAGGAAGACCAATCGTTGGTCGATTATGGAAGTACTTAGGCCACGAGCTGGTGGGGTTTAGGAAGATCAACTGCCAATCGACTATCAAAGTACTTAGGATGCGAGCCGGCGGGGTTGGTAACACTAAGAAGACCAACCACTGGTTGATTATGGAAGTACTTAAGATGTGAGCCGATGAGATTGGTAATACTAGGAAGACCAACAGCCGGTCGATTATCAAAGTACTTAGGATGCAAATCGGTGGGGTTGGTAACACTAGGAAGACCAACCATCGGTCGATTATGGAAGTACTTAGGCTGTGAGCCAGTGGGGTTGGTAACTTTAGGAAAGCCAACCACCGGTCGATTATGGAAGTACTTAGGCAGCGAGTCAGTGGGGTCGGTAACACTAGGAAGACCAACCGTCTGTTGGTTATCAAAGTACTTAGGATGCGAGCTGGTGGCGTTGGTAACACTAGGAAGACAAAAGCCTATCGATTATAAAAGTACTTAGGTTGCGAGCGGGTCGTAATACTAGGAAGACCAACCACTAGTCGATTATGGAAGTACTTTGGCTGCGAGCGATGGGGTTGGTAACACTAAGAGGGCCAACCGCCGATCGATTAATGAAGTAATTAGGATACAAGCCGGGGTTGTTGCGAGGTTGTACAATAGTCGAAACTAAGTGCACGACCAGCGTACCCAGTGGTGAAAACAGAATCCTGTAAGGAGGGGGCCAAAAGGCTCAGAAGCTACGATTCTTCCCAGACCTCCTGTAGGAATCATGCAAGGATTATACCCGAGGCCATGGGATTCACATAACGCAGTAAAGGTGTGTAGTCCTGCGCGTGATTATTGTTAACATCGCCGCTACTCCCATTTCTTTGACTTTTGCCAAGATAAGTAAGAGCTATGGTTATTGCCTTAACACCTGGGACTAAAGCCACCTGGGGGCGCATCTTGTGGACTGCAGCCTTTCATGTTGTAATTCTTGGGCGTCCATGATTATCGGCAACGGCAGGATGATCCCTGCATGAGGCAAGGTTCAACAAAACTTCTATAGTGCTGACTTGAAAGGAGGTCATTGTCGTAGCCATAGATATCGCTTGATGATATGTGTAATAACACAGGGGATCGCTCGTCAAAGTGATGAGGAAATGAGATTATGAAAGAGAAAGATATCTGAAACAAGGGTATAAGTAAAAGAAAAAGATTTCGCTATCTCCTCTACCATGTTAGAGATGAAGGGTGAACTCTTCCTTAGTAGAGTCACCAGAGATTTGCACGCTCCGAAACTGTGAACTGCCGTATGAAAGATGGGGTATTCGATGTTTTAAAAAAGACAACATAATTTAAAACACGCTGAGATTCCAATCAAACGCTCTACTAGAGGACAATACACTCGGGGCCAAATTCACCCCATGCATTCCATATCATAGAAAACACAGGTTTTTCTATTTTAAATACTACAAAATGAATAGTTTTAGGAGTTTAATCCCTTGCTACAATTTACATTGACCAAATAATTTGATAAAATCAAATAAGGCCAACTACCTTTGATTATAGCCTTAAGACCTATACATGCGTTTTTTACAAAACAAGACGTACATACAGTCTATATACCTGATCCATAGAAGGGATGTTGATCCTATGTCCTTGTCTCTTTCAGAAAATGGACCTCAATCAGGTATCTTAGAGCAAGAAATAGAGTTTTTTCTCTTTTCTCTATCTTCTCTCACTCGATCTCAATACATGATCAACTATGAGATATGTTCTCTCAAGAGTACCTATTGTTATACGTCATTATTGACGTACTTGTATTCCCAAATCACATAAGGAGAGAGCCAGTAATGACCTGGTCCTACCGGTACCCAAGACATTGCTAGACCATGGAAACACTACAAAATAAGCTTAAGACTGGGCAACCTTGAAAAAAGTTCTAGAACAGCTTTGAAAGGCATGGAAATGGTAATTTGGTATGCTCGAAGGAAACTCACAAGGTTTCGTCACATTCCAATAAGTTTTGATAGAACCAGGACGAAATTCAGTTCTCAAGACCAGTTCCTATCATGCCAAAAAGAGACGATATAACTACAACCCTATGTTAGAGGCTTCAAAATAATACCCAACCACCACTATTGCCCTCAGAACAGCGAAAAAACCCCAAGGACCAAATTTCGGCTCAATCGTACCTCCCATGAACATCTTAGTCCCAAATTACTACAAAAAGGTAGGTTTTACACTATTGTGGTGCGGCCTCACCAAACCGGGGAGCTGCAATGATTGTATACTCTCCATAACCATGTCACGCACTGTCTCGACTGTATTTGGGAGATGTGGAGGCAACATTGGTTCATGCATCACCTAGTTCCCTATCGCGAGATTCGAGGATTGTTGCCTGGAAGGGTCTGCTAACGTGGTGGCTAATTGGGCCGCTCTCAATGTTTCAAGCTCTGCAGCATGTGTTTGGACCTCGGCTTCCCTTTAGGGTAATGCAGCATTTAAGCATGCCATTTCTTCATATTCGTCTGGATTATCTCCCCCATCAACCATCATCACATCCGTGACTGACTATTGCTCGATTGGTTTAGTAGACTCGCCATCTGATATTAGCACATCAAGTTCTCATAATCCAAAGTGGATAGCCGGGGTTCTTGTGACCGCCGACGAGGCTTTCCTTGCCTTGGCTACAATGTTGGTAGCATACGGGTTTGGAACAACTTGCCGACTCCTGTTTGCCTTATTCGTCGCTTTGGACTGCGACTTGATAGGTGGATGCCTGTCATTAGATCGTACGGACGATACATCATCGAACCCTAGAGCAATCTTCTCTTCTTCTGCTTCCTCCTACTGATCGGGGGGCACCCTTAGCATGTTACACAGCCACACCTCATTAAGATAATCCCTCAGGTCATGACCTATCTTGTTAGGCTTTGCATTTTTTAATTGCATCAATGTCTTAATGATCAGATTGTGGTTTGGTCGATTGTCCTCTTGGGTTCTCTCACAAATGTATTGGTCAAGGACCTCTCATGCATGCTTAAGAACTGTCTGGGCATACACCTTCTGGGCCCGCATATATTTCTTTGACTGTGCTTTGGAGGTATGGGGAGGCTCGCCACTATTTTGATTTAAACTACGCAAATCGAGAACTCGAAAGCTATAAACTGTCCAGGGAGGAGCGATCCTGGGGTGGTCGATGCTCCGAGTATTGGTACTCGTGAGTTCGTTGATTGAGATAATTAGGACAGGGGGTATTGACATCACGAGGATGTACAACAATTGAGGTGTGAACAAAATAGCGCGAGACGATAAGGTTAGTATCATAAGGAAGACTAACCGCTGGCCGATTATGAAAGTACTTAGGCTGCAAGCTAGTGGGGCTGGTAACACTAGGAAGACCAACCGCCGGTCGATTATCAAAGTACTTAGGATGCGAGCCGGTGGGGTTGGTAACACTAGGAAGACCAACCGCCGGTCAATTATGGAAGTACTTAGGCTGAGAGCCGGTGGGGTTGGTAACACTAAGAAGACCACCCGTCGATCGATTATGGAAGTACTTAGGATGCGAGTCGGTGGGGTTGGTAACACTGGGAAGGCCAACTGCCGGTCGATTATCAAAATACTTAGGATGCAAGCCAGTAGGATTGGTAACACTAGGAAGACCAATCGCCGGTCGTTTATGGAAGTTCTTAGGATGCGTGCCGGTGGGGTTGGTAACACTAGGAAGACTATTCGCTGGTCGATTATAGAAGTACTTAGGTTGCGAGCCAATGGGGTTGGTAACACTAGTAAGACCAACAGTTGGTTGATTATGGAAGTACTTAGGCTGTAAGCTAGTGGGGTTGGTAATACTAGGAAGACCAACCGCCAATTGATTATCAAAGTACTTAGGATGCGATCCGATGGGGTTGGTAACACTAGGAAGACCAATCGTTGGTCGATTATGGAAGTACTTAGGCCACGAGCTGGTGGGGTTTAGGAAGATCAACTGCCAATCGACTATCAAAGTACTTAGGATGCGAGCCGGCGGGGTTGGTAACACTAAGAAGACCAACCACTGGTTGATTATGGAAGTACTTAAGATGTGAGCCGATGAGATTGGTAATACTAGGAAGACCAACAGCCGGTCGATTATCAAAGTACTTAGGATGCAAATCGGTGGGGTTGGTAACACTAGGAAGACCAACCATCGGTCGATTATGGAAGTACTTAGGCTGTGAGCCAGTGGGGTTGGTAACTTTAGGAAAGCCAACCACCGGTCGATTATGGAAGTACTTAGGCAGCGAGTCAGTGGGGTCGGTAACACTAGGAAGACCAACCATCTGTTGGTTATCAAAGTACTTAGGATGCGAGCTGGTGGGGTTGGTAACACTAGGAAGACAAAAGCCTGTCGATTATAAAAGTACTTAGGTTGGGAGCGGGTGGTAATACTAGGAAGACCAACCACTAGTCTATTATGGAAGTACTTTGGCTGCGAGCGATGGGGTTGGTAACACTAAGAGGACCAACCGCCGATCGATTAATGAAGTAATTAGGATACAAGCCGGGGTTGTTGCGAGGTTGTACAACAGTCGAAACTAAGTGCACGACCAGCGTACCCAGTGGTGAAAACAGAATCCTGTACGGAGGGGGCCAAAAGGCTCAGAAGCTACGATTCTTCCCAGACCTCCTGTAGGAATCATGCAAGGATTATACCCGAGGCCATGGGATTCACATAACGCAGTAAAGGTGTGTAGTCCTGCGCGTGATTATTGTTAACATCGCCGCTACTCCCATTTCTTTGACTTTTGCAAAGATAAGTAAGAGCTATGGTTATTGCCTTAACACCTGGGACTAAAGCCACCTGGGGGCGCATCTTGTGGACTGCAGCCTTTCATGTTGTAATTCTTGGGCGTCCATGATTATCGGCAACGGCAGGATGATCCCTGCATGAGGCAAGGTTCAACAAAACTTCTATAGTGCTAACTTGAAAGGAGGTCATTGTCGTAGCCATCGATATCGCTTGATGATATGTGTAATAACACAGGGGATCGCTCGTCAAAGTGATGAGGAAATGAGATTATGAAAGAGAAAGATATCTGAAACAAGGGTATAAGTAAAAGAAAAAGATTTCGCTATCTCCTCTACCATGTTAGAGATGAAGGGTGAACTCTTCCTTAGTAGAGTCACCAGAGATTTGCACGCTCCGAAACTGTGAACTGCCGTATGAAAGATGGGGTATTCGATGTTTTAAAAAAGACAACATAATTTAAAACACGTTGAGATTCCAATCAAACGCTCTACTAGAGGACAATAGACTCGGGGCCAAATTCACCCCATGCATTCCATATCATAGAAAACACAGGTTTTTCTATTTTAAATACTACAAAATGAATAGTTTTAGGAGTTTAATCCCTTGCTACAATTTACATTGACCAAATAATTTGATAAAATCAAATAAGGCCAACTACCTTTGATTATAGCCTTAAGACCTATACATGCGTTTTTTACAAAACAAGACGTACATACAGTCTATATACCTGATCCATAGAAGGGATGTTGATCCTATGTCCTTGTCCCTTTCAGAAAATGGACCTCAATCGGGTATCTTAGAGCAAGAAATGGAGTTTTTTCTCTTTTCTCTATCTTCTCTCACTCGATCCCAATACTTGATCAACCTATGAGATATGTTCTCTCAAGAGTACCTATTGTTATACGTCATTATTGACGTACTTGTATTCCCAAATCACATAAGGAGAGAGCCAGTAATGACCTGGTCCTACCGGTACGCAAGACATCGCTAGACCATGGAAACACTACAAAATAAGCCTAAGACTGGGCAACCTTGAAAAAAGTTCTAGAACAGCTTTGAAAGGCATGGAAATGGTAATTTGGTATGCTCGAAGGAAACTCACATGGTTTCTTCACATTCCAATAAGTTTTGATAGAACCAAGACGAAATTCAGTTCTCAAGACCAGTTCCTATCATGCCAAAAAGAGACGATATAACTACAACCCTATGTTAACCACTATTGCCCTCAGAACATCGAAAAAACCCCAAGGACCAAATTTCGGCTCAATCGTACCTCCCATGAACATCTTAGTCCCAAATTACTACAAAAAGGTAGGTTTTACACTATTGTGGTGCAGCCTCACCGAACCAGTTTCCAATCTTGGGACTGTATTTTCACATCGTGAGATTATCTTCAAACGTCTACAATTTTCTCATTTAGAATCGGAACAAGTTTAAATTCGGACACAAACTAGGTCTCGACGACCCAGTCATTTTGACATATGGCACACATCGTGATGTGACCCAGAGCCAAAGCTTTTCTAAAGAGAAGATAAGCCTGAAACCATGAAAATCAATGCTTTGAGGGAAAAGACATCTCGAGCTTCGTGAATTGATAGCTTTAGATCCGTGCATTGGATCATTGCAAAATCGGGCCCGAAGTGACCGTGTCACGAAGGGCTACAAATTGGTACAAATTTTGCCCTCAATTGAAGGTCGGATAGTGCAAATTGAAGATAGCAAGGTTTTTTCGGTCACCGAAATACCTTTTTTTGGTGACATCCCAAATTCATAAATACTTCAAGCAAGAACCAAATCGGATAAAAATTGGTGCAAAGTGACTATGACGGTTTTCTCTTTAATTTATAATCAAAATGAAGACTCGGAGAAGCATGAATCACATTGCATTGATGGCCAAAGATCACAATCTAGCTAGATTTTTACCCTTCAAGAAATGTCTGTCTTAGGCGATCAAAAGATATCAAAATGTTCAGAATCAAGCAAAGATCAAGTCTAAGATGATGGATTGTCCATATCACTGCCACAAGTACTGGAAAAGGCTTCCAAAATCTGGCAATGACAAGAGGCCCCTCAAAGAGGAATGGTTTCATAATTAGCACAAAAGGTTTAAGGGGAATTTTGGTCGTTATTCCTAAATTTGGGATTTTATTGTAATTTCTTTTAAATATAATTTGGCTTAGTTTT
This sequence comes from Amborella trichopoda, assembly GCF_054954075.1. Classification (NCBI taxonomy): domain Eukaryota; kingdom Viridiplantae; phylum Streptophyta; class Magnoliopsida; order Amborellales; family Amborellaceae; genus Amborella; species Amborella trichopoda. The sequence continues at coordinate 48,353,128 of NC_142344.1, read as the reverse complement.
GAGCATTCACCCCTATTTGGTGGGACCTCTATATAAACAAGCCTAAGTCATTTGTAAAAGGGCTGGATTGTTCGTTAATGAAATTGAGGAATTAGCTTAACTTTGCTTCTGATTCTTGGATCCAGTGGAGATGAGAGAGAAACATTTTAGAGGTAGAGAAGCTACCCTTAGCCTAGGCACCCTAGCCTACCTCGTGGTCAACAACTGTGACCCACAGTGGACCCACGGTCTCGTCCTTCTCTCTACACCCTTTCTCTCTCCCTTCGCGTGATAAGTTTTGGAGCCACAGCACCTGCAACCCCGTCTCTCTTTCCACGCCTCATTCTCTACTGCCCTGCACAATAACTTGGCACCGCAACAACCCTGTGATCCCGTCTTTCTCTCTACGCATCCCATCGCATAACAAGTTTCGAAGCCGCAGCCCCTTCGACCCCATCTCTCTTCTGGCATCTCTCTCTCTCTCCTTGCACGATAACTCAAAACCACAACAGCCATGTGGTCTTGTCTTTATCTCTATGTCTCTCTCTCTCTCTCTCTCTCTCTCTCTTTGTGCGATAAGTTTCGGAGCCGCAACTCCTGTGACCCTGTCTCTCTGCTTGCGTCTCTTTCTCTCTCTCGCCTTACGTGGCAACTCAAAACCACAACAGTCCACCACTCTCATCTTTCTCTCTATGCCTCTCTCTCTCTTCGTGGGATAATTTTTGAAGCCACAACACCTGCGACCCCATCTCTCTCTCACTTCCTTTCTTCTTACATCCCGATATTTATCACACGCTCAATTTGATATCTCCTAGAGAAGCCTCAAGAGTCTATAATGCTCGGATCACCACTCTAACTTCCTCTCTGTATAATGGAGTTGATTTGCGAGGCACACATACGCTCTCGCCCTCGCTCACTTGGGTGGAGTCATCCTGAGTGGGTAGTCAAGAGAGTTTGGACTCTTAAGCCACTCTGATCATCAACTTCTGAGCGTTCGCACAAATAGGGGGACCTCTATCATCTGTCCCCCTTTATCCTTCCTTTGTCAATCAATCCTTGTTTGAGTGAACCAATATAGAGAGGTATTTTCGAGTGTCCATTGCAAATCCTGAAGTAAACAAAGAGACAAAATGACGCATTAACGTTTGAAGAGAGTTTGTGTTCAAGCCACGTTGGAAGGCAGCAGGAGGGTGCATACCCAAGTGTATCCACGAATCCACAAACGGCGAGGTAAGCGCCTAAAACATGTCTTCGTCGAAAAATATCTCTTGTTGTTGGTTTCTATTCGCATAAAGAAGAGTGCATGCTCATGTTTAAAATACATCCCGCGCACGCACCCCTCGCAGTTGTTTGATAAAGGGTTTTCTCTGAATAAGAAAACCAAGCCCCAACCAACTGGCGACTCCACCGATGATACACCACCCTATAGTATTTTCGGACTGTCCTCAAATTACAGTCTCTCTTCTCTTTTCCTTCAAAGTTGCAATGGAGCCCCATCACGCCTCTTTTATCCAAATTGGGGACTTCATCATTCCCTTGTTTGAGACCACACCCTTGAGGAGCAAGTCGGTGCCATCCGCCTCTCCCAAGCATCCCTCAAGTGGCCTGACTGGCTCTACCATCCTAGTTCAGGCTAGGAAATCCTGGGGAAAAGGGATTCAAACCCCTTCTCCCCTCTCCTCCAACATCAAGAAAAGGTCTCTTAATGTTTGTTGCACTTGTGGTTTCAAAACCACCTCCCCTCATATGCACCCTGTTACTGAGAGACACTCTGCTAGTCTTACACTGGAAGGTGGTCCTAGTGTCACTTCCTCTCTTCTCTTTCAATCGATTGGCTTTTCTAAATCCACAACTCCTGTGGGTAAACGAAAGGTCACCCCACCTCCATCCTACAAAAGCGCCGCTTGTGTCAACATGTTGCAACATACACTGCACTCTGACGGTCCATACGTCAATTCGAGTGGCTCCAAAGCCACCCCGCACACACTCACGCACGTCATGGCTGATGGTTTAATCATCACCATGATGAAATGGGGTAGGCAACAACTTACCCCCGTCTTCTCACCTGCTTTGAGTCTTTTGGGACCTGATCCCTCCATAAGTGGTATTCAAGCAACCGATGCATCGCATGTTGATCTTTCAGCTCAGGATAGCTCAAAGGCTGGAACCAAACCAGCACACGACTTTCGGGGCAATCGAAATCCTCTTAAGAAAATGCACATGTATGCTGAAAGCTTTAAGGCTACTCCAATTAGAAGGGTGGGTATTTCAAATACCCGGCCTTTCACTTCATCAGGGGTTGGGTCACAAACCAACCCAAACACTGATGTGGGCCATGCACACACCTGTAGGCCCGACGATGCTACCGACAATAAAGGAAAATGAGTGTCGAACATTCCCCTCACTACCCCGACCTCACTACATGGTACTCGGAGAAGTTTCCTTCAAGTACCATCTTGTCTGCTACTCCCTCATCATATGCGCTAAATGCCCTAGAGGTTGCACTCGGGGCAAGATGTGGCATCCGAAGACGTTCAAACAACATACCCCTCCTCAAGGCCGACCCAAGCTGCCAAAATAGACTCCAAGCTCCCTCGTCCCAGGGTACCACACATTGCCCGAAATGATTAACTTTGCCCTCAACTTTGTGAGGCAAACTAGTCGAGAGGGGCATCAAAATCGGCTCTGATTCTGGGAGAAGGTCTACTGGAGCTTGCGAATTAAACAGACAAAGGGGATGAAAGTGCTGCTCCGGAAGCTAAAAGTAGAGTCTTCGATCTCCAAAGATCTACTAAAGAAAAATTGGTTCTACCCATTGCAAGGCACGGAAGAATCTGAGATGAGCAACTGTAAGGACCCATCATGCGTGAAGCAAGACGCAATGCGTGCAGGAAGCCGCCATGCGGGAAGGAAGCCACCATGTGTGAAGAAATCCATCATGTGTGAAGGAAGCCACCATGCGTGAAGGAAGCCACCGTGCGTGAAGGAAGCCGTCGTGCGTGAAGGAAGCCGCCGTGTGTGAAGGAAGCCGCCGTGTGTGAAGGAGGCCGTCTTGCGTGAAGGCGGCTGCCATGCATGAAGGAAGCTGCCGTGCGTGAAGGAAGAAGCCACCGTGCATGAAGGAAGACGCCGTTGTACGTGCATGGAGTTGTTTTTGTGCACGTCACTATCGCGCGCAGCACCACTGTGCGTGAAGGAAACCACCATGCGTGAAGGAAGCTGTCGTGCACAGAGAGTTCATGATTGTTTGTATGTTTCTAGTGTGCCTCTTTGAGGACACCTGGATCTTGCATGCTGCCACCTCTTTCTTTTACTTATTATAAAACCCCTCTTCTTAGCTTCCAAAAGCTTTTCTCTCTCTCTCTCTCTCTCTCTCTCTCTCCCGCCCAGCGCCTTAGTCTTGAGAACTTATGACCTCAAACCCACCATCCTTTGAGCTTAGCCTTGTGAAGTGCAATGGAAAGATGTGATTGTTGGAACTTGGTAAACCTCTTATGCTGGGCAAGCTATAGTTATGATAATCTATTATGATGCTCTTGACGAAAAGATGTGATTGTTGGAAGATATTTTTCATCATCATGGGGCCCCCGCTCAATAAAAGCCTAGCAAACAGTGGAAATAATAACAGTCTCAGAATAGCCCTAGAACTTGTTAAGATCTTCATGAGGAATCTCAAAAGTCTCTTACCAAGTTTCGTTGCATTCCAACATGTCTAAGGTAGTGCAGATAGAGAAACAGTTTCAGTAGAATCAGCCTCTAGTACCCTGAAATGGACCCCTATAACTAAAGCTTCATTTTCAGTGTCTCAATTTGTTGTGGGTCCACCGTCATTGGATCTAATACGGTTAAAAACCCCTATGGGTCAAAATTCATCTTAAACGGACACTCCAGGAAGTTATAAGCAAAAGAGCGAAACAGGAGGAGCCGCACGTTATTCCCATGCGGACACCTTGCAACTCCACACCATTAAATGGATAGTCACAAACAGTGACTTTCGATGCTCATATCTCACCCATCCCAAGTCGGATCATGCTCAAATTTGGTGAGTATGTTTGTCTCGTCAACACGAGCTTTTCGATATGTGGCACGCCCCACGACAACACCCGAGCACAAAGAAAAGTTAGAGAGAAGTTGCTGATCTGTGAAGAAAGTGCAGGAAAATCAGCAGCATCGTGCCTCGCTCGAGCGACTCAATCACGCTGCTCATGAACCTGATCAATGTTACACTAGTTCCATCGTGTGCGTAAGATCCAAGGCCATTGCTGGATCCAAGGCCATTGCTGGTCCGAACCTCACATATGATGAACAGTCGAATTTCGCACGCGAAACCGACGAAGTGATTGCAAATTTCATTACTAAAATTACAGATTCCGACCAAAACTCTAAACTCGAAAACCTTCGTTCGGGCACGGAATCGAGCTACGTTAGTTGCCCTGCAATCGTGACGGCATGCCCAGTGCGATCTAATGAATAAATCATAGAAAAACATCAAGGAATGAGCACACAATCGATCCAAAGTTTCAAGATTCATTCAAAATTTTCAAGTCACATGATCATACCCCAAAAACACGATCGATGGTCGAAGTTGGTATCAAATCGATCGTCATGCCGAGCCCTATAAGAAAACAACCATTTTTCGATCAAAGGGGCATCAAAACGACCCTGGATCATCCTTGAAAAATCATGCACGTTCTAAGGCAGCACAGGGACTGTTCTGAAATTCCACAAATTGTTAGGAAGCAGCAAATCTGTCATTTTGCACCCTAATTTCTAATTCTTTTAATTCAATTTAATCTTAATTTTCAGCAATTATGGTTACTTTTGATCATCCACCCATGTTTGGGTACAATTATATATATACCTCATACCATCATTGTACGCAGAAGGCTTGAAACCCTTCACCAAAGAGAATTTTTACTCAATAGAATTCCCTTTCCTTCTCATTGTTGGGTTACATTTGAAGGGAGAGAGTAAGGAGAGAGAAACTTCTTCTTATTCTTCGTTGCCAACGGCGATTCTTGCCATTCGCGGGTTTCTCTCGTGTCCCACGTCTAACGCCATGTGCCTCATAGGGAGCTATCACCTTGAGCCTCACCAGAAGCCATCGCTGCTCGCGAGGGACGTGGTGTCTTCTCTTGATGCCAACGGCGAGGCCCATCACCGTCTGGATTCTTCCTCCCTCCGTCGACTCGCTCTCTCTCTCTTCATTCCCTTTTCTTCCCTTATTTCTTTCTCTTCTCACTTGACTGAGGGTAGACATGGCCTAGCACTGTCATATCAGCCTCGATTTCGAGTAGTATTGTCATCGTGCTGGTCCCGAGTACTATGCCCATCTTGCTATCACTCTGAGTCGGTAACTTTCTAGCTGTCACGCTAGTCTCGCCTCTTCATCAAGTTCTCTTCTCTTTTCTATCTTTATTTGAACTTTCTACTTCATCTTTCTAACTTCTCACATTCTTAGCCATGCGAATGTGCACTGCTCTAAGACAAGGGTGGGCCTTTCGTCCCACTTGTCTTGCAAATTAACCATAGTAGTGTTGTGTAGAAGATAAGTTGATCGCAGGTCAAGGGAGGCGATTCCGAATCAGCTAAAGCAGCTGGGGGGCTTTCTTCATGATCTAAGAGTGCATCCAAGTGAGCCAGCCCGAGTAAGTCTCTAACTCACCGTAAATTTCTCTCTCATCGGTTGGTATAGCTGCCTTTGCTCTTGAGCAAAGTTCTTGAGAGAGTGATCTCAAGCCTCAAGGTCACTAGAAACCCGAGGTACGTGCTGCCAGATCATCTAGATCTAGGCACCTAACCAGTGGGCAAGATCGAGGCACCTAACCAGCTTAGCGATTCCACTGGGGACTTATTACCCCTTTGTCGGTTAGCTCTTGTTTGATCAATATCTTCTTTCACTTTCTGCACTACTTTTTATGGCACATGGGTTCTTCAACCCATTCATTTGAGTCAAGGATTTTCTCATCCCTGCACTCGTGACTGTACTAGGGAAGTGAGCAGCTCAAGCCTCCTTCCCTACTCTCCTTCTGAGTCAAGACTCACAGTCCGGCTCCCAGGTTCTTTCCTAGGTTGGTGCGAGAAGGGACTTAAAAATCCCTGACTCGATGCATCCTCAGCCGGGTGGATCGTCCACCAAGGCCCTTGCATTGATAGCACATCCGCTGCCACACACAACACGCACTCTGCTACTGGCTAGTCCCTTGCTAGTCATATTACTGGGATATGCAGGAAGGCTGCCCTGTCCACTCTCACAAAAGTCAATCGAGTTGTCGTCGCTTCTGAGGGCCCCCGCAAGGCAGCCCCCCATACTCCTTCACTACCCCGAACCTCTACACATGGAGGCTTGGCACACAGAGGAGGAGATCCTGGGGTCTTCAACCCATGCACACACCTAAGTGCTCGTGGTCCATCCACTCGAGCCACATCTCAGGGCAGTGCCAGCTCGAGCACATGATGATCTCTCTGTCCTCCCTTTCACCACACACAACTTCACCCTGTGAGAGATAGGTTCCTACCCTGTCCCTCACAAACACAGACTCGTGGGTCTCGACCTCTTAAGGTCGAACCACTTGAGTGAACCCGGGCTGACTCCCAAGTTACTCAGATGGCTAACCCTAAAGGTGCACATGCACCGACTTTACAGGTTCCCCCTTGCTCTCGACCTAGGCAGAGTCATGAACTAGCATCTTCTTCTGTCACTCCTCTCTCACCAGGCAAGCACCTCGAGACCTGGTACTCAAAGGTCTTCCCTAAGAGTACCATCTTGAGCTAGCCTCAGGTCAGCCGCACACTCGAGCCCTACAAAGGAATTCGAGGTAATGGCCTGATGTCAGACAGGAGCCTCCAGCCTCTAAGGTAGCAACCTAGCTTGCCCTTTGTCCTTGGGCCCGATTCTCTGCTTCAGTTAATAGACATGGCCCTCGCCTGCTCAAGAAAAACGAGGCAGCCCAAGCCTTAAGCTCAGTTTTGGAGTGGGGTCCATAGCTGCCTCAGGATCAAGCAAAAGAAAGGTCTGCAGATTCTAAACAAAGAAGCCCCCAAGGCAGTTGAGGTTAACACCTTTGGTGACCTCTTGCCTCGTAATCCCTTCTTCCCTCTGCGGATCCCAGAGCCCGAGCCAGTCCAAGAATACTGCTCGGTGATCACTGCTTAGAAGCCACGATCCCAAGATCGTCGAGAACCGATCTTCACAAGGTCGGCATACAAGGCTCGACTCTAGTCGGGGCATGCTGAGCCCCTATAGATTGACTTTCCACACACGAATCGCCAACCCCGGCCATCCATTAGTCCACCTAGCTCTGACCTTCTAGAAGAAACGGTCAGTGTCATGGTGATTAACGAGCCGGATGATGCTCAAGAAGAGCAAATGAATAGGTTCGAGGTAATGATGCAGTCCATCCTCGAAATATGGAATGTTTAGAAGCCTCTAAGTCCCCTTCTTCTCACCATGAGACTAATTCCCCATCTAGCGAAGACACAGTTCTCAGGTAAATTCCCCCACCGGTCTCCTAAGACAGATCTGCTTCTTGCGACGTTTCCTATACCGACATAGATGCCATGGTAGCCCATAGACTCAAGAACAAGGTCCTGGGCATGCAATAGGCGCCCCTCTACCAGAAGTCATACCCTTCATACATCGACCAAGTGTTGTTTCCCCCTAACTACCAAAAGGGGAATCTTCCCCTGTTCAATGGTACTACATCCCCGTACCAGCATACTACTCACTTTCAAGCAGCCTGTCGAGAGACAGCAACTGACGGGCGACTCCTCCTCTGTCAGTTCATCGAGACTCTTAAAGGGCCAGCCTTCCAGTGGTATGCTCGGCTGCCTCCAAACTCGGTGCACACCTGGCAGGAAATGGAGCAGTTGTTTTACCAATGCTTCTACAAAGTCTAGAGGAATGAGGAGACTATCGAGCTCCTCACTCTGACTCAAGACCTTGGTGAGCCAGTTGACAAGTTCATAGCCCGATGGAGTGAGCTGGCAACTTTTCATGCCACTTCCATGACTGAAAAAGGAGATGTCCAGACTTATATATGGAACATGCTTCCCAAGATCGCCCTGCATGTCGAGGCCTCCAATCCACCCTCCATGTCAGAGGTCATCTCTAAAGCAGTTCGTAGCAACACCATGGCGGATCTCAGCAGCAAACCTCTGGCTCGAACTCCCGCTCCAACAATCGGCGCAACCAGCAAAAAGCAGTGATCAATGCAACCATCACCGTGAATGACACTAACAAAGCCGCCCCTCAAACCTTGGGCCTCTCCAAGGCACAAACGTCTCAGGCCGGGGGAGCAGTAGTCCTACAACAAGGTCCTCCCTCCCAAAAACATAGAGCAAAGTGATTTCTAGACCCATCACCAGAATAAGGTGTACCCCTTCGATAAGGAGTGGACTCCTGCACTGCTTCGACTAATATTGGAGCAAAACATGATCTAGCTGCCAGAGGTTAGCACTCCAGACCAAGCTGGGCAGGAGATGCACGAGAGGTACTACGCCTATCACAGGAAAGTAGGCCACCCCACTCAAGACTATTACAAGCTCAAGGAGTTAAAGAAAGCATTTGGGGCAACTGACACCTCTCACATAGTGATAATCCAAGAGGGTGATGAGGCACCCGGTATCCTCCGTGCATTTTTCTCCATAATGCTCAAAGAAGGACTCATCACTCCCAAGCCAACAAGGCAACCCAAGTTCTTGCCTCCAGGAACCGAGAACCTCTGGTGCGCATATCACCTGATACAAGGCCATGATGTCAGCGAATGCACCGGCTTCAATGAGCTCTTGGCAAGGAAGATGCAGCAATGCCAAGAAGTTTTAGGGTAACCAAGAATGACACCCTCAAGTCCCTGCTCCACCGGTGCCAGAGGACCTCCCGTCACAAGCCCAGGGAAACACTGAACAAGACCCCCTACAGGCCCTCTTTGAGACAATGCTCCAGCAGGGCCTCGTCACTCCTAAGCCAGCTAGGCAGCCGAAGCATCTTGCCCAGGGAACGGATAAACTTTGGTGCCCATATCACTAAGTATGGGGCCACGAACTGAAAGTATGCTCCAAGTTTGAGGTTATAGTCACAGAGAAAGTCCAGAAAGGCCACATTGTTTGTGTCGTCCTCTCATAACGCTTCCAAGCCATCGCCCCATTCAAGAGGAAGCCCCACTATATGCCCCTTATGAGCATACACTGGACCCTTCAGAGCCCTCGACCTCTCAGCCCTAGGAAGTCTACCATGAGCGCAGTAAGCTCAAGTCCCTGAAGCGTGAGGCAGTCCACCAAGCCAAGGCTACTCATCCGCTCGATACGACGATCCAAACCCCTCCTCAAGGATTCAAAAGGAGACAACGAGCGCCCAGGTCAGCTCACCCAAGGAATCGTCTTCCTCAGCCATCAGTCGTGGAAGAATTTCTCAGGCCTCTTCCCCCACCACCGACCTTACAGAACTTCATCCCAGGCGTAGCTCGCCTTATTATTCAGTCCAATCAGACGGACGTCCCTAAGTCATCCATAGCTCGGAAGTCCTTCAATATGGGTGACGACGCTAAAAGAACCCCACAACAGTCAAAGCCGGGGAAAGACCTAAAATATCCCCTGCAGTCGTCCAATATGGGTGACGACACTAAAAGCACCCCACACCGACCAAAGCCGGAGCAAGACATAAAATACCCCCTGCACACGTAGCATTCCGATGACGACATAAAAAGATGCCTAGAACATTCTAACTCTTCTTCTCCTCTCTCCTCTTCTATTTCCTCCACAGGTACAGCTCGATAGTGTCCAGACTTCGACACTCTAAAAAGAGAGTTCAGAGGCACCAGCCTCACCAAGTCACAGTAAAAGCGCCTCTGAGAGATGCTGGCCCAGGCGACTGGGTTATTGACAGTCGCTAACGCCCTGACAGCCTGAGCCAAAACCGAGTCATCTTCAAGCTCCCATTCCCATGAGGCCTGCCACATGATCCAAGCTCATCAAGCGTCATCTAGCTCGAGGCAAGCACCAAGTGATCCCAGGCACAAGGTCATTGACTCCTCGTTCGAAGTTGACCCTTCCATCCGAACCAGCCAGAGACCGGGAGTCCTCTCCCACACTGGGCCCCTCTTAGAAGCTGAGATGTTAGGATTATGGGTTTCTACACTCGAGGTCAATGAAAATCCTTGTGAGTCCCCTGACGAGGAACTTCAGGAAGCTCCAGAAGTGTGGGAAGAAGGTGGTCAGGACATAATTGACAAGCTTGAAGAGATCAACTTATGGGATGAGGCCGACTTAAGGCCAACTTTCATCTCAGAAAAAATTTCCACAGAGGAGAAAGAAAGTTATATTTCCCTCCTCCGAGCAAATCGGGACGTCGTTTCCTCCTAGAAAATTGGGACGTCTTCGCCTGGAATTATCATGAAATGCCTGGTCTAGATCCTCTGATTGTTGTCCATCGTCTCAGTATCGATCCCACCATTAAACCGATGAAGAAAAAATCAAGAAGGTTTAGACCCGACCTCGAGATGCAAATCGATGCTGAGGTAACAAGCTCAAGCAAGCTGGATTCATACGTGAAGTCAAATACCCAAGATGGCTGACGAATGTCGTCTCAGTCAGAAAGAAGAATGGCCAAATCAGGGTCTGCATTGACTTCCGCGACTTGAACACCGTCTGCCCCATGGACGACTTCCCCCTGTTGTTCACCGAGATGCTCGTTGACTCCACGGCTCATTGCCAAATCTTCTCCTTCATGGATGGATATTCTGGTTATAATCAAATCATGATGGCACCAGAAGATGAGGAGGCCATTGCTTTCTTGACCTCAAAATGTGTCTTTTGCTACACTGTGATTCCTTTCGGGTTAAAGAATTCCAGTGCCACGTATCAACGAGCCATGACGATCATCTTCAAGGATATGATCCACAAGGAAGTCGAGCATTACGTAGATGCCTTGGTGGTGAAGTCTGAAATAAAAGATGCTCACATACAAAACCTTAAAAAGGTGTTTGAAAGGCTGTAGCGTCACCAACTCAAAATGAACCCCTTGAAATGCGCCTTCAACGTATGCTCAGGAAAAATCTTAGGGTTCATCATGAGGTACCGTGGGCTGGAGATCGAGCCGGTCAAAATCAAGGCAATTCAGGACATGCCACGACTCACGACCCTACGTGACCAACGATCTCTCTAAGGACAACTGGCAAATATTCGAAGGTTCATCTCGAACCTTTAAGGACAATGTAGGCCCTTTTCACACCTCATGAAGAAAGACACTCCTTTCATATGGGATGAGGCGTGCCAAGCTAGACTCGATGACATCAAGCAGTACTTGTTGAATCCTCCAGTACGCTCTGCACTAGTGTTAGGAAGGCCTCTCATTATTTACGTAACTACTCTTGATGATTCACTCGGGGCACTCCTAATGCAGAACAATGATGGGGAAAAGAAACATCACTCTATTATCTTAGTCGCAGGATGCAGGGAGTCGAGAAGAATTACCCTTCCATGAAAAAGATGTGCCTAGCCTTGATCTTTGCAGTACAGAAGCTCCGCCATTACTTGCTCGGTCACGAGGTCAAGTTAATCTCAAAGGCTGACCCAGTCAAGTTCCTTAAGACTAGACCATGCTTCTCAGGACACTTGGCCAAATGGGCATTATTGCTGATGGAGTTCGACATCACGTACGTACCACAGAAGGCAGTCAAAGGTTAATCCTTAGGAAACTTTCTCGCGGCTCACCCAGTTCCTTCGAAATCTCCCCTGTCAAGTGATCTCTTGGATGAAGAAGTTTTTTGTATGACGCTAACTCGGTCGTGGGAGATGTACTTCGATGGAGCATTTCTGGCTGATAGAGGAGGCGTCAGAGTCATGTTCCTGACACCCGATGGTGGAATGATTCCTCTATCCTTCTCACTAGCAGAGGAATTTTCTCATAACGAAGCTGAATATCAGATCCTCATACTCGAATTGGAGATCGCCCAAGAGCTAGACCTAGAGCAGCTAAACATCTTCGACGACTCTGAGTTGGTCATCCGACAGCTTAAAGGGATTTATGACGTGAGGAAGGATACTCTCAAGCCTTATCATGACATGGCCAAATCTTATATGGCCCAATTCGATGACTTCTCCCTAAGTCATATCCCTAGGAGGCTAAACTCATAGGCTGATGCGCTCTCAAAGCTCAGCACCACCATTCAACTATCTTCAATAGGGCCCACGTTAGTCTGGGTAACATAATGGAGACATGTCGACTTGAGAACGAGGTTGATGCGGATAATGAGGGGGATCTTTTCCTCGAATGTCTGCCTTATCCATTCGGAACACTCCTCGCGGCCAAGGATCTCATTAAGGTGGAGCAAGAAATATTTCGAAGTAAAGAATCCAAGGTTGAGAAGCAGCAACCTGAATTCTTCGATCCAATGTGCAAAGAGGTTGAATAGGTGGAAGATTGGAGGGAGCCCATCATGAACTTCGCAACGACATACGGAAGATGTCTACCAAGTACACCTTTCTCAATGTGGATGTTCTCTTTCGTTGATCATTTGATGGAATTTTCCTCAGATGCGTCGATACACAAGAGGCCAGCAGGTACTCGAAGAAGTGCATTCAGGTATCTGTGGGATGCATCAGTCCGGCCCTAAGCTCTACGAGTGCATATGCAGGCTCGGTTATTATTGGCCTTCAATGGTAGCCAACACTCAAAATTATGCCAAAAGAAGTCAGCTGTGCCAAATTCACTCAAGCATCATTCATCACCTTCCGGAGCCACTCCATCCTATAGTGACATCATGGCCCTTTTCCCAGTGGGGTATGGATATTGTAAGACCCATCAACCCTCCTTTTGCCTTGGGCCACACTTTCATTTTAGTAGCGACAGATTACTTTGCCAAGTGGGTTGAAGCGGTCCCCCTCAAGCAGGTTCCAGAGACCACGGTGGCCAACTTCATCCATCATCACATCATATACAGACTCGAGGGTTCGGACTGAATAATCTCTTATAATGGCCCTCAGTTCAGAAGCCGTCACGTTGATCGCCTGGCCAACCAGTTCGAATTCGAGTGGAAGTACTCGACCATGTACTACCCTCGAGCCAATGGTTTAGCTGAGGCGTTCAACAAAACCTTGTGCGAGGTGTTCCAAAAGTTAGTTTCAAAGACAAAGAAGAACTGGCATGAGAAGCTGCTTGAGGCTCTATGGACCTATGGCACCACCACTCGCAATGCTATAAAATCTACCCCTTATTCCTGGTCTATGAAGGTGAGGTCGTCTTACCCCTCGAGGTTCAAATACCCTCACTCCATGTTGCTATACATCAGGGACTGACTAAAGATGAGAGGGCCAAGCTCCGTTACCAGGAGTTGGATGCCCTTGACAAAAGAAGACTAAAAGCCCAGCATAACCTTGAGCTTAATCAAGGAAGAATGAAGAGAGCCTTTGACAAGTTTGTCAAGGTTCACTCGTTCACTCGTGGGGACCTAGCCTTAACAGTCAAGAGACTGATTGTCATGCATGGGTGGCACAAAAGTAATTTCGAACCTAAGTGGGAAGGTCCATTCATAGTCAAGAAAGCCACACCAAATGGAGCCTATATACTGGCAAACTCTAATGTAGAAGAGGTGATGCCCCTTATCAATGGGCCGTTTTATTGCATTAGAAAAGTTACAAGCTACAATTAAAAGCCCATTATTAGGGAAGTTACAAAGCTCTTGCATTTGAGGATAAGAGGACGATTACAAGCAAAGCTCTTGCGTCTAAGGATAAGAGGACGGTTGCAGGCCAAAAAGAAACGCTCTTCTCATGAAGAAAAAGCAAACCCACCAAAGAAATGCTCTCCTCATCAAGAAGAAGCAAACCCACCAAATAAATGCTCTCCTCATGAAAACTAAGCGGAACCACCAAAGAGGATGGTTACAGGCCAAAAAGAAGAAGTCAACCTTTTCCGAGTTAGCTTCAATTCATCTGATAAGGCATCGCTAGCTTCTAAGGAACCGGCTCATGAAGGAAAGGGAATTCTATTGAGTAAAAATTCTCTTTTGTAAAGGGTTTCAAGTCTCTGCGTACAATGATGGTACAAGGTATATATAGAATTGTGCTCAAACATAGGTGGATGATAAAAAGTAACCCTAATTTCTAGAAAGATACCAACCTCGAGCCATGGATCGTGTTTTCGGGGCACGATCATGTGACTTGAAATTTAAATGAATCTTGAAACTTTGGATCGATTGTGTGCTCATTCCTTGATGTTTTTCTATGATTTATTCGTTGGATCACACTGAGCATGTCATCACGATCGTGGGGCAACAAACGTAGCTTGATTCCATGCCCGGAGGAAGTTTTGGCCGGAATCTGAAATTTCAGTGACGAAATTTGCAGTCACTTTGTCGACTTCGTGTGCAAAATACAACAGTTCATCATATGCAAAGTTCAGATCAGTGATGGCCATGGATCTTACACACGTGATTGAACTAGTCTCACTTTGATCGAGCTTGCAAATGTCGTGATTTGGCTGCTCGAGTGAGGCACGACGCTGCTAATTTTTTTGCACTTTCTTCACAGATCAGCAACTTCTCTCTAGCGTTTCTTCGCTTTCCGACGTCATCGTAGGGCATGCCACATATTGAAACTCTCATCTTGACAAGACGAACATGCTCACCAAATTTGAGCACAATCCAACTTGGGTCGGGAAAGATATGAGCGTCGAAAGTCACTTTTCGTGATTGTCCCTTTAACGGTGTGGAGTTCCTGGGCCGCACGGGAATAGCATGCGGCTCTTCCTGTTTCGCTCTTTTTGCTTATAACTTCTTCTTAGAGTTTCCGTTTAAGCTGAAATTTGATCCCTGAGGGTTTTCAACCGTACCCGATCCAATGGTGGTGGTTTCACAATAAATTGAGATATCAAAAATGTAGCTCTCATTAGAGGGGTCCATTTTAGGGTGCTAGAGGTTAATTTTGCCGAAGCTGATTCTTAGTCTGCACTGCCTTAGACATTTCGGAATGCGACAAAACTTGGTTAGAGACTTTTGAGAATCCTCATGAAGATCTTGAACAGTTCTAGGGCTATTCTGAGACTGTAGGAATTTCCACTGTTTACTAGGCTTTTATTGAGCGGGGGCCCCATGATGATGAAAAAAATCTTCCAACAACATGCCCTACCGAATGTTGTGCTTTGATAGAATCAAGAAGTGCAATCATTTGGAAAATTTCTCCCCAACTAGCCAAGGACTACGCGAATGCTGAGGAGGCCCACACAATGCCATGATTAGGATGCTCGGAAGTTTGGACGCAATGTACGAGTCCATCCGTGGAGACTTTAGGGGAAAAAAAGATATTTGAGGGATGCTATAGAAGTCCTCACCCTCAAAGGACTATTTGTGATTCTGACAGCTTGAGGATTTTGTAGGGACCTCATTGCCCAGAATCGGGCCTATCTGGAGGCCAAGTGTTATGAACCTTTGGTCGGCATTATTCACTGTTACACCAGGTTTGCTTTTGATGTTCAGGGTATCTCTGTAGGTCCCGTCTAGCAGGGTCCAGTCGGGGGCTTCTGACCTATCCCGAAGTTTGGGCTTGTCGGCTAGCGGAATTTTAGCAAGGCGGCCTTGTGGGCCCTATTCTGTGGGGTTCGGAAGGTCTGGGCCTATCAGCTAAGGAAGGTTTTGGGCAAGGCGATCTCATGGAGAGGAATAATCCTGAAGTCTCTGGCAGGTTAGGCCCTGGCTTCGTCAGTTTCTTGCCTTCGTGATGGTCTTTAGCATTTTGGAGGGATATTTCGATCGTCATCCCAACCCTCAAGGACTCTTATTGTTTGTTGATGTTGAAGTGTAGGAGATCTTATGCAACTCTCACTCCCGGATGAGCCATTTTGTGGTGTGATTGGATGCTGGCAGTTGAGGGTTTTAGGTAGACTTCAATGGAATTATGCATGTTTAGCAATTGAGTGCCTAGTGAGGCTGTGGTAGTGCGTCAACGTGTTTTGTCGGTTCAAGCGTCCTTTTGCGAGTTTTCACTTGAACAGGGGGAAGTGGCACCGTAGAGACAATTTTCATCAACTTCATTTGTTTTTGGGCTCTTTTACCCATGACCTGATAGTCATGTCCACCCTTTTCATTATTTTTTACTCATGGTGCCCTTTTGGGGTTTTCACCATGCCTGGGTTTTTGTTTCACGGAACTCTTTTACTCATGGTTTCGTGAGGATGCCCGTTCGTCATTTTTACTCACGGCGTTCCCTTGTCGAGGTGTACACCATGCCCGTTTTTTTTGTGAAGGCATGTTTAGGGTCATGCCTTCGAGACATGTGCAAAGCCTTTCAACGTCATGGGGCCAAGACGTGCACTATAGTTTTAAGGTCATATAGCTGGACCATAGTGGTGACGAATAACAGTCTGTAGAGGCCATGGAGTGAGTATGGTGATGGTTTTGACTCACTTTGGGGAGATAGCATGAGGCTACCTTATGAAGCAAGAATGGTGAGTGAAGAGTGGTAACCCACTAGCTGACAGCGAGTATGGGTGGTGAGATGGCTCGTTGTTTTGTGAGCATGGGTAAGACTCATTGGGGAATGATGGATGGTGTGTGCACATGAACGGGTCAGTTTGGGAAGGTGTGAGTGAAGATGCACGTAAAGGGCGTCTGCATGTATGTGGACTCATAGGGAAGGTAATGAAGGTGGTGTGTACACACGAATGAGTCGGTTTGGGAAGACGTATGCGAAGATGCATATAAAGGGCGTGTGCACATATGTAGGGGTGTCTTTAAGGTCATGCCTCTTGGACTTGGTCCAAGCAATTTAATGTCATGTGGCCAAGACATGCACTATGGTTTAAGGTCTTATAGCTTGGACTGTGGTTATGCAGTTTAAAGTCATGCAACTAGGACCTCCGCTACAGTTTAAGGTCATGTAGTTTGGACCACGATTGTGCAATTTAAGGTCATGCAGCACGGACTAAGGCTGTGCAGTTTAAGGTCATGCAACACGGATCTTGGATGTGTAGTTTAAGGTCATTCAGCACGGACTGCGGCTGTGCAGTTTAAGGTGAACACGGACCGTTGTGTGGGTCGCCATGTAGGTAAAGATACATGGGGGATAGGTTGTGGATAGCAATCTAACTCCTTAGGGATAAAAATAGTTAAGGCTATATGTAATAATCCTAAAATTTCAAAAAAAATAAAAAGAATAATAATAAATAAATAAAAATAAAAATAAAAATATTTATTAAGAAATGAATAATAATCATAATATTAACGGTGTTAACATAAATAAATACAAAATAAATAAATAAAATGATAATTATATATCAGTAATGATAATAATGATAATAATAATTTTATACCGTTAAGATATTGCTATTTTTTTTATATATTAACAATATATAAAACGATATTATTGTTAATCTACTTGAGGGTTTAATTTTATTTGGGTAGACCTTAGGTCCACCATCTCAAAGACTTTATGTTAAGCTCCTTAAAACAGCACCTTGCATTGAGGTGCCTTTTTTTGATTCGACATTCTCTCTCTCTCTTAAAACTAAAACCCATCAATGGGTTTCTCTTTCTCTCTCTTAAAACTAAAACCCATCAACAGTTTTCTCTCTCTCTCTTAAAGCTGAAACACCATCATCAACAGGCTTTTCTTTTTCCCTCTCAAACAAAACCCCATCAACGGGTTTCTCTCTCTCTCTCTAGCATGGTTAGGGTTTATGTTTAAGTAATGATACTTATGTGCTTTCTTTCACTGGAAAAGATTCTTCATTCACATCGAGTCTCTGAAGAAAGTACCGATGTTTTTGTGTGGGATGGAACTGATGCTCCCCCAATTTCGGAGTTAATGTAAGTGACATCATCTTCTTGAAAAATAGTCTGTTTTTAATGAATAGTGATATTTCCGTCCAAGATCTTTATTTTATAAGCTTTGTGTATAAGTGACCTCATTGTCTCGAAAAATAATTCATTCTTTTTAAAAATAAAATGAAATAATTATTTCTACTTATTATCATGAATTTTAGGCACGATAAATTTTATGCGCACGCGACCTCGTTATCTTGAAAAATAATCTTTTTAATAAAAATTGTGATATTTTATCTATGTTAGAAATTTTAAATGCTGTAAATTCTTAAAAAAATAAATTTATTTATTTTTCTTGTCTATTGTTAGACAATTTTAGATACTGTAAAATTATTAAAAATAAATGTGATATTTCTGTTGTTAGTAAAATTGTGAGAATTCTTTCTATTGTTTTTGAATATTTAGACATCGTAAATTTCATGTGCAAATGACTGCCTTATTTTTTGAAAACTGATATTTTTGCATTTGATTATAGCATTGTCTGTGAAATGTTCATTTGTCAATTGATATCCCATAAATTGTGATAATTCCGTATTCTTGAATTTCTATAAGAGTTTTTCTATACATATTAAATTGACAATTACGCTAGAATGTCTTTACGAACTGCTACCTTTCTAAATTTGAGCCCAAAATAATTGATTGGTTATGTTTGAAATATTATTGAAAGTGAATGTTATTAATGGTTTCAGTGAGATTCATATTAATGATTTCAGTGATACATTGAGTACATGATATTGCTGCTTTCGAATATTTAAAGAGATTTAGAAATACTTTAAGTATGCAAGTGGACTCATCTGGTTCACCAATGAGGTATAAGTGGACCTATCCGGGACGCCGGTAGGGATTAAGTGGACTCATCCGGTACGCCTGTGAGGTATAAGTGGACCTGCAGGATTAAGTGGACCTATCTGGGATGCCGATAGGGATTAAGTGGACCTATCAGGACGCTGATGGGGTATATAGGTGACCTACTTGGGACGCCAGTAGGGTATTTTGTGAAATCTTTTTAATTATGCATTGATGCTAAAATGTGATTTGTATTTCAATTATTCGGATTATACTTAATTATGCATTTTTTAAAGTGAAATTGTTAGTGCATTCTTGTTGATAGATCTCCTTTTTGAAAATATTGATATCTTTCAATCATGATTATTTTTAGGATTATGATGATCACTTACTGAGTAGCCAAACTCATCAAATTATGGTAAACATTTTTTTCAGGATAAATGCGGATTCATTTTGAGTGCTAGTCGGGATCAACCTTGGAAGATATTGTTGTTGTGCTAACTTTCTTTGTTACCTTGTAAGAATTCGCCACTGTAAATTTGTCCTATCAAGAGATGTATATATGTTTTGACTGTCACATCTCAGGAATATCAGTATTGTAAATTCTTGGGGCGTGACACTATATAGAAGCAGAGAGCTTTAGATGAATATGGTGGCCCTACGAAGAATGGCAAGTGGAAGCAGACTTCATTGGGGATTATGAGGGCCAGTGTGACTCCACGGGGATAATGAGTAATGGTATGCATGTAACTCCACTGGGCATGATGGGCTGGAGCACAGGTGTAACCCCACTGGGGGTTGAGAAGATGACAATGACCCTAACTCCCTGGGGACAGTGGGTCGCAGTAGGATGTGACTCTCATTGGGATGTTGGTACGAAACAGACCCATCGGGGATTGAAGTTGACCCATGCATACATCTAACTCCACTGGGGATGTTGATGAAATACACCTGGTGAAGAGCTGGTCCATCTCATAGTTAAAGTTATGCGTATGGACTATTTATCGCACCGTGCGTACAGTTTTAAGGTCTTGTAACTCGGACCATGGCTAAGCAGTTTAAAGTGACCATGCAGTTTAAGGTTGTGCAACTAGACCTCAGCTACAGTTTAAGGTCATGTAGTTTGGACAATGGCGGTAAGCCTTTTAATGTCATGCAGCCAGGACGTGCACTATGGTTTAAGGTCATACAGCTGGACCATGGTCATACAGTTTTGAGTCGTGCAATGAGCACTATGCAGTTTAAGGTCATGCAACTAGACCTTCGCTACAGTTTAAGGTCAAATAGTTTGGACCATGCAGTTTAGGGTTGTGCATCTGGACCATGGCTGTGCAGTTAAGGTCATGCAGCACGGACTGTGACTGTGCAGTTTAAGGTCATGCAGCATGGACCATGGCTGTCCAGTTTAAGGTCATGCAGCATGGACCGTGGCTGTACAGTTTAAGGTCATGTAGCATAGACTGTGGCTGTGCAGTTTGATGTCATGCAGCATGGACCGTGGCTGTGCAGTTTAAGGTCATGCAGCATGGATCATTGTGTGGTTAGGGAATGCGACTCCATGGGGAACATAACAATCACCAGAGACTAGACTCCCTGAGGAGTGAGACTGTGGTGCAGGGAAAGAACTTCCTGAGGATGCAGGACGCTGGTCCAGATGAGAGTGCCTTGGCATGCACATAGAACTAAGTATTGGATGGCACACGCGGCATTAGTCTTAGATGATGCGCGCACGATGATAGTCCTCTGACGAGGTTCTCGACAATAGCCTCTTGATGAAGTGTGTGACGATAGCTCCTTGACGAGGCGCATGGCGATAGCCCTCGGGTGAAGTGCTCGGCGATAACCTTTTCGGGTCTCAGGCTTCACTAGCCTCGGCCTAGTCTTATTGCCATCAGGAGCTGGGGACTGGAGCGTCATTTTGAATTTGTGAGGGCAATTTGTGGCACTGTCGAGTATAAAAGGGGGAAACCCTATTTTATTGTTTTACCGGATGGTAAAATAGTTAAAGAGTTTCTAGAGAGAGAGAGAGCCTGAGCTTCTGAGAAGAGACTTTCGACGAGAGTTTCGTGGCTAAAGTTTGCAGCAGACAGGTCTTCAGGAGTTTTCTAGTGAGCTTGAGTTGGTCGTGGAGCTTCGTACCGTGGTTGCGGATACTTTCGAAGAGTGACAAGGATTTCTAAGCCAGGAACGGGGTTCCTCGGGGCCTTAACAAAATTTGTAGAGGTGGTTTGCTGGAGTTCCGGTGCCTTTTTCGAAAGTCCTGTGGCTGAAGGGAGGTTGCAGAGAAGTTAGGGGAGTCTGACAGTCCTCTGGTTATTAGAAGCGAAAAGGGAGGAGTAGTAGCAGTGGGCTCACCAGAAACGTAGTGGAATTCTGGTGAGTTTGTGGTGAACTGCTGAAGTGCAAAAACAGGGAGAAGGGAAACCCGCAGGGTCACAGGGAAGCTTTCTGGGGATTTTCATGGTTTTCGTAATATTCCCGACCGTCAAAAAAGGGGAAAAACAGGGTTAGACGGGGATTCCCGGCAGACGGAGAGGTTTTTATGATGGGGAGAGGCAACGCCTGTCGGGGAAAGAACAAGGTCAGGTGAGGATTCCCAGCGGGTGAAAGAGTTTTTTTGGCGAAACCCGAAGGGTTGCGAGGAAGGTGAAAGGTCGTGAGAAGGTGGACCGTCGGTGAGGAGTGACAACTGGGAAAATCGAAAGGGCATGCATGATAAATTTGGGAACAGTGGGAACCAGGGCACTTCAAGGGCATGCATGATATTAAGTCACATGCAGCTCTGCATTCATGCGTCCCTAGGCCACGCATGGAGATAGCCACGCTAGGGAGCATGCCGCTCGCGGTAATGGTCTCGGGCGGCGTTGGCCTGCCTGTGGTGATGGTAGAACGCGACATTATGTTGTGCATGAAGATGGATGCTGTAACAATCCTAAAATTTCAAAAAAAAAACGAAAAAAAAAAAGAAGGAGAAAATATGCTTTTAAATAGGTGATGTTCTGTTTGAATATGATGGTCCTTGAGGACCATCACTATTTTCAAAAGATTTGCCTTTGCCTTTAATTTTTTTCTTTTGCCTGCTTTTGCCTCCTGCTGCTTGCAGCTAGCAACGTCCTTTAACGGACGTGGTTTTCGTACGATAAAAGTCTGCTTTTAACGCGACACCTCAGGTATGAGGTAGAGCGTAATAAAACAATATAGTAATACGTTATAAGAATTTAAATAGGGGATGTGAGCACTCCCACCCTAAAACAAAACTTTGAGATCTCTCTCTGGTCGAAACACAGTGAACTTCTCTCTCGAACCGAATTCTTTTATCGGAAGCTCCCTCTCAAATAATTGTGGGTAAGTGACATCGTCTTTCTGAAAAATAGTCTATTTTTAATTAGTGATATTTCCGTCTAGGATCTTTATTTTATCAGTTTTGTGTGTAAGTGACCTCATTGTCTCGAAAAATAATCCATTCTTTTTAAAAATAAAATGAAATAATTATTTCTGCTTATTATCATGAATTTTAGGCGCGATAAATTTTATGCGCACGTGACCTCATTATCTTGAAAAATAATCTTTTTAATAAAAATTGTGATATTTTATCTATGTTAGAAATTTTGAATGCTGTAAATTAGAAAAATAAATTTATTTATTTTTCTTGTCTATTGTTAGAAATAAATGTGACATTTCTGCTTTTAGTAAAATTGTGATATTTCTTTCTACTGTTTTGAATATTTAGACATTGTAAAATTCATGTGCAAATGACTGCCTTATTATTTAAAAATTGACATTTTTGCAATTGATTATAGTATTGTTGTGAAATGTTTATTTGTGAATTGATATTCCATAAATTGTGATAATTCCGTATTCTTGAATTTTTATAAGAGTTTTTCTATACATATTAAATTGGAAATTATGCTAGAATGCCTTTACAAACTGCTACCTTTCTAAATTTGAGCCTAAAATATTTGATTGGTTATTTTTGAAATGTTATAGAGAGTGACTGTTATTAATGGTTTAAGTGAAATTCATATTAATGGTTTCAGTGATATGTTGAGTACATGATATTGCTGCTTTCGAATGTTTAAAGAGATCTAGAAATAATTTAAGTATGCAAGTGGACTCTTCCGGTTCGCCGGTGAGGTATAAGTGGACCTATCTGGGACGCCGGTAGGGTTTAAGTGGACTCATCCGGTACGCCGGTGAGGTATAAGTGGACCTGCAGGGATTAAGTGGACCTATCTGGGACGCCGATAGGGATTAAGTGGACCCATCAGGACGCTGATGGGGTATATAGGTGACCTACTTAGGACGCCCGTAGGGTATTTTGTGAAATCCTTTGATTTATGTACTGCCGTTAAAAGTGTTATAAGCATTTCAATTACTCGGATTAGACTTAATTATGCATTTATTGAAAGTGAAACTGTTGATGCATTTCTGTTAATAGATCTCATTTTGGAAAATATTGATATCTTTCAATCATGATTATTTTTAGGATTATGATGATCACTTACTGAGTAGCCAAACTCATCAAACTATGGTAAACATTTTTTCAGGATAACTGCGGATTCATTTTGAGTGATAGTCAAGATCAACCTTGGAAGATACTGTTGTTGTACTAGCTTTCTTTATTTACTTTGTAAGACCTCGCCACTGTAAATTTGTCCTATCAATAGATGTATATATGTTTTTTCTGTCACATCTCAGGAATAACAGTATTGTAAATTCTTGGGGTGTGACAATTATGGTACAGAGCAATAGGTTTAAGATCCTTAGGAAATTTAAAAAGAATGTACTTAAAATCACATTTATTGTGTGTACAGACCGGGATAAAGTCAGGATCCAGAATAGCTGAAGCCAATATGGAAGGAATTTACAAAGCCTTGGAAAATATGGTTGCTCTAATACAACATCAGATGGAAAACAACAATCCACCCAGGCAGTCAGTTACAGGAAATGGTGGGAGCAATATCGAACAACTTAAGAAATTAAACCCACCTTCTTTTAAGGGTGCTGTAAACCCACTGGAAGCCGAGGGATGGATTATGCAACTGGAAAAAAATATATTCGAGGTTATGGAATGTCCTGATGATAGAAAGGTGGCCTTGGCAGTTTTTATGTTAGAAGGTGAGGCACAACACTGGTGGCGAATGGCAAAAGGAGTATTGGTAGAAGAAAATAAAACCTTGACTTGGGAAGTATTTCTAGAGGCATTTAATGAAAAATATTTCCCAGATTTTATTCGAGACCAAAAAGAAATGGAGTTTTTAGAATTAATCCAAGGAAATAAGACAGTAGCACAGTACGAGGCCAAGTTTACTAAATTGGCCAGGTTTGCACCGCATATGATTAATAATGAGGCAAGAAAGGTGAAGAAATTTGAAAGGGGCCTCAGGCCAACTATTAGAAGCAGAATATCAGTCTTGAAATTAAGAACTTATGCTGAAATAGTGGATCGTGCCCAAATTGTCGAAAAAGATTTTGAAGATTACCAAAAGACGAAAAATCAGAACAGTCATGTTAGACCTACATCATCTAATCGACAACAGTTTGAAAGGCCAAACAAGAAGCCAAGGCCCTCGCCATTTCAAAGCCCAATAGAAACATGTAGAAAATGTGGGAAAAATCATGGATCAAGCCCTTGTTATTGGAATACCGGAGCCTGTTTTAAATGTGAAAAATTGGGACACCAGATTAAACAATGTCCTAGCTTACAGACACAACAGCTTCCAAAGCAGGGAGAGATAGCTCCAAAGCCTCAGATGAAGGGAAGAGTATTTGCGATTACCGAGCAAGACGCTCAGGCCTCAAAATCAGTGATCCAAGGTACTCTTACTATCTTCCAAAAAGTAGCTCATGTTTTGATTGATCCTGGATCTACTCATTCATTTGTGTCACAACACTTTGCATGCCACTTAAAGGTAGAACCAGAACAATTAGAATACATTCTAGAGGTAGCCGCACCGATGGGAGATTCAATTAACACCAATATAGTGTACAAATCATGTGTAATAAAGATAGAAGAAAAGGAACTGTTGGTTGATTTAATACTCCTGGAAATTCAAGATTTTGATGTAATCTTAGGCATGGATTGGCTTTCTGCATACCATGCAAGTATTGATTGTTATAAGAAAATTATTACCTTTAGTATTCCGAATCAACCAGTATTTTACTTCAATGGTGTCAAAGAGGACTCCCCATCATATTTAATCTCTTGTATTCGAGCTAATCACCTCCTTTGAAAAGGGTGTCAAGGCTTTCTTGCCTATATCAAAGAAGATAGGAAGGAAGAAATAAATTTGGATACCACTCCGGTTATCCGAGAATTTCCCGACGTTTTTCCTGAAGAATTGCCAGGATTACCGCCTGACAGGGAAATTGAATTCTTCATTGAATTAGTGCCAGGGGTAGCACCAATTTCTAAGGCACCTTACAGAATGGCTCCTGCAGAACTTAAAGAACTGAAACAACAATTGGAAGAATTATTAGATAAAGGTTTTATCAGACCCAGTGTGTCACCTTTGGGTGCTCTAGTACTGTTTGTTAAAAACAGAGATGGGACTATGAGATTGTGTATTGATTATAGACAGTTGAACCAAGTGACAGTGAAAAATAAGTATCCATTACCTAGAATTGATGATTTATTTGATCAATTACAAGGATCACAAGTGTTTTCAAAAATTGATCTTAGATCTGGATACCATCAGCTTAAGATTAAAGGTGAAGATATACTCAAGACAGCTTTCAGAACAAGGTATGGCCATTATGAATTTTTAGTTATGCCTTTTGGATTAACTAATGCACCGACTGCATTTATGGATTTGATGAATCGAATCTTTAGGCCCTTTTTGGATAAATTTATTGTGGTATTCATTGATGATATTTTAATTTATTCCAAGAATCAGAAGGAACATGAGCAGCATGTAAGAATGGTATTGCAAATATTAAGAGAAAATAAATTGTATGCCAAACTTAGTAAATGTGAATTTTGGCTTGAACAAGTGACATTTTTAGGACATGTCATATCAAAAGAAGGTCTATCAATTGATCCTTCAAAGGTTCAAGCCGTTGTTAATTGGAAACAACCAAGTAATGTGACTGAAGTTCGAAGCTTTTTGGGATTAGAAGGATATTACAGAAAATTTGTAAAAGGATTTTCTCGAATGGCAATCCCATTGACTCGATTGACACAGAAAAATGTCAAATTTGAGTGGACAAGTGAATGTGAGGAGAGTTTTCAAGAACTAAAAGTTCGATTAACTTCAGCACCTATTTTAACTATTCCTGAGGGGAGTGGGGGATTTGTGATTTATAGTGATGCTTCACATAAAGGTTTGGGCTGTGTATTAATGCAATATGGGAAAGTAGTGGCATATGCATCCAGACAGTTGAAAGAATATGAGAAAAAATATCCAATTCATGATTTGGAGCTAGCTACAATAGTATTCGCTTTGAAAATATGGAGGCATTATCTATATGGTGAGCAATTCGTAATATACACGGATCATAAGAGTTTGAAATACCTTTTCTCTCAGAAGGATTTAAATATGCGGCAGATAAGATGGATGGATTTCTTAAAAGATTATGATTGTACAATCCATTATCATTCAGGAAAGCCTAACGTTGTGGCCGATGCTCTAAGTAGAAAATCTACGGGAGTCTTAGCTCATCTAATGATCCAAGAAATGCGATTGTTAGAGGAAATAGTGGATTGCTATCCAACTCCGTCCATTAATGGTGTGGTAAGTATGATTGCCAACATTAAGGCGGAACCCCAATTAATCCAACAGATTCGATTGGTACAAAAGAAAGACCCTCAGCTTATAACAATTATAGAAGAGGTGAAACAAGGAAAGAGAGATGAATTCTCTATATGTAGTGAGGATTTGCTAAGATTCAAAGGTCGGGTTTGTGTCCCGAATGATGAGAGTGCAAAGAAAGCTATCTTAGAAGAAGCACATCATTCTCGTTATACGATACATCCCGGAAGTATTAAAATGTCATCCCGGAAGTATTAAAATGTATCAGGACCTGAAGAAATCCTTTTGGTGGAATAATATGAAAAAAGAGGTAGCACTATTTGTGTCTAAATGCCTAACATGCCAGCAAATAAAAGCTGAACATCAAAGGCCCGCTGGGTTGTTGCAGCCTTTACCGGTGCCAGAATGGAAATGGGAGCACATCTCTATGGATTTTGTCTCTGGCTTGCCTAGAACAAATTCAAGACATGATAGCATTTGGGTCATTGTGGACCGGTTAACCAAAGCTGCCCACTTTCTACCGATTCGCACGACGTACACTTTGGATCGACTGGCTCAGCTGTACATTAAGGAAATAGTGCGGTTGCATAGAGTTCCTGTCAATATTGTATCAGACAGGGATACTCGGTTTACTTCTAAATTTTGGGCTAGACTACAGTCAGCCATGGGGACGAGACTCGCCTTTAGTACTGCCTTTCACCCCCAAACTGATGGACAATCTGAGAGGACCATCCAAACCTTGGAAGATATGCTGAGGGCCTGTGTTATTGACCTTACAAGAAGCTGGGATGACCATTTACCCCTGATTGAGTTTGCTTATAATAATAGCTTCTAAGCCAGTATTCAAATGGCACCATATGAAGCCCTGTATGGAAGAAAATGCAGGTCACCCATATGTTGGGACGAGGTTGGTGAAAGAAAGCTTTTGGGGCCAGAAATTGTCCAGATAACCGCAGATAAAATAGCATTAATTCGTGAAAGGCTCAGGACAGCTCAGTGTCGGCAAAAGAGTTATGCCGATAACCGAAGGAGAGATCTTGAATTTGAGGAAGGTGATTGAGTTTTCCTAAAAATCTCACCAATAAAGGGCATTATGAGATTCGGCAAGAAAGGAAAGTTGAGCCCACGTTACATCGGACCATTTGAAATCCTGGAAAGAATCGGAGGTGTCGCTTATAGACTTGCCTTACCACCCGAATTGGTAAATGTCCATAATGTCTTTCATGTATCTTCACTACGAAAATATCAGCCCGACCCGTCCCATATCTTAAAATATCAACCTTTACCGATCAGGAAGGACCTATCCTTCATTGAGCAGCCAATTTTGATACTGGATAGAAGGGTGCAAGTGTTGCGTAATAAGGAGATTCCTTTAGTCCGTGTATTATGGCAGTACCATTCAAGAGAAGAGTCGATTTGGGAACGAGAAGACGAAATCAGAGAAAAATACCCCTATCTTTTTCAGTAATCAGGTACACAAATTTAGAGGACTAAATTTCTTTAAGGAGGGAAGAATGTAACAATCCTAAAATTTCAAAAAAAAAAAAAAAAAAAAAAAAAAAGCAGAAAATATGCTTTGAAATAGGTGATGTTCTGTTTGAATATGATGGTCCTTGAGGACCATCACTATTTTCAAAAGATTTGCCTTTGCCTTTACTTTTTTTCTTTTGCCTGCTTTTGCCTCCTGCTGCTTGCAGCTGGCAACGTCCTTTAACGGACGTAGTTTTCGTACGATAAAAGTATGCTTTTAACGCGACACCTCAGGTATGAGGTAGAGAGTAATAAAACAATATAATAATACGTTATAAGAATTTAAATAGGGGATGTGAGCACTCCCACCCTAAAACAAAACTTTGAGATCTCTCTCTGGTTGAAACACAGTGAACTTCTCTCTCGAACCGAATTCTTTTATCGGAAGCTCCCTCTCAAATAATTGTGGGTAAGTGACATCGTCTTTCTGAAAAATAGTCTATTTTTAATAAATAGTGATATTTCCGTCTAGGATCTTTATTTTATCAGTTTTGTGTGTAAGTGACCTCATTGTCTCGAAAAATAATCCATTCTTTTTAAAAATAAAATGAAATAATTATTTCTGCTTATTATCATGAATTTTAGGCGCGATAAATTTTATGCGCACGTGACCTCATTATCTTGAAAAATAATCTTTTTAATAAAAATTGTGATATTTTATCTATGTTAGAAATTTTGAATGCTGTAAATTAGAAAAATAAATTTATTTATTTTTCTTGTCTATTGTTAGAAATAAATGTGACATTTCTGCTTTTAGTAAAATTGTGATACTTCTTTCTACTGTTTTGAATATTTAGACATTGTAAAATTCATGTGCAAATGACTGCCTTATTATTTAAAAATTGACATTTTTGCAATTGATTATAGTATTGTTGTGAAATGTTTATTTGTGAATTGATATTCCATAAATTGTGATAATTCCGTATTCTTGAATTTTTATAAGAGTTTTTCTATACATATTAAATTGGCAATTATGCTAGAATGCCTTTACAAACTGCTACCTTTCTAAATTTGAGCCCAAAATATTTGATTGGTTATTTTTGAAATGTTATAGAGAGTGACTGTTATTAATGGTTTAAGTGAAATTCATATTAATGGTTTCAGTGATATGTTGAGTACATGATATTGCTGCTTTCGAATGTTTAAAGAGATTTATAAATAATTTAAGTATGTAAGTGGACTCATCCGGTTCGCCGGTGAGGTATAAGTGGACCTATCTGGGACGCCGGTAGGGTTTAAGTGGACTCATCCGGTACGCCGGTGAGGTATAAGTGGACCTGCAGGGATTAAGTGGACCTATCTGGGACGCTGATAGGGATTAAGTAGACCCATCAGGACGCTGATGGGGTATATAGGTGACCTACTTGGGACGCCAGTAGGGTATTTTGTGAAATCCTTTGAATAATGTACTGCCGTTAAAAGTGTTATAAGCATTTCAATTACTCGGATTAGACTTAATTATGCATTTATTGAAAGTGAAACTGTTGATGCATTTCTGTTAATAGATCTCATTTTGGAAAATATTGATATCTTTCAATCATGATTATTTTTAGGATTATGATGATCACTTACTGAGTAGCCAAACTCATCAAACTATGGTAAACATTTTTTCAGGATAACTGCGGATTCATTTTGAGTGATAGTCAAGATCAACCTTGGAAGATACTGTTGTTGTACTAGCTTTCTTTATTTACTTTGTAAGACCTCGCCACTGTAAATTTTTCCTATCAATAGATGTATATATGTTTTGTCTGTCACATCTCAGGAATAACAATATTGTAAATTCTTGGGGTGTGACAGATGCACATGGTGTTGAGTTGTGCACGACGATGACCATGGTCGTCGATGTCTCGTGGGGGTCAAGAGTGAGGAGGCCTTGCCGCTGCGGTCTGTTGGAAGCCAAGTCCTCTAGCACAATCGTGAAGTCCATGTTGTTTTTGGAGGAAGGGAATGCATTATCATTGTTGGTTTATGTTTGGAGGCAAAGAGTAAGGATAGAGAAACTTTTGGATCGATAACCCTAGACTCAAGGTAAATTTTCTCTCTCTTCTTCTTCTTCTTCGTCTGAGCCTCCCTCAGAGGCCATGCACGATAGTGGCAATGTCGTGCATGCCTCTTTCTTCTCTTCTTTTTCTTCTTCTCTCAGTGAGGTTTGCAGACGGCACTGCTCATTGTCATCCGTAGGTGTGTCTTCGATGTCTCAGCAAGGAACGTGGGTAGCGAAGCTTATTGTCGTCCATGGGGGCTTCACCCTGCCGCGTGACTATTGCAAGCGACGATGTCCATCGCCATCCACGAAGGGTCTTGACAATGCTCATCGTCGTCTGTGAAGGGTCTCAACAATACTCATCCCCGTCCGCGAAGGGTCTTGACAATACTCATTGCCGTCCGCAAGCTTCTCTTTTGCGCCTGACGCCTATCACCATGCGCAGGCTTCTTCCGTTCGCTCGGTTCCCATCACAGCGCGCTAGCTCCTTTCGTGCCTCTCTACATCTACCGTCGTGCCTCAAGCTTCCCTTATGTCCCACGCCTATCAACGTGCACTCCACGAAAGGTAGTCGAGATGTGACCCATGAGAAGTTATTGTCGTGTGCCTCGTCAGAAGCTATCGTCGTTCGCAAGAGACGTGTGGCCTTCTTGTGTTGCCAACAAAGATGCTTCTTGCCATCCACGGATTTCTCTCGTGTCCCACGTCTAGCGGCATGTGCCTCACGGGGAGCTATCACCGTGAGCGTCACCAGAAGCCATCGCCGCCTGTGAGGGACGTGGTGTCTTCTCGTGATGCCAACGGCGAGGCCCATCACCATTGGGATTCTTCCTCCCTCCGTCATCTCTCTCTCTCTCTCTCTCTCTCTCTCTCTCTCTCTTCATTCCCTTTTCTTCTCTTCTTTCTTTACTCTCACTTGACTGAGGGTAGACTTGGCCGTGCACTGCCATATCGGCCTCGGTTTTAAGTAGTATTGTCGTCTTGCTGATCTCGAGTAATATGCCCGTCTTGCTACCACTCCGAGTCGGTAACTTTCCAGCTGTCATGCTAATCTCGCCTCTTCATCAAGTTCTCTTCTCTTTTCTATCTTTATTTGAACTTTCCACTTCATCACTCTAACTTTTCACAATCTTAGCCATGCGAATGTGCATTGCCCTAAGACAAGGGTGGGCCTTTCGGCACCTTTCGGCACACTTGTCTTGCAAATTAACCATAGTAATGTTGTGCAGAAAACAGGGTGATCGCAGGTCAAGGGAGGTGATTCCAAACCAGTTAAATCAGCCGGAGAGCTTTCTTTGTGATCTAAGAGGGCGCCCACAGGAGCCAGCCCGAGTAACTCCTGAGCCCACCTTAAATTCCTCTCCCATCGGTTGGTATACCTACCCTTGCTCCTGAGCAAGGTTCCTGAGAGAGCGATTTCAAGCCCCTGGTTCACTAGAAACTCAAGATACATGCCGCCAGAACATCTAGATTTGGAGGGAAAGATTGAGGCACTTAACCAGTGATAATTGTTAATGCATATGATATCGGCATTAAAACTGATCGGTCCTAAAAAGAAATCACTCACTTCTCATTGCTAGATATAGTTGTGACACATGGAAACCGAATCTACTTACTGGGATTTATAACTCATTCCTTTAACCTCCATCCTTGTAGATTGATTGCAGCAAGTCGAGGACAGGTGGCACGGACTGGTGGTTAGAGCCACGCTATTTTGCTGAAGTTTATGTCTATTGTATGTTTATGAGTGGCAGCTTGGCCATAGTTTTCGTTTAATTCTAGAAGTAACGTAGTGAATTGGGCTTTTGATACCCAGACCTCTTTTGTAATACTTTGGAAAATTTATGTACTATGTATTTACAGTCTGAGGACTAGGTTATCCAATTTTTGATGTTCATGTGTGGGACATGGAAGTTTTGTTTTCTTTTGTGGTTTTCTTTGATTACCTTTTTTTTTTGGCGTTGAGCGCACTCCCACCTAAGTGGAATTTGCTACCCTAGATCACAGTCTCGCAATCTGTTGCCCTCTGGCAAGTACGGCATGGGTCAAGGGGCGGGATCGTGACATTTATGATATCGTCAAGATAGGATTCTTTGCCTAGAGAGTCTTGAATGTGTCTTTAGAGAGGTTTTTGGATAAGCTAGTAACTGGGTGTTCCTGTTTTAGGTCAAGATGACGAGGAATCGTGCCAACAATACGAGTTCTAGTAATGAGAACGTCGAGGCCTTGGGGGAACTCTTTTAGACGCTTGGGGCCATGACTCAAATGATGAAGGGCCATATGCCAGCCCCGGCTGCCTCTGCCCTATGCCAAGAAGACAGTGTGTTGATTGAGAGGTTTAGGAGACTTGCACCTCAAGCATTCTCGGGACACGGAGGAGTGGAAAAGGCTGAAAAATGGAGGAGGCAAGTAGAAAAGATCTTTGAAGTGTTGCATTGTTTGTATGAGCAGAAAGTGGGACTGAGCACCTTTATATTAGAAGGGGATGTCGAGCACTGGTGGGGTTCACTGAGGCAATCCTGGGAAGAGCAAAAAATTGCAACAACCTGAGAAAGTTTCTTAGTAGCATTTAATGAGAAGTACTACCTGATTCAATCTGAGAAAGAAAAGAAGTGGAATTTATTGAGCTGCAGCAAGGGGGACTGTTAGTAGAGCAATATGCAGCTAAATTTACATATCTCTCCCACTACGTGCCACTTATCAACAATATAGAGGCGCGTAAGGTCAGCAAGTTTGAGAGGGGCCTCAAGCCAGATATCCGAGGGAGAATAATGTCAGCCAATCTTAAGACATTCTCTCCATTAGTAGACCTAGCCATGAAGATTGAGAGAGATTGTGAAGAGTTCTGATTGAGGAAGGAAGGAAGAGTAAGATCCACTCCATCCGGAGGTTTTGGGAGGAAGACTCAGCCGCTTCCTAGAAGAGACTTTAGGGGAAGGCCTACTCAAGGCAATGTGAAAATCCAAAAGACCTTCCCGGGCGATGTGAGGGACAACTAGTGCCCGGCCTGCTCATACTGTGGATTGAATAACCACTCCTCGACTGAGTGCTACAAGAAGTCGGGAACATGTTATCGATGTGGCAAGCTCAGCCACTTAATCAATAACTGTCCGGTGACGAAGCCCAAAGACAGGATAAAGACTCAAGGTCGGGTATTTCCACTTACGGAGCAGGAAGCTAAGGCGTCTACCTCAGTAATTAGAGGTACGCTCATTGTTTGTGGTAGAGAAGCTAAAATCTTGATTGACCTTGGTTCTTCTCACTCTTTTGTTGCACCTCATTTTGCATGTCATCTAAATATTGAACCCTCATTTCTTGACTACACCTTAGTAGTGTGCACACTTGTGGGGGATTCTATGAAAACTGATAGGGTATACAAATAGTGTGAAGTTTTGCTAGAGAGGGGTGTGTTGCCCATATATCTGATACTTTTAAATATTCAAGATTTTGATGTTATTCTGGGCATGGACTAGTTGTCCACACACCGTGCTACTGTTAACTGTTATGATAAAACTGTGACCTTTAGGTGCCTTAACCAACCCAAATTGCACTTTGTGGGTATAAAGGGTGCTCCCTCTCTACACTTTATTTCTACCCTTCGGGCTTCCCGTCTTCTGGCCAAAAGATGTGTTGGATAATTATCCTATGTAATAGAGAGTGGGGACGTCCGGTCCAAGTTAGAAGAGATACATGTGGTAAGAGAGTAGCCAGAAGGTTTTCTTGAGGAGTTGACCTCTTTGCCTCCAGTCAGGGAAGTAGAGTTTGTGATAGATGTGGCCCCTGGTACTTCTCCCATCTCCAAGGTCCCGTACAGGATGGCCTCAGCAGAACTGAAAGAGCTAACAGAACAATTGCAGGAGTTGTTAGAGAAGGGGTTCATCCGACCTAGTGTATCGCCTTGGGGTGCACTGGTTCTTTTTGTGAACAAGAAGGATAGGTCCATGAGACTTTGCATAGACTATAGGCAGTTGAATCAAGTAACGGTAAAAAACAAGTACTCTCTGCCTAGGATTGATGACTTTTTTGACCAGGTTCAAGGGGCCCAAGTGTTCTCTAAGATCGATCTCCGAACAAGCTACCATCAACTGTGTGTCAAGGAGGAAGATAACCTCAAGACCGCATTTAGAACTTGATATGGTCAATATGAGTTTTTAGTAATGTCGTTCGGACGGACTAATGCCCCAGCTGTCTTCATGGACCCTTTCTAGATGATTTTGTTGTGGTCTTTATTGATGACATTCTAATATATTCGAAAAGCCTCGAGGAGCATAAGCAACATCTGAGAGTGGTCCTTCAAGCTCTACAGTCAAAAACATTATATGCCAAGTTGGGCAAGAGTGAGTTTTGGCTTCTTAGTGTCGTTATCTTTGACACATTATTTCTAAGGACGGGGTTGTCGTCGACCCTTCTAAGATTGAAGTTGTCCACACATGGGGAAGACTGACAAATGTGATAGAGGTTCATAGTTTTTTGGGGTTAGCAAGATATTACCGACACTTTGTAGAAGGATTTTCGAAGATAGCGCTCCCTCTGACCTATCTAACCCAGAAGGATATAAATTTTGTGTGGTCAGATGACTGTGAGAAAAGCTTTCAAGAGCTAAAGTTATGAGACATTTGCTAAGACATGCCAAGTCTATGACACGAATTTCCATAACTGTTACATGTTTTTATAGTGAACTATTGACTGACCAAATCAAGTCCAAATGAGCTCAATGAAATATCAGTGATTATACTTCAAAAATAGTTTGGAACCATGCCAAAATTCTCTATGGTTTGGAAACTATACTCCTTCTTCTATGAAGGTATCACTGTTGTGATTGCAGGGCATTTCCAAAACTGTTACATATTTGTGTATTAAATTGTTTACTGACCAAATCATGTTCAAATGAGTTCAAACTAATTTTGAATAAAATATGAGTGAGTCTATTTAAAAAATGGTTTTGGAACCATGCCAAAATTCTCCATGGTTTGGAAATTATACTCCTTTTTCTATAAAGATGTCACAGTTGTGATTGCAGAGAATTTCTGTAACTGTTACATGTTTTTGTAATGAACTGTTTACTGACCAAATCATGTCCAAATGAGCTCAAACCACTTTTGAATATATGGTGTCCTGACCCTGCCCCCAACCCCTATTACGTACTCGACGGAGGGTGATTGAGTGCGGGTTCGTGATCCCAAGGTAGCGCATGTCACTCAGATCAGATTTGACTCAACTACGCTATATTGGTGGTCAAAGCAAACCATGGCAAAGAACTAAATCAAAAACTCAAAGTGTAAAAGAATATTTAAAATTGGAAGGATCCATACACCAATAAAAATGTACTATATCAAATTCTTCACAAAAAATTACACTTGAGTCTGGGGCACCAGAGCCCAATATAGTACATATTTTCCAAAATAAACAAAAGTTAGGGCCAAACTGTCCAACCACATACAAGATCTGAGTTTCTTCTCAAGTGAAAAATATTTCCACTCCCACTACAAAACACGAGCTTTTGGCCATCGACCTGGCGCTATCAATCTACAAGAGGGGAGAAATAGGGAGATGAGCTATAAAGCCTAGTAAGTAAATCTAGGTACTATGCATCATTACCGAGTCTATTCATGCATCATAAGCAGTTCTTCCATTTATAAGAAGCCATAATGTAGTAGTCATGTAAATCAGTAATCAAATCAATGCATCAACTATAGGCATCATATTCAAATGTCAGTTATCATTCAATCATTAAAATCATCAGCATTCACATTCACTATTCACATATTACCCACTCACTCCTTAATTCACCTACTCCCGAAGTAGAGTCTCTATCCATCAGCTAAGTCAAACTAATTGCTCAGGACCTCTAGCGTACCACAAGAGGGAGGGTAATGATAAGTGGGTAAATCCAATTCGTAATGCCCTCATACTCACACACACGGTCCTTAGCACGCATTCGGGTTTTCAATAGGCACTTACCTTGCAAGGCATCACTCATTAGTCTCATCGTATAAATTTCGGGGAGTTCAACCCTTCTATTCGATTTTCACGTAACCACATCCTATCATTCAACGAGTTAGGGAATATTGCATGCATCACTTTTCTCAGTGCAACAATATCTGCTGCCAATGCGTCTCCCATCGCATAACGTGCAGTATCAGTATAACAGTATCCACTACTGATAGGCCAGCATCACAGCACCATAACATAACAGTACCCACTATCAATGGGTGTCCCATTGTGTAGTGGTCACTATCACAGCATCATATCATGCTCAAGCATTTAATTCATTCATGCTAAATCAGTGCCTTATGACAGATATATCAAATTTTCATCATGTAGAGTTTGAGACTTACTCAGAACTATCCAGTAGTCACATAACATTATGATACCTAGCTTAAAACACCCATTAAATGAGAGTTATAACATTGTATTTAAGCTTAGCAATCAGCATTAGCATTACAGCACATGTCATATAACATTCATCATGGGACTATCACAATAGCATGGCATCTATCAATTTTCACATAACGCATAGCAGCATAGCACCTTTCAAATAACACTATGGTATTTAGTATTTGTCACATGAAAGTTATCACATAGCACTCACGCTTATCGCTTATCAAAGGTAACACTACGCTACTTGAATAGCTTAGTGAGTGATCCAGTAAACGCTAACACAATACGACATAGGGCTAAAATTTTTGTGATGTGTAACGGTGACGTACGCCTCTTCTTAGAGGCATAACTCCCAATCTAGAGAGAATTTCAAAATGGTTCAAACATGCAACTTTAGGTTTACACGTGGATCTTTAAAATGGTGGTGGTTTGAAGGTATTTGGATGACATTTGATAGGTCAAAATCTCGACATAGAGTGAGTGACAATAGATGGAATTTCCTGCAACTACGAACAATGATATACCCTCACATTGCAGGGCATAACTCTCAATCCACGAGAAATTTCAAAATAAGTTCAACATGAAACTTTAAGCTCCTTCATAGATCTTTCAAATGGTAGTAGTTTGAAGGAATTTGAACATCATTTGATAGATCAAAAACTTGGCGTAAAATTGGGACAGTGCTAGAAATCTCAGCAACTGTGGACAGTGACATACCCTTACATTTTGGGACATATCTCTTAACCCATATGAAATTTTAAATATCGTGTAAAAAGTAACCTTGAAATAGACAGGCATATATTTCATTCAAAACTGATTTGGACCCATTTGGGCACCATTTAGTTACTGAAAATTTTGATGCAAGAACAATTACAGTTCTGGAAATTCTCATTCTCAAGTTTAACATGCTTTGAAGGACACTTAACATTTCACAAACCAAGACAACTCTTGATGCAAAACCTTGTCCATATTAAACTAGTCTTACAAGTAAACTATTTCATAAATTTTCAAGACTAAAATATTATTTACCTTTCACAATCAATCATGGTATTTAGAGGCACGAATCTGAAATTTCACTCTCGTTTTAACCCATTCGCACTCATATTTTCATCCTTTCATCTTACCCACTTTCAATACTTAAAATTGATTTCTACAAAATTTATTGATGCATAGATGCTAAACCTACTTACTTGATGATCACGGTGCCTTCAAATCTCCCAGTCACAAGCCACTTTGAGCACCACGCAATGGCTTCTCCAATGGCAGCAGTTAACTCTCACTTGGTTCTTAGAGAAATAAAATATGAGGGAAATATGAGGGAAATTGAGGGAAACAACGGTGGGATGGGAAGGGGAGAGAGTTTAAGTATTTCCAAGGTAGGTGGGACCCATTGTAGTAGGCTGGGTAAGTGAAAGTCACTATGGATAACAGTGGGCGGCGCTGACACGTACGGCTCTGAAAGGCGCGACACTGACAGGTACGGCAGCGGTCACATCTTCTCTTACTCCCGCAGCAGTGACATGCACGGCGCTACCCATTTTTCACCTTCACGGGTGGCGTTACCTCTTTACAAGCACGAAGTTACTCTTATTCACGCGCGACGTTGGTCCTTCACACGCATGGCGTTGCTCTTTTCACGCGTGGTGTTACTCTTATTCAAGCGCGGTGATGGTCCTTTAAATGCAAGACATTTCTATTTTCACGTGCGGCGTTACTCTTATTCACGTGCGGCGACGGTCCTTTAGACGAACGTCATTGCTCTTCCTCCTCTCTCTTCTACACACGCGGTGCTAGGCCTCATCTATTACACTATTGTCGTGCGCATCTCACGACTTGGAAAATTTGGGGTCCTTCCATCATCCCCCCTTAAAAAGGATTTTGTCCTCAAAATCGTATCAATGTTAATAAAAAGGGTGGGAGTACTCCTCCCGAATTTCATCCTCCCGTTCCCACGTTGATTCTTCTCTTGACTGATGTTGCTATTGTATCCAGACCAAGGGGATTTCTTTATTTCGCAAAACATGTACTCTTCTGTCTAATATCCCAATTGGTCGTTCAACATAGGTCAAGTCTTCACTGAGTAGGATTGGTTCGTACTCCAAAACATGGCACGGGTTAGGTTGATACTTTCTCAACAATGATATATGAAAATATTGTGAATGTTGGCCAATTCAGGTGGCTAGGCAAGCCGATATGCCATGTTCCCAACTCTTTCCAGGATTTCAAAAGGCCCAATGAATCACGGGCACAATTTTCCTTTTCTGTCAAATCTCATTATGCCCTTGGTTGATGATACTTTTAGGAAGACGCAATTACCCACTTCAAACTCAAGGTCTCACTTGCAATTATCAGTGTAACTCTTCTGCCGACTTTGGGCTGTCTTGAGCCATTCTTTAATTTAGGTGATCTTTTCAAAGGTTACTTGAACAATTTTGGGCCCCAATAATTTTCTCTCGCCCACCTAATTCTAACAGATGGACGACCTAGCTTACCTTAAAGGTCTCATAAAACATCATTTGATTACTGGCTTGGATGTTGTTGTAGGCAAACTCTATTAGAGGCAGATGGTCCTCCTAGCTTACCTTAAAGTCAGTAATACATGCCCTCAACATGTCTTCCAAAGTCTGAATGGTTCTCTATGACTACCCATCCGTCTGGGGGTGAAAGGCGGTGTTAAAGGTAAGTCTTGTTCTTAAAGCAGACTGCAGACTTTCTTAAAACCTCGAGGTGAACCTGGTGTGCTTGCTGGACACAATGATGACAGGTATATCGTGTAACTTCACAATTTCGCCTATGTAAACTAGGTCAACTTATCCAGGGTATAGGCCGTGCGGACCGGTAAGAATGTGTGGTTTTAGTTAATCGGTCCACAATAACCCAGATACTATCGTGCCCCACACTTGACCTTTGGCAATCCAAAACAAAGTCCATCGTGATGTGTTCCCATTTCCACTCCGGTATGGGCAAGGGCTGTAAAAGTCCAATGGGTTTCTGGTGTTCTGCCTTTACTTGCTGGCATGTCAAACTTAGCGACAAATTGTAGCACATCCTTCTTCATGTTGCCACACTAGAAGACCTTTTTCAGGTCCTAGTACATTTTAGTACTCCCAAGGTGTACCATGTAGCGGGAGTGGTGTGCTTCTTGTAGAACAACCCTTTTTACACTTCCATCATTAGGAACACACACTCGGCCCTTGAAACTCAATAACTCATCACCGTCCATAATGAAATCCTCTTTGTCTTCCATCTTCATTTCTTCCAGGACCTTCATAAGTTGAGGATATTTTTTTTGCGCCTCTCTGATATGTTGAAAGTGCTAGGGCTCTACCCTCATACACGAAGGCATTCCGACCCCATCATTTAGGGGTAGAGTTGGGTGCCATTCTACTGCATCCTCTAGCAATCCCATCTCTCGAACCATCAGGTGTGATACTGAGACTATGGATTTCTAGCTTAGGACGTCGGCTACCACATTAGTCTTGCTTAGGTGGTAATCAATTGTATAATCATAATCATTCAGTAAGTCCATCCATCTTCTTTGCCTCATATTCAACTCCTTTTCGAAAAATAGGTACTTGAGGCTCTTATGATCTCTGAACACCTTAAATTGGGCCCCATAGAGGTAGTGTCTCCAGATCTTCAACGTAAACACTATAGCCACTTGCTTCAAGTCATGAGTTGGATAGTTTTGCTCATACAACTTTAAATGTCTGGAGGCATAAGCAATGACCTTACCTCTTCGCATGAGTAAACATCTGAGCCCTTTATCAGATGCATCGGTATAAACCACAAAGTCCTCATATCCTTCAGGTAGGGTCAGTATCGGGGTTGTGATTGTCTCTTCTTAAGTTCCAAGAAGCTTTTCTCACAGTCCTCTAACCACACGAATCTCACATTCTTCTAGGTCAGCCGAGTAAGGGGAGGTGTTATCTTCGAGAATCCTTTCACAAAGCGCCTGTAGTATCCTGCTAACCCCAGAAAACAATGAATTTCGATCACATTTACCGGTCGCTCCACTTAAGTAAGGCTTCAATATTGGAGGAGTCGACCGTGTTCCCATCTTTAAAAACGAAGTGCCCAAGGAAGGATACACCAAGGAGCCAGAACTCACTCTTGCTTAATTTAGCATACAATCTTTCTGACTTTAAAGTTTGTAAGACAGTTCTCAGATGTTGGTCATGTAGTTCCCAGCTTTTCGAATATACCAAAATATCATCAATAAAGACCATTACAAAATCATCTAGGAAAGGTTTGAACACCCTAGTCATCAAATCCATGAACACTGTGGGGGCATTCGTTAACCCGAACGGCATCAAAAAGAACTCATAATGACCGTATCGAGTTCTGAAAGCGGACTTTGGGATGTCTCCTTCCCTGACTCGTAGTTGGTGATAACCCGATCGAATATCAATCTTTGAAAACACTTTGGCTCCTTGGAGCTAGTCAAAAAGATCATAAATTCTAGGCAGGAGGTACTTATTCTTCACTGTTACTTGGTTTAATTGCCTATAGTCAATGCACAACCTCAGGGGCCCATCTTTCTTTTTCACAAATAGGACTAGTGCACCCCAGGGTGATACGCTAGGTTGGACGAATCCCTTATCCAATAATTCTTGCAACTACTCTTTCAATTCCCTTAACTCTGCTGGAGCCATTCTATATGGGGCTTTAGAAATGGGAACAGTGCTGGGGACTACATCTATCTAAAATTCAATCTCCCTTACTGGAGGTAGGGACGATAACTCTTCTAGAAATACTTCGGGGTACTCTCTTACTACTAGTATCCCTTCTAGCTGAGACTAGATGCCTTGATTCTCTACTATATAGGCTAGATACCCTTCACACTTCTTAATCAGAAGGCGAGAAACCCAGAGAGCAGAGGGGAACTGTCCCTAGTGCCCTCAAAGTGTAGCTCAACTTGGCCAGGGCATCTAAAGGTTGTCGTCTTTTCATGGCAATTGATGGTGGCATGGTGTGTATACAACCAATCCATGCCCAGAATAACATCAAAATCCTGAATCTCTAGGAGGATCAAGTCTATAGACAGGTCACACCCATCAATTGTAATTCCACACTATCTATACACTCTATCAGTTTCCACAGATCCCCCACAGGTGTGCATACTACTAAAGTAAAATCAAGACATGTGGTCTCAACATTTAGATAGCAAGTAGAAATCGTACCTCTGATAACCGAGGTAGACACCTTAGCTTCTTGCTCGGTGAGGCCAAATAATCGTCCCTACGTCTTTGGTCGGTCCTCTGTCTTCATCATAAGCAATCCTTAACCCAGTGGCCGAGCTTTCCACACCTGAGGCACACGTTTTGCTTCCTGTAACATTCGGCAGTAGTGTGGTTGTCTTTCCCGTAATGAGGGCAGAGCGGCGTCGATCATTCTCTCTATTGCTCGAGAAATTCTTTTGGGCCCTCTAGTTACGCTGGTAAGGCCCTCGTATAACATCCCTGCTTGAAAATTATTGGGGCTTCCTCCCAAAGTTTCTCGATGGCGCAGGCTTCATCTTTCCTTCCTTCCTTGATAGATGGTCCTCGAAGTGTCTCTCAAGCTTCAAAGCGAGGTCTACTAATGGGGCATATGACTTAAGGTTGGCCGACAGTACTCTCCCTCTAATGTCCGAGCGAAGGCCCCTTTCAAGCGTATGACTTAAGGTTAGCCGACAGTACTCTCCCTCTAATGTCTGATCGAAGGCCCCTATCAAATTTAGCTGCCTTTCGCGCCTCTGTGTTAATGATGTGAGGCACATATCTAGAAAGTTCTGCAAATTTAGTGGCGTATTGTTCCACTGTCATTCCCCCTTGTCGAAGCTCAATGAACTCCACTTCTTTTCTCTCCCTGACGGAGTCTGGGAAGTACTTATCGTCGAATGCAGTCAGGAAGTTATCCCAAATGGTCTCTGTTCCCGACTCTCTCCAAGATTGTTTTACCGAGTTCCACCAATATTCAGCCTCTTCCTCCAACATGAAGGCTCCCGACCTGACTTTCTACTCATCCGAGCAGTGTAACACTTCTAGAATCTTTTCTATATGTCTCTTCCACCTCTCAGCTTTCTCTACCACTCCTTTCCCTAAGAAGGTTGGGAGTATCAGTCTTGTGAATCTTTCTACAGGCTACTGTCATTTTGCTCTGGGGTAGGCGTAGACTGGGCTGGCATCGACTCCTTCATCATTTAAGTCATTGCCCTTAGAGTCCTGTAAAACTCATCGAGCATCTCGGTGTTGTCATTGCTGGAACTCGCAATGTTGGCACAAGCCCTCAGCATCATCAACCTAGCACGGGAACGCCCAGTCACTAATCTATCCTAAAAACTATTCTACGGACTTCTAAAACTCCCTAAGCCCAAGAATACTATTTTGGCTGCTCTGATACCATAACTGTCACGACCGCACCTCCGACCCCTATCATGTACTCGACGGAGGGCGACCGAGCACGGGTTCGTGATCCCAAGGTAGTGCATGTCACTTAGGTCAGAGTTGACTCAACACCGTTATATCAGTGGTCAACGCAAACCATGGCAAATAACTAAATCGATATTTAAAATTGAATGGATCCATACACCAACAAAAATGTACGACATCAAATTCTTCACAAAATATTACACTTGAGTTTGGGGCACCAGGGCCCAATATATTACATATTTTCCAAAAATAAACAAAATTCAGGGCTAAACTTCCCAACCACCTACAAGATCTGAGTTTCTACTAAAGTGAAAAAGACTTCAACTCCCACTGCAAAACATGAGCTTCTGGTCCTCGACCTGACACTATCAATCTACAAGAGGGGAGAAACAGGGGGATGAGCTTTAATGCCCAAAAAGTAGACTTAGGTATTATGCATCATTACCGAGTCTATTCATGCATCATAAGCAATTCTT
This sequence comes from Amborella trichopoda, assembly GCF_054954075.1. NCBI lineage: Eukaryota > Viridiplantae > Streptophyta > Magnoliopsida > Amborellales > Amborellaceae > Amborella > Amborella trichopoda. The sequence continues at coordinate 48,310,012 of NC_142344.1, read as the reverse complement.
CCAATTATAAGAAGTCATAATGCAGGAATTACGTAAATCAGTAATCAGATCAATGCATCAATTACAGATATCATATTCAAATATCAGTTATCATTCAATCATTACAATCATCCGCATTCACATTCACTATTCACATATTAACCACTCACTCCTTAGTTCACTTACTCCCGAAGTAGAGGCCCTATCCATCAGGCTAAGCCAATCCCATTGCTTAAGACCTCTATCGTACCTCAAGAGGGAGGGCAATGAAAAGTAGGTAATCAACTTCGTAATGCCCTCATACTCGGGCACACGGTCCCCAACGAGCATTGGGGTTTTCGATAGATACTTACCTTGCAAGGCATCACTCACTAGTCTCATCTTATAAATTTAAGAGGGTGCAACCCTCCCATTCGATTTTCACCTAACCCCATCCTATCATTCAACAAGTTAGGGAATATTTCCAGCATCACTTTTCTCAGTATAGCAGTATCCACTACCAATAGGTCTCTCATTGCATAACATGCAGTATCAGTATAACAGTATCCAATACTGATGGGTGCTACATCACATAGTGGCCAGCAATACAATACCATAACAGAATAGTACCCACTGCCAATGTGTATCCCATTGCGTTGTGGTCACTATCACAACGGCATATCATGCTCAAGCAATTAATTCATTCATGCTAAATCAGTGCCTTATGACAGATAATTCAAATTTTCATCATGTAGAGTTTGAGTCTTACTCAGAACTATCCAGCAGTCCATAACATTATGATACCTAGCATAAAACACCCATTATATGATAGCTATAGCAATGTATTTACACTTTGCAATCAGCATTAGCATTACAGCACATGTCATATAACATTCATCATGGGACTATCACAATAGCATGACATCTATCAATTTTCACATAACGCATAGCGGCATAGCACCATGCACATAACACTATGGTATTTAGTATTCCTCACATGAAATTTATCGCATAGCACTCACGCTTATCGCTTATCAAAGGTAACAATGCGCCACTTGAGTTTCTTAGTGAGAGATCCAGTAAAAGGTAGAACAATATGAGCACAGGGCTAAAATTTTTGTGTCATGTAACAGTGGTGTACCCCTCTTCTCAGAGGTGTAACTCCCAATCTAAGGAGAATTTCAAAATGGTTCAAACATGCAACTTTAGGTTTACACATGGGTCTTTAATATGGTTATGGTTTGAAGGTAGTAAGCCGATATTTGATAGGTGAAAATCTCGGCATAGTGTGAGTGACAATAGTTGGAATTTCCTGCAACTGCGAACAATGATATACCCTCACATTTCGAGGTATAACACTCAATCTACGGGAAATTTTAAAATGAGTTCAACATAAAACTTTAAACTCTTTCATAGATCTTTCAAATGGTAGTATTTTGAATGGACATCGTTTGATAGATCAAAACTTGGAGAAAAATAGGTGATAGTTGCTGGAAATCTCAGCAACTGTGGATAGTGACATACAATTACATTGGTATATCTCTTAACCCATACGAAATTTTAACATGGTTAAAAAGAAATATTGAAATTAACAAGTATATCTTTTATTCAAAACCGATTTGGACTAATTTGGACACCCTTTAGTCACTGAAAAAATTGATGCAAGAGTTACAGTTCTGGAAATTGTCATTCTCAAGTGTAACATGCTTTGAAGGACACTTGACAACTCTTGATGCAAAACCTTGTCCATATTAAACTAGTCCCACATGTGAACTATTTCACAAATTTTCACGACTAAAATATTATTTACCTTGCACAATCAATTGTAGTATTTAGAGGCACGAATCTGGAATTTCACTCTCATTTTAACCCATTCTCACTCATATTTTCATCCTATCATCTAACCCCCTTTCAATACTTAAAATTGATTTCTACAAAATTTATTGATGCATAGATGCTAAACCTACATACCTGATGGTCACGGTGCCTTCAAATCTCCCACTCACAGGCCACTTCGAGCACCACGCAGTGGCTTCTCCAAGGCCAGGAGTTAACTCTCACTTGGTTCTTAGAGATAGAAAGTATGAGGACAAGTGAGGGACACGGTGGTGGGATGAGAATGGGAGAGGGTTTAAGTATTTCCAAGGTAGGTGGGACCCATTGTGGTAGGCTGGGTAGGTGAAAGTCACTATGGCTGATAGTTGGCGGTGCTGACATGTACAGCCCTGACAAGAGTGGCACGGACAGGTACGGCAGCGGTCACATTTTCCCTTACACTCACGGCAGTGACATGTGCGGCGCTACCCATTTTTCACCTTCACGTGCGGCGTTACCTCTTTACACGCACAACGTTACTCTTATTCACGCACAACGATGGTCCTTCACACGCACGGTGTTGCTCTTTTCATGCGTGGTGTTACTCTTATTCACGTGAAGTGATGGTCCTTTACACGCAAGACATTTCTCTTTTCACGTGCGGCATTACTCTTATTCACGTGTGGCGATGGTCCTTTACATGCACATCGTTGCTCTTCCTTCTCTCTCTTCTACACACACGGTGCTAGCCCTCATCTACTACACTATTGTCGTGTGCGTCTCATGACTAAGAAAATTTGGGGTCCTTACATCATCCCCCCCTTAAAAATGATTTTTTCCTCAAAATCATATCAATGTTAATAAAAAAGGTTGGGGTACTCCTCCCGAATTTCTTCCTCCTGTTCCCACGTTGATTTTTCTCTTGAATGATGTTGTAGGGGGATTTCTTTATTACGCAAAACCTACCCTCCTATCTAATATCCCAATTGGTCATTTAGCATAGGTCAAGTCTTTCCTGAGCGGGATTGGTTCGTACTCCAAAACATGGGACGGGTCAGGTTGATACTTTCTCAGCAATGATACATGAAAAACACTGTGAATGTTGGCCAATTCTAGCTGCAGGGCAAGCCGGTATGCCATGTTCTTAACTCTTTCCAGGAATTCAAAAGGCCCAATGAATCGTGGGCTCAATTTTCCTTTTCTGTCAAATCTCATTATACCCTTGGTTGACGATACTTTAAGGAAGACCCGATTACCCACTTCCAACTCGAGGTCTCTCCTGCGATTGTCGGTGTACTTCTTCTGCCAACTTTGGGCTGTCTTGAGTCGTTCTCGAATTAAGGCAATTTTTTCAGAGGCTTCTTAAACAATTTCAAGCCCCAACAATTTTCTCTGCCCACCTCATCCGAACAAATGGGCGACTTACATCTTTTTACATATAGGGCCTCATAAAGCACCATTTGAATACAGGCTTGAAAGCAGTTGTTGTAGGCAAACTTTATTAGAGGCAGATGGTCCTCCCAACTTCCCTTAAAGTTAATAATACATGCCCTCAACATGTCTTTCAAAGTCTGAATAGTTCTCTCTGACTGCCCATCCGTCTGAAGGTGAAAGGCAGTGCTAAAGGTAAGTCTGGTTCCTATAGCTGACTGCAGACTTGCCCAAAACCTCGAGGTGAACCTGGTGTCCCTGTCGGACATGATGCTGACAGGTATACTGTGCAACTTCACAATTTCTCTTATGTATAACTGGGTCAGCTTATCCAGGATATAGGTCGTGCAGATCGATAAGAAATGGGTGGTTTTAGTTAATCGGTCCACAATAACCCAGCTACTATCGTGCCCCGCACTTGACCTTGGCAATCCGAAAACAATGTCCATAGTGATGTGTTCCCATTTCCACTTCAGTATGGGCAAGGGCTATAACAGTCCAATGAGTTTCTAGTGTTCTGCCTTCACTTGCTGGCACGTCAAGCACTTAGTGACAAATTGTGCCACATCCTTCTTCATGTTGCCCCACCAGAAGACCTTTTACAAGTCCTAGTACATTTTTATACTCCTAGGGTGTACCATGTAGCGGGAGTGGTGTGCTTCTTCTAGAACAACCCTTTTTACACTTCCGTCATTAGGAACACTCAATCGGCCCTTGAACCTCAATAACTCATCACTGTCCATAGTGAAATCCTCTTTATCTTCCATCTTCATTTCTTCCATGACATTCATAAGTTGAGGATCTTCCTTTTTCGCCTCTCTGATATCTTGAAAGAGCTAGGGCACTACCGTCATACACGAAAGCATTCGGACCCCATCATTAAGGGGTAGAGTTGGGTGCCATTCTACTGCATCCTCTAGCAATCCCATCTCTCGAACCATCAGGTGTGCCACTTAGACAACAGCTTTCCGGCTTAGGGCATCGACTACCACGTTAGTCTTGCCTGTGTAGTGCAGTCATAATCATTCAGTAAGTCCGTCCATCTTCTTTGCCTCATATTCAACTCCTTTTCGAAAAATAGGTACTTGAGGCTCTTGTGATCTGTGAACACCTTATTATTCACTGTTACTTGTTTTAATTGCTTATAGTCAATGCACAGCCTCAGGGACCCATCTTTCTTTTTCACAAATAGGATTGGTGCACCCCAGGGTGACACGGTAGGTCGGAGGAATCTCTTATCCAATAATTCTTGCAACTACTCTTTCAACTCCTTCAACTCTGCTGGAGCCATTCTATACGGGGCTTTAAAAATGGGAACAGTTCTGGTACATCTATCTCAAATTCAATCTCCCTTACTGGAGGTAGGGGCGGTAACTCTTCTAGAAATACTTCGGGGTACTCTCTTACTACTGGTATCCGTTCTAGCTGAGACTGAATGCCTTGATTCTCTACTACATAGGCCAGATATACCCTTCACACTTCTTAGCTAGAAGGTGAGAGGCCCGGCGAGCAGAGATAAAGGTTAGAGGGGAAGTATCCCTAGTGCCCTTAAAGTGTAGCTCAACTTGGTCAAGGGGTCTAAAGGTTGCCGTGTTTTCATGGCAATTGATGGTGTCATGGTGTGTATACAACCAATCCATGCCTAAAATAACATCAAAATCTTGAATCTCTATGAGGATCAAGTTTACAGACAGGTCACCCATCAATTGTAATTCCACACTATCTTTACACTCTATCAGTTTCCATAGATCCCCCACAGGTGTGCATACACTAGAGTAAAATCAAGAGATGCAGGCTACACATTTAGATAACAAGCAAAATGGGGTGCAACGAAAGAGTGAGAAGGACCAAGGTCAATCAAATCTTTAGCTTTAGCACCGCAAATAGAAAGCGTACCTCTGATCACCAAGGTAGACCCCTTAGCTTCTTGCTTGGTGAGGGAAAATACTCATCCCTGTGTCTTTGGTCGGTCCTCTATCTTCATCATAGGCAATCCTTAACCCAGTGGCTGAGCTTGCCACACCTGAGGCACATGTTCCTCTTCCTATGACATTCGGCAGCAGTGTGGCTATCCTTCTCGCAATGAGGGCAGAGCGGGCGTCGATCATTCTCTCTGTTGCCCGAGAAATTATTTTGGACCCTCTGGTTACACTGGTAAGTCCCTCCTCTAACATCCCTGTTTGAAAATTGTCGGGGCTTCCTCCCAAAGTTTCTCGATGGCGTGGGCTTCATCTTTCCTTCCTTTCTTGATAGATGGTCCTCACAGTCTCTCTCAATCTTCAGAGCAAGGTCTACTAATGGGGAGTATGACTCAAGGTTGGTCGATAGTACTCTCCCTCTAATGTTCGGCCGACGGCCCCTTTCAAATTTATCCGCCTTTCACGCCTCTGTGTAAATGATATGAGGCACGTATCTAGTAAGCTCCGCAAATTTTACGATGTATTGTTATGCCTCCTTGTTGAAGCTCAATGAACCCCACTTCTTTTCTCTCCCTGATGGAGTTTGGGAAGTACTTATCATTGAATGTTATCCCAAGTGGTCTCGGTTCCCGACTCTCTCCAAGATTGTTTTATCGAGTTCCACCAAAATTCAGCCTCTCCCTTCAGCATGAAGGCTCCCAACCTGACTTTCTGCACATTCGAGCAGTGTAACACTTCTAGAACCTTCTCTATATGTCTCTTCCACCTCTCAGCTTTCTCTACCCCTCCTTGCCCTAAGAAGGTTGGGGTTGCCAGTCTTCTGAATCTTTCTATCAGGCTACTGTCATTTTGTTCTGGGGTAGGCGCAGACTGGGCTGGCATCGACTCCTTCATCATTTGAGTCATTGCCCCCAGAGTCCTTAAAAACTCACCGAGCATCGCGGTGTTCTCATTGCTGGAACTCACATTGTTGGCACGAGCCCTCAGCATCTTCAACCTAGCACATGAGCACCCAGTCACTAATCTATCCTAAAAACTATTCTAAGGACTCTTCTATGACTCCCTAGGCTAAGAATCCTATCCTGGTTGCTCTGATACCATAACTGTAATGACTCCGCCCCCGACCCCTATTACGTAGATGATGGAGGGTGACCAAGCGCGGGTTTGTGATCCCAAGGTAGTTCATGTCACTCAAGTCAGAGTTGACTCAACACAGTTATATCGGTGGTCGAAGCAAACCATGGCAAAGAACTAAATCAATAACTCCAAGTGTGTAAGAATATTTAAAATTGGAAAGATCCATACACCCAAAAAAATGTACTACATCAAATTCTTCACAAAATATTACACTTGAGTCTGGGGCACCAGGGCCCAATATAGTACATATTTTCCAAAATAAACAAAATTTAGGGCTAAACTTCCCAACCACCTACAAGATCTGAGTTTCTTCTCAAGTGAAAAAGACTTCAACTACCACTGCAAAACAGGAGCTTCTAGCCCTCAACCTGACGCTATCAATCTACAAGAGGGGAGAAACAGGCGAATGAGCTATAATGCCCAGTAAGTAGATATAGGTATTATGCATCCCTACCGAGTCTATTCATGCATCATAAGCAGTTCTTCCCATTATAAGAAGTCATAATGCAGCAGTCATGTAAATCAGTAATCAGATCAATGCGTCAATTACATGCATCATATTCAAATGTCAGTTATCATTCAATCATCACAATTATCAGCATTCACATTCACTATTCATATATTACCCACTCACTCCTTAGTTCACCTACTCCCGAAGTAGAGGCCCTATCCATCAAGCTAAGCCAATCCCATTGCTTAGGACCTCTACTGTACCTCAAGAGGCAGGGCAATGATAAGTAGGTAAATCCACTTCATAATGCCCTCATACTCGCGCACACAATCCCCAGCCCGCATTCGGGTTTTCGATAAGCACTTACCTTGCAAGGCATCACTCACTAGTCTCATCATATAAATTTAAGGGGGTCCGACTCTCCCATTCGATTTTCACCTAACCCCATCCTATCATTCAGCAAGTTAGGAAATATTGCCAGCATCACTTTTCTCAATGTAGTAGTATCCACTACCGATGGGTCTCCCATCGCATAGCGTGCAGTACCAATGTAACAGTATCCACTACTGATGGGTGCCTCATCGCATAGTGGTCAACTTCACAGTACCATAACATAACAATACCCACTGCCAATGGGTGTCCCATTGCGTAGTGGTCACTATCACGACGTCATATCATGCTCAAGCATTTAATTCATTCATGCTAAATAGGTGCCCTATGACAGATAATTTAAATTTTCATCATGTAGAGTTTGGGTCTTACTCAGCACTATCCTGCAATCACATAACATTATGATACCTAGTATAAAACACCCATTATATGAGAGTTATAACATTGAATTTACGCCTAGAAATTATTATTAGCATTACGGCACATGTCATGTAACGTTCATTATGGGACTATCCAAATAGCATGGCATCTATCAATTTTTGCATAACGCATAGCTGCATAGCATCATGCACATAACATTATGGTATTTAGTATTCATCACATGAAAGTTATCATATCGCACTCACACTTATCGCTTATCAAAGGTAACAATGTGCCACTTGAGTTGCTTAGTGAGTGATCCAGTAAAAGGTAACACAATACGAGCGCAAGGCTAAAATTTCTGTGACGTGTAATGGTGATGTACCCCTCTTCTCAGATACGTAACTCCCAATCTATGGAGAATTTCAAAATGGTTCAAACATGCAACTTTAGGTTTACATGTGGTTCTTTAACATTGTAGTAGTTTGAAGGTATTTGGACGAAATTTGGTTGGTCAAAAGCTCAGTATAGAGTCAGTGACAATAGCTGGAATTTCTTGCAACTGCGAACTATGATATACCCTCACATTTTGGGGCATAACACTCAATCTACGAGGAATTTCAAAATGTGTTTAACATGCAACTTTAAGCTCCTTCATAGATCTTTCAAATGATAGTGGCTTGAAGGCGTTTGGACATCGTTTGATGGATCAAAAACTTGGCAGAAAATAGGTGACAGTTGCTGGAAATCTCAGCAACTGTGGAGAGTGACATAAACTTACATTGGCATATCTCTTAACCCATATGAATTTTTAACATGGTTAAAAAGCAACATTGAAATAGACGAGCATATATTTCATTCAAAACTGATTTGGACCCATTTGGATACCATTTAATCACTAAGAAATTCGATGCAAGAACAGTCACAGTTCTAGAAATTCACATTCTCAAGTTTAATATGCTTTGAAGGACACTTAACATTTCACAAACCAAGACAACTCTTGACGCAAAACCTTATCCATATTAAACTAGTCTCACAAGTGAACTATTTCACAAATTTTCATGCCTAAAATATTATTTGCCTTGCACAATCAATCGTGATATTTAGAGGCACGAATCTGGAATTTAACTCTCATTTTAACCCATTCTCACTCATATTTTCATCCTATCATCTTACCCACTTTCAATACTTAAAATTGATTTCTACAAAATTTATTGATGCATAGATGCTAAACCGACTTTTCTGATGCTCATGGTGCCTTCAAGTCTCCCACTCGCAGGCCACTTCGAGCACCACGCAATGGCTTCTCCAAGGGAAACAGTTAACTCTCACTTCGTTCTTAAAGAGAGAAAGTATGATGGCAAGTGAGGGAAACGGTGGTGGGATGGGAAGGGGAGAGGGTTTAAGTATTTATAGGGTAGGTGGGACCCACTGTGGTAGGTTGGGTAAGTGAAAGCACTATGGCTGACAGTGGGCGCTGATACATACGGCTCTGACAGGCGCGGTGCTGACAGGTACGGCTGCGGTCACATCTTCCCTTACACCCGAGGCAGTGACATGCGCGGTGCTACCCATTTTTCACCTTCACGCGTGGCGTTACCTATTTACATGCACGATGTTACTTATTTCACGTGCGGCATTACTCTTATTCACGTGCAGCGATGGTCCTTCACACGCACGGCTTTGCTCTTTTCATTCTTGGCGATTGTACTTTACACGCACGGCATTGCTCTTTTCATGCACGACGTTACTCTTATTCACGTGCGGCGATGGTCCTTTACATGCACAGCGTTGCTCTTCCTCCTCTCTCTTCTACACACATGGTGCTAGGCCTCATCTACTAAACTATTGCCGTGCGCGTCTGATGACTGGGAAAATTTGGGGTCCTTACATCTAGCTTGAGGCCTCTCTCAAACTTACTTGCTTTATGCACCTCTGTGTTGATGATATCGGGCGTATATCGAGAGAGCTGTGCAAATTTTGCTGCATATTGTTCTACCGACAGTCTCCATTGTTGCAACTCAATAAATGCCACTTCTTTCCTCTCTCAGACATAATCGGGAAAATACTTCTCATCAAATGGCACTAGGAAGTTCTCCCTAGTGGCTGCAATCCTTGTCTCCCCCCATGACTGCTTCACTGAGCTCCACCAATGCTCAGCGTCCCCTTCCAACATAAAAGTTCTGAACTTGAGTTTTTCCTCATCAGAGCAATGCAAAACTTCAAAAATATTCTCTGCTTGCCTCCTCCATCTTTCAGCCCTTTCTAATCCTCCATGTCTCGAGAATGCTGGGGGCGCAAGCCTCCTGAGCCTCTCAATCAATCCACTATCTGCCTGGTCCGGGGCAGAAGCAGCCGGGGCCAGCATATAGTCCTTCATCATTTGGTTCATGGCCTCAATTGTCTTGAAGAATTCCCTGAAGGCCTTCATGTTCCCATTACCCGAGCTCGAATTATTGGCACGAGTCCTCGTCATCGTTGACCTAAAATAGGAACACCCAGTTACTAGCCTATCCAAAACCACCCTAAGGACATTTTTACGACTCTCTAGGCCAAGAATCCTATTCTGGCTACTCTGATACCATAAATTGTCATGACCTCAGCCCCTACAGTCCTACCGTGCTTGTCGGAGGGTAACAGGGTGTGGGATCACGATCAAAGGTAGCAAATGCCACTCAGGTGAGAGTGCGCTCAACTCTTTAAGAAGAACAAATCAAAGCAAATCACGAAAAAAAAAAAAGCAAAACTCCAAACACACAACTACAAACTAAAAAAAACTGGACAACCAAGTTCCGGATTGTGTGTGTGTGTGTGTATATATATATATATATATATATATATATATATATATAAGAGATCTAAAGCTATTACAAATATGTCCAAGGCTTCAAAGGCCCAAAAACATTTACATGACTTCAAAATAGACAAGAACTATATGGCTACTGTCATCCAAAACATACAATTGTCAATACCAAAAATTCCAGAAAAGCACGGAGCACCAACCACCAACCGCGAACACCAAACCGCCTATCCTCCTCCCGCGGCTATTGCTCTACATAGATGAAGATCAAAGAGTGAATTGTAAATCCCAATAAATAGATCAAGTTGTCATGCCTCCCTGCCTATGAACATTCTCTCATAACAATACTTAGGGTGTTATACAATTCTTATAAAATATGAGCCATGTATCAAAATCATCTCCAGCAGTGTGTAGTGGATAAATCATAGTAAAACAATGACAAATCAGATCAATCATATATGATACGAAACAAAGGTCAATTTAGTCATTCAACCATACAAGTCATAATAGATCGACGTATTTAGACAAGTAACAACATTTGTCAACAAACTCACTCCCTAGTTCCCCTACTCCCGAAGTAAAAGCCCTATCCATCAGGCCAAACCAATCTCATTGTTTAGGGCTTCTGTCGTCACTTAGGAGGGAAAACAATGACAAATGGGTGACCTATTTCGTAATACCTTCATACACACACGCACAATCCCTGGTGCGCTTTGGGGCTTTTGATAGGCGGAGGCTTTGCAAGACATAACCCTCAATTGTTTTCTAGCTGGAGAGCATTACACGACCAATGAATGACCCATTGCGTAGTGCCCTACACACTTCTTGGGGGGTGCGACCCTCTCATGTGACTCACATCCTAACTCCCTTCCTATCATCGGGAGTTAGGGAAAAATCTCAACGGTCGGCACAACTTTCTCATCATATCACATTACACTACCAATGGATGATCCGTTTCATAGTGCCTCATACATTTCTTATCATATCCTATCACACTACCAATGGATGACCCATTGCATGGTGCTTCATATCACATCTGTGGCACATCTTATTACAACCATGCACATTCATCATTTCATAGGCATGTCTTATTACAATAATGCACATTCATCATTTCATAGTAGAGCAAAAATTCCTTTCATGAATTTATTTCATAACATTTCATGTCTTATCATAATAAAACATATAATAACATAGCATAATTCAGGCACACATATCATTGAGCTCATTAGCTCAAAGGGCATCATCAGGTTATTTTCTGGTGTCTCACAGTGAACACAGTCCACATTTACGAGCGTAACATGAAATTCAAAAGTCATGTAAACCCAAGCCTACTTTCATAGAAATTTAACCTCATGAAATCACAATTTTCCTTAACGTGGTGACCTCAAATTTGTGCTTTAATCTTATCAAACTATTTGATATTCTTTGAGTAAACGTTTTGTCTTTACAACAAGAATTCAAGTGTAACATCCCCATAGACAAATGGGCATAACTCCCAATCCACATGAAATTTTATCATGATTCCACGACTATTTTTAGAATAGACTCATTTATCTTTTATTTAAAAGTACTTTGACATCATTCGGATACATTTTGGTCAGTGAACAATTCCACACAAAAACACACAAAGTTCCTGGAAATTCATTTCACAATCCTAGTATACTTTCAAAAATAGCTTATAACTTTCAAAACAAAAAAGACATTGATAAGGGGTATTTTTCATCTTGAAATAGATTCAAAGGGATACTTTTTTATAAAATTTCATGATCAACAGAGATGTTTTCAATACTCAATCCATCGCACAAATGGGAGTCAGTTCTAAAAATTCTTATCTTCACAACAAAAATTCCAGTGTGACATCCCCATAGAAAAATGGGTATAACTTCCAATCCACGTGAAATTTTATCATGATTTTCACTCCATTTTTAGAATAAACTCATTTATATTTCATTAATAAGTGGTTTGATCTTATTCTGATATGTTTTGGTCAGTGAACAGTTCCACATAAAAACACACAATGTTCTTAGAAATTCATTTCATAATCCTGACATATTTTCAAAAATGGCTCATAACTTTAAAACTAAAAGAGACATTGACAAGAGGTATTTTCCATCTTAAAATAGATTCAAATAGGTACTTTCCCACAAAATTTGGTGATCAACAGAGATGGTTTTGATACTCAATCGATCACACAAATGGGAGTCATTGTTTTAGAAAATAGGGCATATTCAAGATTTCAATAGCATGCATCCATACCCATATTCACAATCACATTCATATTCATACATGAATATCACACTTGATGAACTAAGCAAACATGCATCAAGTAAAATCATGGAATCATGGAAGCTACATCTACTTACATGCAATAAAAGAGACTCCAATGTTCCCTACACAGGTTCCCTTCAAAGGCTAAGCTCCAAGGATGGGTTCAAGCTCAAGGCTTATATCTAGAGAGGGAGAACGAGGGTGAGAGAGGACAAAACTTATGAAGGGGTGTACAAGGGGGTATAAATAGGTAAAAGAGAGGGCACAGCAGCATGCAACAGACAATTGGCACACAAGGGGCATGCGTATGAAACATGGTACACATGAGGCATGTAAGAATTCATGAGAGAGAGAAGAAGTGCCCCTGGACTGTAGTGCACTCGGTAGCATCACGTGCTCGGCAGCATCGTGCGCTCGGTATCGTCACGTGCACGACAGTGTCATGCGCTCGATTAGTGTCGTGCGCAGCAGCGTCTGCGCGCCAGATCACTCTTGCCAATGACTCGTCAGCGCACTACCATAGGCTGGAAAGGTCCGGGTCCTTACAACCTGACTTTGGCAAGCAAGTCGAGGTAATGATAGTAAGCCATAAGGGGGATGGACCTGAAAATTCAATGACCCGCTTTGAGAACTTGTTGAACAGCATCATGGACAGGCTCAAAGGACTAGAAGATGCTCGACCCATAGTGTCTTCTCATCACGAGGCAAACTCCCCTCTCGAGCCTCAGTGCGAGGAAGAAGAGAGACCTCAGCCTCCTCCTATGGCCCAAACCCCAGGTCTTCCAAACGCTCATGTCTCCTTCGATGACCAGCCCAATGTAGCCTATCAAGCTATGGCATCGATGTTCACTCAAGAAGACGTCCAGAGATTGATCAATAGAAGCACCTAAGGCTTACAAAACATCATAGACACAAGAAAGTGATAAATACAAGAAGCCCCTTTATTTGATCAAATCCCTTTTCCCATCGGATATCAAAAAGGATGGTTGTCAGTTTTCAATGGCACGGTCTCACCCCGGCAGCACGTGGCTCATTTCATTTGATGGGCTAAGAATCGACTTCAGACTCCAGACTGCTTCGCCTTTAAGTGGTATGTGCGCCTGCCCCCAAACTCATTTCAATCTTGAGAAGAAATAGTGTTTTTGTTCTACAAGCGCTTCTACGAAGAAGATCTGAATGTTGACTCATGACTAAAATTGACGTTGTACAAACATGCATGAGAAACCTAAAGAAATAAATTCCCTTAGATGTCGAAGCTTCTAAACCCACCACTTTCTCCAACATGATCACAAAAGCAGCCAAAATAGAAAGCTTGTTGAGGCATCAAAGAGGAGATCGAGCTCAGACCTTGGGGGGAGGTCAAACTCGTAATTCTGTCGGCAACAGGTCTAATCCTCATGTTAGCCAACAAAGGAACCCAGTCAGCGCGGCAGTCACGGCCATGCCTCTTCATCCTAAACCCTTAGCTAATGTTGTCCCTCTCCAAACATTAATGTTTATGACGCAAATCTGATAGATCTTGTGGTGAAGATCTCTCGAATCTGACACCTTAAACTAAATAAAATGTAATAAAATAATGGTACAGAAGGTGGAATAAATTGAATTTAGATCTGAGGTCAGATCTGCCCGAAAATGAGCAGATCTACTCTCATATCTATGGCAGGGCCAGCATGATCCAAAGCATTACAAAATACGATTTTTAAGTAAACAAACAGATCAACATAAAATGAAACAATAAAAGCAAAAGAGATAAAATGAAAGAAAATGATACTGAACCGGACCAGATGGCCCGTAATTCCCGAGCCTTCTAGTGCTCGCTCATATCAGAACCAGTCCTCTTTTGTCTCTCTGATCCGGATATTAGCTAGCAAGTCTCTTCAGTATAGGGTGGTTGTCTCCTATAGATGGTTTTAGGTATCCTAGGTCTAGGCTATGTCAGGCTTAAGGGTTGAAGTTCTAGGAAGCTGGGGGTTTCCTGAAGCTATCCCCAGGGTTTTTGATTTCTCTCAGGTTTTTTATCTCTGTCTTCCGTCTAATGGCCATGAAAAGGGACTTTATAGGGGTTAAAATCGGCTAGGAAGGATATAATCATGTAACAAATGCCTACATAACCAAAAAAATTTGAGGGTCTCGGATCTGGGCGACATGGGCCGTGTCGCCCAAATCTGGGAGACACTAGGCGTGTCCCCCAGTCTAGGCTGGGCGACACTACTCGTGTTGCCCAAGTAAAAAAGTGTCAAAATTGAAATTTTTCACTTTGAATGCATTCCTTAGCCTCTTATGAAGCTACAAAAAAAAAACGGATTTTTTTACTATTTTTAATGATTGTTTTAGTAAAACATGACATTTACAGGATAACTTGGGTGACACTGCCAGTGTCGCCCAAACCAAAACTTGTCCAAATTGATTTTTTCAATTGGGGTGTCTTCCTCAGCCTCTTGTGAAGCCACCAAAGAAACTTTGGGTCAAAACATATTTTTGTACTATTTTTAATAATTTTTTTGATAAAACAAGGATTTTAAAAAAATCTTGGTCAAAACAGGGTTCTGAGCAGGCAAACTGGTTCTAGGTCACTGGTTAGGCTGTGTGAACTATAGATTTGGTTTTACTAGATTAAGTATGGTCCTAAGGGTTCAAGAAACCATAGAATTTTCCAGTTTTAAAATGGGGTGTCTACAGTTGCCCCTCTTTAGCACTCCCTGTCCTTCAGGGGACAGGTGAGTGGCAAAGAAGTAGACACTTTAGTGTTCCCTGTCCTACGAGGGGCAGGTGAACATCAAAGACAAAACAAACATTTTAAATTTCATCTTGAAGTCACGTGGTCAGGGGGCACACCAACTATCCCTCCAAGTCATTGAAAGTACGAGTTGAAGGTTTCATATGCCCTAGTGTGACTCTTGATGATGGGGATTTATTGTGCCCCTTTTGGGAGTGTAATCCCATATGCGATACCACTTTCTTCGGTTATGGGCTTGGAGCTAATATCATCCTCACTGCTTTGATATTAAGTATCCTTAGTCATTAACTCCTGGGTGAGGTTATGCTCATTTTGTTCTTCATCTACTGGACTTTGCAATTGATTTCTTCTTGTGCTCAAAGGCCTTTGTGTATGTTCTTCAGGTTTGGCCACAACTTGTGATTCTCCTGAGTTAATCAAGTTGACATCAGTATTCTTTGTTGAGATATCTATAATTTCTGGTTTTTCTATGTCATCAGCCTCTTTCTTTCTGACACTTATCGTGTCATTATCAATGAGGTCCTGAACTCTATGCCTGAAAGCTCGACATTCATCAGTGTTATGGGCATAGTTCTGATGCCAATCGCATCATTGAGATGTATCGCCTCCATGAAACGAAGGAATCTTGGCTTTTGTCGGTAATTCTATGAGTCTTGCCTTAAGCAACTTCTTCAGGACATCGATCATAGGCTCATCAATAGGAGTGAATTCCCTTGGTGTAGAAGACTGCATTCTCCTTGTGGTAGAATAAATTTTAGTCTTTCCTTGTGAATGGTTTGCATAAAGGTTGTTTTTCTTGATCATGTTTACCTCCCCTTCTTGAGAGAGTTTTTCGGGTGCGGCTTTATCTTCCTTGGCTTGCTCATATCGTGATACTCTTTCAAGCAAATCATCAAATGAGTAAGGGACTGCCCCCACACTTAAGAACGTGACATATTCTGGAGCCATGTTCTTTAATGCCATGCATACTTTCGCGGCTTCAGGCAGTGGAGTTTCAATCACGTGCATAGTGGCCTCTCTGAATCTGGTTATGAACAGGGAAGGAGACTCACCTGACTTCTGTTTGGTGGAAGTTAACTCACCAAGGGTGATGGGTCTTGGCCTTCCTCCACTATAGCTGGAGAAAAATTGTCTGAGCATTTCATCAAGAGTTGCTTGAAGGTCATCATTCATGAATCTTCGGTGCCACATCAATGGTTCTTTTTTATAAGCTATGCGAGAACGTGACCTTAAGTTGGTTGGGTTGGGCTCGCAATGTGTGGACCATCAATAAGTAGGCGTTGATGTGTGCCTCAGGATCCCCTTTCCTTGAAAATCAGTTTCTGAACTGCGGCATCACAAACCCCACTGGCAAATCTTTTAGGTTTCCTAGAATTTCTTGTACATAAGTTTTAGGAGTTGAGAAATCTCATATTCTCATTTTCACTAAAGAGTCTTGAAGGTGTTTCATACGAGCGAATTGAGCCATAGCTATATCTGTGAGTTGGCTCGGTTGTATGGTCTGTTGAACCCGACTTTGTGGTACGTGGCTCGTATAAACTGGCTATTGGGCCCATGTAGCGGGTTACCCTAAGGACTGAGCCTGAGGAATGTGTTGAATTTGATATATCGGTTGTTGGCTTGTAGGCTCATCTGAGTTGAATTGGGTCAGAGCATACCCATTACCCGAAGGTTGCACAACTTGGCCATGCAAGGAAGCCTGCAGGATAGGATCACCACTTAACTAGGATGGACGACTCAAGCTGCTATGACAACTAGACCTCTGACCTTCGGCAGCTAAGTCTATCTGATCCTGACCTTAGTTGGATGATCTATCCCTAATGTTAAGGTATTCTCTTGCCCTAGCATTGGACTGAAAGAGTGAAAGAATGCCATAGCTACTACTATCTAGAGTCTACCCTTGAGGTAGACTTGGGCTTGAGTGATGATTAGAATTAGACCCCTGGCACGTAGTGGGCTGGATTGGTTAGCTAAAAGCCCTAGGATCATCTTGATTTGAGCCAAAATATTGGACTTGGCCTATTGGTTGAGCTTCTGACCTGACTTTCCTGGATTTAGTGCACTAGATGGTGTATCCTCTATTGAGGAGGTCTTGAAAGTAAGCATACACTTTAGGATTGTCTTTATATCGAGTTAAGTCAAAACCTTGATCATCACTGGTGATGGGTTGCTTGGGTAGACTTTCTCTAGTTGTATATGAACCCACTCGCCCACTAATTGGCTAATTGCCAAGATTGGAATGTTGGGCTGCTAATTGACCATCGGGGTTCACATGGTTGAGATCGGATGACTCCGGGATTTGAGCCAAGGCCTTATTCTTATTGTGCCAACTGGATTTGAGGTTAACCCCTATGTCTTGGAGGATTTCCCCTGGCCTGACCCCTTGACTATTCAGGCTATTACGAACCTTATCAACCTGTTGGCTCATGACTCCTAAAGGGTAGCCTTAAAAGTGGCTTAGGCAGCTACGTTTGGTTCTATGCAGGTGGAGAGTCGGCTCATTGACACGAGTGTTATGGATGATTTGTGAGGGAGCACTGTGACGGTGCCTCTCAAACTAACTAAGTTCTCTGGATCTAGACCGAGCTGGGACCATAGGGTTGGACCTTGCTCTACTATGATTCTGGGTCATGATTCCTAGACTCAATAAGATCTAGACTCAATGCCTCATGATAGACCTAGTCTGACTCTAGGGGCAAAACCCTAGCTAAGATCAAGGCTAAGACTAGACTGGATGCTAGACTCAATGGGTTTTGGTTTGAACCCTGAACTAGGGTAAGGTTAGTCTAGCTCTAGAGGCAACTCTATGCTTAGACCTATGCCATAACCTAGACTAAGATCTAGACTAGATAGGTACGAGTTTCGGCTCAGACCAAGATGGGTCTAGGTTCGGACCTGGGTGCAAGCTTAGGCTTGGACCAAGAGGGTTATCAAACTCAGGCCAGGTATGGACCCGGACCGGATCAAGGTTGAGTCAGGGCAAGCCCTTGGCTCAGACCAAAACTGGGCCTAGATCCGAACCAAGGCGGAACTTGGTTCCGGCCTGGGCTAGGCTAGGTATAAGCTTGGACTTGGACCCAGACGGTTCAGTTCGGACCAAAAGCAGGTCCAGACTGAGATTTAAGATTAACCAACATAAATAAGCAAGCAAGCACATGAGAACATTTGACCTAGTATAGTAGTCTAAGTAAGCTTGGCTTGAGAGTGGGTTCCTAACTACTGAAATGCGGCTAGGTTGATATAGGTCCCCGCATATAGGATGTTCACAAGGTCCTACTATATGCGGAATTGCTTTGAGGCAAAGGATTATCAAGGGGCGCTCATAGTTAACGTTACGCAGATCCCAACCGCCTCGACTCTCAAAGCTAGGTTCCCCTCAAGCCATTAATGTGAATTTTGGGGGTTTTCGAAACATTTGTTTGTTGTTTTCCCGGGTACTCCCAGTCCAGTGTGTGCTGAAGTGTGCAAAGAAGCATGCAATTAAAATAAAGTCAAGCATACAAAGCACACAAAACAAGAAAGGAAATAAGTGAGCGCTCGGCACTGATCGTGCTTACCGATGCACGCTTTGAGGCAAAACTTGCTAAAAGCACAGTATAGATGGAGGGGTAAGCAACCCCCAAGAAGGTAAAGTCAGAACAATGAGACCAGGCACGGTCCGTGCTAAGTCAAGCGCAGCTCGAGTTGAGGGTGACTCGAACGGGACACGGTTCAGGAGGGTGCAAGTAGCCCTCGATGTCTATTTTTTTGTTCTTTAATATTTTTTAAACTTGATGAAATACAGTTAAACTAAGCATGGTGAAAGCAAGGAAAACATGGTTTCAGTCAAAATTAACAAACTAAAATAAAATAAAAGAGTCAAAAACAGTACAGATCTATCTGAAGCAAAATATTTTTTTATATTTTTAAAAAATTTATTTTAATTCAAAACTTGGTCAACATGGAGCCAAAAGTCCCTGGAATAGTCTTGTGGGGTCCCAAAAGTTTCTAGGACATTTGCAGTTGGGTGACAAGTGTCGTGTTGCCCCTGCAAGGTGGGCGACACTGCTAGTGTCGCCCAAAAAATTATTATTTTTTATTGTTTTTTTTTTTTATATTTTTTTCCATGACAAATTTTATGAAATAAACCTACTTTAAACTTATAAGAAGCAGGAAAAAAATATATTTATGATGAAATAAATTAAAACAGAGTAAAGTAGAGTAGTGTAGACGGAACAGTAAAATATTATTTTGGTATTTTTAAAAATTTTATTTTGCTCTGAAATTTTGTGACCAGTCACAAAAGATGCCTTATAATAGATCCAAAAAATTTCAAAAGAATCTGAACCTTGTCGCCCTGGATCTGGGCAACGCGGGCTGTGTCGCCAAGAAAAATCAGGGTTTCAGAGAATCGAAACTTAGATCCTGGTTGCTACATATTATTGGGACTTTTTTTGACAAAAAACAGTAAAAAATAGTAAATAAAAATCATATTTTGATGCTTGGATCGGCTCGAAAGGCCCCACGGTGGATGCCAAACTGTTTATGACTCAAATATGACAGATATTGACGTGAATATCTCTTGGATATGACACCTTAAACTAAATAAAATGAAATAAAATAATGGTAGAGAAGGTGGTACAAATCGAATTCAGATCTAAGGCTAGATCTGGATGGAAACGAGTAGATCTACTCTCAGATCTGTGGTAGGGCCAGAATGATCCAAGACATTACAAAATACGATTTTTAATTAAACAAACAAATCAGAATAAAATTAAAACAATAAAATAAAAAGCGATAAAATAGAAGAAAATGATACCGAACCGGGCCGGATGGCCCGGGACTCCCGAGCCTTCTGGGGCTCACCCGTATTAGAACTGATCCTCTTTTATCTCTCAGATCCGGATATTATCCAGCAATTCTCTTCATTATAGGGTGGTTGTGCCCTATAGATGGTTCTAGGTATCCTAGGTCTAGGCTCTCTCAGGCTTAAGGGTTGAAGTTCTAGGAGGCTGGGGGGTTTCTTGAAGCTATCCCTAGGGTTTCTGATTTCTCTCAAGTTTTTTATCTCTTTCTTCCATCTAATATCCACAAAAACAGGCATTATAGGGGTCAAAATCGACTGGGAGGGATATACTCATGTAACAAACACATAC
Organism: Amborella trichopoda; assembly: GCF_054954075.1. Classification (NCBI taxonomy): domain Eukaryota; kingdom Viridiplantae; phylum Streptophyta; class Magnoliopsida; order Amborellales; family Amborellaceae; genus Amborella; species Amborella trichopoda. The sequence continues at coordinate 48,289,608 of NC_142344.1, read as the reverse complement.
ATATCCAAAAAAAAGGGTTTTGAGGGTCTCCGATCTGGGCGACATGGGTTGTGTCGCCCAAATCTGGGCGACATGCCCAAGCTGGGGAGACACTGCTCGTTTCACCCAAGTCAAAAAGAGTTAAAATCGACATGTTTCACTTTGAGTGCATTCCTTAGCCTCTTTTAAAGCTACCATAAAAAATTTGGGTCAAAGCCGATATTTTAACTATTTTTAATGATTTGTTTAGTAAAACAGAACATTTACAAGATAACTTAGGCGACACTGCCAGTGTTGCCCAAACCAAAACTTGTCTAAATTGATGTTTTTCAATTAGGATGTCGTCCTCAGTCTCTTGTGAAGTTAACAGAGAATATTTGGGTTAAAACATATTTTTGTACTATTTTTAATGAGTTTTTTGGTAAAACAGGGTGTTTGCAGAAATCTTGGTCAAAACAGGGTTCTGCAGGGTTCTAAGCAGGGAAACTGGTTTTGGGTCACAGGGTAGGTTGTGTGAACTGTGGATTTGGGTTTATTAGGTTAAGTGTGGTCTTAAGGGTTTAAGAAACCACAGAATTTGCTACTTTTAAAATGGGGTGTCTACAATTAGATACCTCTTGGGGGTTACCACCTGAGAGTCAAGGGGAAGCAACTCCAAACACATAACTACAACCCCTGCCACAGAGCTACTATCAAACCCAACAGTTCGAGCGGATATTGAGCCAGCCATACAGCTTCAATAAAGCATGGGTACTGACTCTCTTGAAAATGCTGATTGAACAAGACATGGTGGGCCTTCCTAACATTAGAAGGTCAGATCAAGCTGAACTTGTTAATCACACCAACGACTATGCTTATCACCGAATGTTAGGCCACCCTGTGCAAGATTGTGTTCAACGCAAAGAGCACATCGAAGCCCTAATCCAAAAGGGGCAGAACAATTTGGATAACCTCAAGAAAGTTTTTAAAGCTTCGCACATGGTCACGGTCCAAGAGAAGTCAACTGACACTGTCCTTGCGACTAAACTGTCGCCTCACCTATTCCCTGTCCTCTTTGACATGATGGTGCAGCAAAAGATGATTGTGGCAGATGTACCTAAGAAACCGAAACAAGTGACAGAAAAAGAGTAAAACACAATGGTGCCAATAATATCAACGGGAAGGGCACGACTTGTGTCGCTGTTTTGGATTTCGAACCATTTTAGAAAGGTATATACAAAGTGGCGAGATAGTTATAAGCAACACATCGCTTCCACATGAGGCTTATGTGGTCAAAACTCCACAACAAGACAAACCCGAACAAACTCAAATTCTCGCCCTTCTCACCTCAAAAGTACATGCCCTTCAAACCTTTGCAAAGGCACCCGAACCATGGGAGGTATATCTAGTCGCGCCAAGATAAAAAGCCTTAAGAGGGAGGCAGTTCGCCAGGCAAATGCAGTGCCCATAACCCCAGCTCAAGAGCCCCAGCCAGCAAAGAAAAGAAAGGAAAATAAAAAGGTCTCACGAGCTCAACAACATGGGTTCAAACTTCCTCAGCACCCAATCGAAACGACACTCCTTTCCTCCCTTCCCCCCTTCTTACTCTATATGACTTCGTCCCAAGGCAAATTATTTTTGCCGAAGGCGGTCAATACATGACGGGGAGAGCGATCCAAGATCAGCAAGATAAAAGTGAAGACTCAAAAATCACCCTTCAAATGTCTATACAAAGTGATGACCCCAAAAGCAACCCGGTTCGGTCCAATTTAAGTAATGACCATAAAAGCTTCGTCACTTCTCTCATCTGTGATTCTTCAAACCCTTCTCCCCTCTCAAAGTCTCTATCTGAATTCATCATGGAGAGCCTGAATTTTGAGTCTCTTAATAAGGAACTCAAACTCTGCAATATCAGTAAGTGGCATAGCAAGCAGGTGAGGAAGACGATCACCCAAAAGTCTGGACTCTTAAGTGTTGGAGACGTCATAGCCTTTGCCGCCAAAAAGAAGATGCCTTGTCCCACTCTAGAAGAGACATTTAATCGGCTGCTAAAACCGAAGCCTGAGAAGGAGCCCCAATGGCCTTAGAACCTGACTTGGGGGAGGTCTTGGAAAACTCATTAGGAGCAAGTTCGTCAAAGCCAAGCCCCTAATTAATGGGAGATATTTGAAGAAATAATATCCCTGAACTATGATCCTAGCTACACGACCTCTAAACTGTTAGTACACGTCCTAGTCGCACGAAGTTAAACTGCTTCTCACAATAGTCCGGGTTATTCGACTTCAAACTATACACCCACGTCCTAATGGCACGACGTTAAATTGCATCACAAATGGTCTTGAAGGCACGACCTTAAAATCTGCCTTCGTTCGGGCTCGATGCAAGACCTTAAAAAAGCACACCAATCTAGCAATCTTGAAGGCATGACCTGAAACACGTCTCCCCATAGTCACAGTGGTATGACCCTAAAACCGCCTCCTCAAAAGACAGACATGACGAAAACCCGCAAGGGCATCATGGGCAAAAAAAAAGAGAAAGACACGAGTTTCCTATGAAAACCTGAAAAAGGCGCACACCCCAGGGGTTCGGATAAAAACCCACAAGGGCATTCAAATTATTCAAGCCAGACAGTCGGCATGCCCCCTGGTCAAATCAGTCTCCTCGCTCATGTCTTATCCCCACGATCAAGAGGGATAAGAACTGAATACAAGAAGAAAGAAAGGTGAGCAAACCATGAAAAAGAGGAGACACAAGCCACAGAGCAAGAAAGAGGATTCAAATTAAAAGGGGATTCATTTCACGAACAAAAATGATTTCAAAACCATGGTTACAATTATCGGTAACTATAAAGAGATAGATCCGTTCTGAAATAAGTCTCCCATCCAGAGATACAACCTCCAAATGCCCCGCCTCCTTTCAAAACGACGATCTCTTTAAAGGGGCAGTATCATTCTCTTCAAAGGAAACTTGAAAAGAAGAAAAGAACCATTTCTTCTTCTCACCATCAAGTGAAGGCAAAGAACTAGATGGTGGTTAAGGGAGCAGCAACGAGCAAAGAGTCGAGCAGAGGATCATATGCTCGACATGTCGGTAGTTCACCCAAACACTGAACATTGAAGTTGGCCAAATTATTCATTTGGCCAACCACCACGACATGGATTACAGACCCGCAATGATCACCATGGCCCATCATCATTTTCTGATGGATGAGATTGGGTTTAGGCCTGATGACCTTCAAAATACAGCCTCGAACTTAGTGTTCAAAATCTCAAGCAAACCTTGTAGATCTGGAGGCACGAGCTCACCATTAATCACGGGATCATCATAAGAACCTTTCAAAACTCTAATGCCAGTGCTAGTTAAGGCCATGGCAACACAGAGGAATACTGCAAGAGGGAAAACTCTCTTTCTCTCTCTACAAAAGGAAGACGGCTAAAGAAATAGGGCATTCCAAGGCAGAAAATGCCCCACTCTCCCTCTAACCCTGCTTTTACAGGCCACTTCATCCATAGACTGACCACAAAAATGTGTCGCCTCCTTGGCAATGCTCCGTCTGGCCACATGTCAATCTCTCGTCACTTCGTCTCCCTAGCGACACCTCGTCTGACCCCAAGATGATCTCTCGTCACTTCGCTTCCCTGATGACACCTCGTTTGACTACAAGTTAAATCTTCTATTGTTTCACCTTCTTGATGACACTTCATCTGCACGCGGTTCCATTTAGCTCTTTGCTAACACTCGCATATCGCAACCTTGGTGTGCCTCCTAGCACAAACACGTGGCTGTGTCGCACCTCTATCCTCTGACAGCTCAACGATGGTATCCACTACCCCGGTGATCACCATTCAACCATAAACCCTCTGAGAAGGAGTCTCTTCAAGAAAAAGAAGAAGTCGGGCGAGCATGACAAACATTATCGCGAAAAGAAATCTTTTAGGCGGACATAGCCACGAAGCTATGGGTAAAAACTGTCTGGATAAAAAAATGGGCATGGTGCAAACCCGCAGCCATGAGTAAAAATGACATGCAGGCATGACCACGAAGTGATGAGTAAAAGAGTCCTGAAAAGGAAAACCGGGTCTGGTGAAAATCCAAAAGGGCCCCATGAGTAAAATGGAATCAAAAGGCGGACATGACCTAGAAGTCACGGGTAAAAGAGCCTAAACAAAAAAAAAGGAGTTGGTGAAAACCATTATTATAGCACTACTCCTACCCCGTTCAGGTGAAAACCCAAAAAGGGCGCTTGAACTAATGAGCAGGTTGATGCAGCTTCCTAACCGAAGACAACTTCAGCCATCTATAGGTAGAAAACTTGAAGGCACTTGATGTAATCTGGACCAGCCTTTCCTAACAACTAGATTGGGACCAAACGTGCACGAAGGGCACTCACTAGTCTGTCCCAGAGCCAGAAATAAGTTCCTACGATACTGAGATCGACTCAGCCAAAGGACCCTCTGCTATTAAACAACTAGATTGGGACAAAATGCCCACCAAGGGCAACCACTAGTCAGCCCTAGAGCCAGAATCAAATTCCTGAAACACTGAGGTCCACTCCACCAAGGACCCTCAACTTTTAACAACTAGATTGGGACAAAACGCCCACCAAGGGCACCCACTAGTCGGCCCTAGAGCCAGAATCAAATTCCTACAACACTGAGATCGACTTCACCAAAGGACCCTCAGCTGTTATTAACTAGATTGGGACCAAGCGCTCAACAAGGGCACCCACTGGTCAGCCCCAGAGCCAAAATTTACCACCAGCTAGATCGGGGCAAAGCACAACAAGGGAACCCACTAGTCAGGCCCCAGAGCCAAAACAAAGTTTCTGCGACACTAGGGTCAGGCCCTAGAGCCAAAACAAAGTTGTCGCCACACTGGGGTCACATACATCAAAGCCCCTTAGTTGTTGCACATAAAGCCACCGATGTGAGGTAACGCCCTGAAGCAAGGCACTCACTCACAGCCAGAATTCGCCACCAACTAGATTGGGGCAAAGCCCACCAAGGGATCCCACTAGCTAGATCATTACGAGGCAGTGTTGACATGGAATGGTAAGCTTTTCATGAGGCACCCTATCAACACGCTCCCCCAGAAAATGGATTCCAGTAGCATTAGGAATGAAGCCCTTAAGCAGGGCCCCCGATCGCCGGAATTCATTTCGTTCACCCATTCACGGAAAAGCCTGACATGATCTCACCCTCAAGGGTTGTGTTGACACTAGTGGTCAAGAATAAATAGTGTTGTCGAGAGGCAATAAATACATTTTAGTAAGGATTCGAAAGATGAACTTCGATGGTCAATTTTAATTATGAATGCTGCACTTTCACTTCTCTCGAAGAGCAGCATCGGTCGAGGCAAGTTGTTATATGTCATTTTTGACGTACTTGTATTTCCAAATTTATAAGCAGAGAACTAGTAACGACCTGGTCCTGTCGGTACCCAAGACACCGTTAGACCATGGAAATGCTGCAAAATAAGCCTAAGACTAGGCAACCTTAGAAAAAGTGCTAGAACGGCTTTGAAAGACATGAAAGGGGTAGTTTGGGATGCCCGAAGGATACCCACAATGTTTCGTCACATTCCGTTAAGTTTTGATATGATCAAGACAAAATTTAGTTCTCAAGACCAGTTCTTATCCTGTCAAAAAGAGACCTTATAACTACAGCCATATGGTAGGGGCATCAAAACAATACCACACTACCACCATTACACTCAGAACATCAAAAAACCCCTAGGGACCAAATTTGATCTCAATTGTACCTCCCAGGAACGTCTTGGGCCCAAATTACCACAATAGGGTAGGTTTTACGCTATTGTGGTGCGGCCTCACTAAACCAGTTTCCAATCTTGGGACTGTATTTTCACATCTCAAGATGATCTTCAAGCATCCGCAAGTCACTCATTTGGATTCGAAACAAGCTCAAATTCGGATACAAGCTAGGTCTCAATGACCTGGTCATTTTGACATATGGCACGCGCCATGACATAACCCAGAACTAAAGCTTTTTTAGAGAGAAGATGAGCTCGAAACCATGAAAATCAGTGCTTTGAAAGAAAAGACATCCCGAGCTTCGTGAATCGATAAATTGAGATCTGTGCAATGGATCATCACAAAATCGGGCTCCATGTGACCATGTCACGAAGGGCTACAAACTGGTACAACTTTTGCACTCAATTGAAGGTCGGATAGTGCAAATTCCAAGGTTGAAGATGGCAAGGTTTTTTCAGCCACCGGAATCCCTTTTTTCGATGACCTCCCAAATTCAGAAATACTTCAAGCAAGAACCAAATCGGACAAAACTTGATGCAAAGCGACTATGATGGTCTCCTCTTTAATTTGCAATCAAAATGAAGACTTAGAGCACCATGAATCGCATTGCATTGATGGCCAAAGATCACAATCTAGCTAGATTTTTACCCTTCAAGAAAAGTCTCTCTCAAGACGATCAAAAGACATCAAAAAATTCAGAATCGAGCAAATATCAAGTCAACAATGATAATCATCCGTATCACTACCACAAGTACTCAAAAAAGCTTCCAAAATCTAGCAATGGCGAGAGGCCCCTCAGAGAGGGATGGTTTCGTCATTACCACAAAAGGTTTAAGGGGCATTTTGGTCATTATTCCTAAATTCGAGATTTTATTGTAATTTCTTTTAAATATAATTGGGCTTAGTTTTGAGCATCCACCCCTATTTGATGGGACCTCTATATCAACAAGCTTAGGTCATTTGTAAGTCGGATTGTTCGTTAATGAAATTGAGGCACTAGCTTGACTTTGCTTTTGATTCTTAGATCTAGTGGAGAGGAAAGAGAAAACTTTTAGAGAGAGAAGCTACCCTTAGCGTAGTCACCGTAACCTACTTTGTGGTCAACAACTGTGACCCACAGTGGACCCACGATCTTGTCCTTGACTCTGCACCCTTTCTCTCTCTTCCCGTGATAAGTTTTGGAGCTGTAGCACCTACGACCCCATCTCTCTTTCCATGCCTCTTTCTCTGCTGCCTCACGCAGTAACTCTGAACCGCAACAGCCCTACGGTCCTATCTTTCCCTCCACGCCTCCCTTTGTGTAATAGGTTTTTGGAGCCGCAGCCCCTGCAACCCGTCTCTCTACTCGCGTCTCTCTCTCTTTGTCCTTGCGCTGTAACTCAAACCGCAGCAGCCCTGTGGTCTCGTCTTTCTCTCCACGTCTCTCTATCATCGCGTGATAAGTTTTGGAGCTGCATCCCCTACGACCTCACCTCTCTGCTCGCGTCTCTCTCTCTCTCTCTTGCCTTGCGCGGCAACTCGAAACCATAATAGCCCTGCGGTCTCATCTTTCTCTCTTTTCCTCTCTCTCTCTCTTTGCAGGATAAGTTTCGGAGCCGCAGCACCCGTGACCCCGTCTCTCTCTAAGCTCCTTTTTTGTTATATCCCGATATTTATCACACGCTCAATTTGACATCTCCCAGAGAACCCTCGAGAGCCTTAAACACTCTGATCACCACTCTAACTTCCTCGCCGTACAGTGTAGTTGAGTAGCGAGGTACACACACTCTTTCACCTTCTCTCACTCGGGTGGAGTCATCCTGAGTAGGTAGTCGAGAGAGTTTGGACTCTGTAAGCCACTCTGATCGTCAACTTCTGTAGCGTTCGCACAAATAGGGGGAACTTTGTCATCTTTCTCCCTTTATCCTTCCTTTGCCAGCCAATCCTTGTTTGAGTCAACCAATTTAGAGGGTATTTTCGAGTGTCCATTGTAAATCCTAGAGTAAACAAAGAGAAGAGATGATGCATTAAAGTTTGAGGAGAGTTCATATCCAAACCGCGCTGGCAGATGTCGGAGGGCTTTGTGATTGTTCTAAGAGGGCACGTGCCCAAGTGTATCCATGCATCCACAAACGACGAGGTAAGTGCCTAAAACACATCTTCATCGAAAAATCTCTCTTGTCGTTGGTTCCTTGTGCGCGCACCCCTCGCGGTTGTTTGAGAGTCTCTAAACAAGAAAACCAGGCCCCGACCAGTTATCTATAGGGAAAATATGTGAACATCGTTCTCATCTACTCACCTAGCTTTTATAACCTTCAATATCTCTTTGATAACCACCAAATATCATCTCCACCGTTGATTTCTTAATGATGCTTATCCTCTTTCTCGCCTTCATGCTGGATCTTCACGTCGGCCTTATCTTCTACGTGCATTCCAATTTGTGAGCTGATCTTCTAGTTCAAACAAATAGATTTTATGGATTTGAATTTGAACTTCAAAGCTTCATGCGAACTTAAAACCGTGCGTAAATCTCTCAACCCTAATCTCAATCACTCGCAAACTTTGAATCTATGCGTATCCTATGTAGCCAACCCTTAACCATCCACGAATTCAAATTCACCCCATCTGATGTGGCTAACCATCTCTCTTTTGAATTTAAATTTACAATTGCGGATCAGTCGAGCTGTCTAATGAGAAAAACCAAGACATATCTTCCATGTTTATTACTCATTGGTTCATCTTTCTGTTCGTCCCACTGAATATACTTTCTTCTTCTTGCATCAAACATTTCTGCACCTTTAAAGGGTGATCGGATCGAGGATCTAACGGTCTTTATTTCTTGAGAAATTTCTCACATTAAAGGAGAAATTACAACATCAATAGTCGAAAGTTGTTATGCCTGAACGCACGAGACATGGGGCTTTTAAAGCTTCAACCTTCAACTGATACAAAACTTCAAGGAAAAAGGGCTATAACACTCCAAAATAGTTTTTTGAGAGTCTCAATTTGATCCCAAAGCAATCAATCTTCGAGGTATCGGTTAGGGCACATCCAAACCGATGGTGGATACAGGCATGGGTTAAACCAGGTCCAAATACTACCCAAGTCATATCACTCTAGGCTCATGAGGCCTTAATATGTTCAGGAATTCACCTTAATATATCATGACGAGGTTTTTTTTAAGCTCCATCATTCAAAACCCCATTATTTCAAGATACAACAGATCCTTTTAGAGAGTCACATCACATCTCACCCATAACCTCCAGTATGCAGTGGGGAGGCATTTATGTGTCAGGGAATATATGCAATCCAGAGTCCCGTCTCAAATAGAAATGTCTTCATGATCTATTATCATTGGTCATATGTTATAGCATGTACATAACCAATGATGGGTTCCAATATTAAGCCATATTTGTTCCTCCATTTATCAAATGGATAGACATACATAGAGCCTTAAGAGTATATGTATCCTAGAACTAGAACGGGATTTTGGCATTATCAGCCATGGGTTAGGATTTTAAAGACTAAACGATGAGTCAAGATTCATTTATGCATATCAGGCCTTTCGTATGATGGGCCTTGATTACATTATATATTTGCATCACATGGGGTATTTCTTGAAGCCTTAAATGAAGCTTGGCTATCATATCAGCATTAAAATGCATCTGGTCTTTATATATGAGTGAAAACACACCCAACAATGAGTTAGGGCAAAGGCAATGAGCTCAAGTAGCGTGTGGCTAAATGGTGTGGAAGGTGCGCTTATTGCTTTGATGTTATCATCGGGCCTTACTCGAATAAGGTGGGGATGAGGCTGGTTGACTCGCCTAAATGGGTGGTTTCTTCCCTGGGCTCTTCTTCAGAAGTTGGTGCGCACCCTATGGTGTGATTGGGTTAGGATGGTACTCTTGGGGAAAGTTTTAAAATAAGAAGTGATGACAGTTTTAGGGGATTGTGTCACGAGCTTAGGGACAACCAACTCCATGGTCCAGATGTGAAGGTGGTCAGGCACATTCTTGCCATTACTGCTTTTCCCCCATTAAGAGCTGATGGAATTTCGACAGCATGACGGTTGTCTCTGACCTTCACGATGAACTCCATAGGTGTCCCAGTCCTCATCCTGGCATTCTTGGGATTATAGCCTCGATTAACAGCAAGGAGAGTGGGTGCACTGGAGTGGGTCGGGCTTTAGATGCCCCCAGCCTCAAGGCAGGTATATAGGTATCATGAGATGGAATGGGAGGTCGAGGGTTTTGTGCCTTGGACTTAAGGAAAGCAAACTCCTCTGTCTAGATGTGAAGGTGGTTGGGCACATGCTTGCTTTTATCACTTTGCCCCTGTTAGGAGCTAACAAAATTTCGGCAACATGATAGCCATCTATGGCCTTCACGATGAACTCCATAGGTGTCCCAGTCATCTTTTCCAGCGTCCCTAGGTTATAGTCTTATTTGACAGTGAGGAGAGAGGGTGCACCAGAGTGAGCCAGGCTTTAGATGCCCCCAGCCTCAAGGCAAGTGTATGGGTATAAATCGTATAGGTTTGGGTGTTGGTGGGCTTACGACGCCGATGACCCTCGGAGCCCATAATAATAATAATGGGGATGTTTAGGGGAGACAAGGCAGCTTTTGAGCCACCTTTGAATCCTTTAAGACTGGTAGATGAGCCACTGGTGTGGTGTGTGTGAGATGAATGAGTGTTGAGAGTGAGTGGAGTGGAGTGTGAGTGAAAATGGGAGTGACCTTAAGGTCACCTTAGGTGGGAGGCCGGCAGTCACAATCAAGATGAGAGATGGAGGTGGCCTTAGGGCCACCCTTGTGAAAGGAAGGGCAGGCAGTCAGGGCGTCAATTTTGTGCTGTAAAAGGAAGGGGTGGCCTTAAGGCTACCCTTTAAAGGTGGGCCAACGGCTAAGATGCTGACCTTGTGTGTGAGAAGTGAGGGGGTGGCCTTAGGACTACCCTTTGTGTGAGAATTGAGGGGGTGGCCTTAGGGCCACCCTTTGTGTGAGAAGTGAGGGAGTGGCCTTATGGCCACATCTCAAGTAGCTAGGTTGTCAATCATGAGTGTGTGGGGTGAGGGACTGACCTTAGGGCCACCCTTCAGAGGTAGACCGGTAGGCTAAGCCACCAATCATGGGTGTGTAAAGTCAGTGGAGTCGTCAGTTGGTCGGCCGGGCCTCGCGCCCCCTTGCATATGTGTGTACGCATGTGAGTGTGACCCCAATGCCTGTGTGATGTGTGCGTTGATAAAACGTGCGGTGTGGTGCGATGGCCAACCAACAAATTTAAATTGCAAGGTAGTACTTACCTCGGATATATGTTTGAGATTCAGATGCCTCCAGTGCTTGACCCTAAGATCCCAAAGTAGAGTTGTCGCTGAAGCCCTCCAATGTCCTTGACAGATGTGGTTTGATCCGACTGCCTCACACTCCTAACCGTGTCGCTATCTCGAAGTCACGCGCTCACGATGATCAATGGGTCCTATGTGTTTCTACGGTTTTGTTCGGCTTGGTTTGGCTTAGGGTTTGGTTTGTCTTGGGATGTGCCAACGATTATGATGGGTAGCTACTAGGTAGGTGGCTATAAGAGAGGTTGACCGGAATCTAACAGAATTTTGAACATATAAGTATTGAATTTGGGTTTTGATTATATTGAGGAATGAATAGAGGAACATTATATTGGGTTTGCCTTTGTATATCTCTCAATTCTTAATATTCATGACCATCTCTCTCAAATTGTTGTATGCAAAAGTGGCCCTAATACTCTTATTTCTTTTTTTTCTTTTTGGGTAATTCAGTGGGGAAGACAGCCCCTACCCATTTTTTCAAATAGTTTAGGAGTTAGTTTTTTGAAACTATTAGTAAAGTGGGGTCAGTAGAAATAAAAATCATAATGTAGTGACTAAAGTGTGGGGTGCTACCACTACAACCCAATCCGTTTTGAACTACCCTTAATATTCAATACACTATGGAAGTAGCAGGTTAGGTATCAGAAATAAGTTCAAAGCATTGAATAGTTTCTTGAAGGGTACAAAGGCATTCATAAGACAGTTTGTTCATTATTGTTCTCAATTCTAATGAACGCATTAGCAACAGACCAACTAATCAAAATGAGCTGGCAGGATGGGTGTGCTCAACGAACAACTCTCTCTTTCTCTCTCTCTTTTGAGGCTTTACATGGATAAATATTAAGTTCATTTGCTAATAAGGCTTATTGAGTTATTTTTTAAAATGTAGAGAAAGTGGGATCGCTTGAATTATGGGCTCAAAAAAACTCAGATCTAGTCTTTTTCTCAGTCCACTGGCAGCGCCAGCTCCAAATCTGTATTTTGATTTAAAAAAAATGCTTCTAAATTTAATTAAATCTGTTGATGAATTAATTTCTAGAAAAAAATAAAATAAAGCGGATAATTAAATGAAGAAAAACAAACTAAATTAAGCAAAAAAAGATATACTTACCTCTAAAGACTCGAAACCCGGAGTTTCGAGCTTAAATCAGGCCGCTCTTCCAATTTGTGCAGCCATATATATTTTTTAGATGTTTTTGCTTTCTATAATTGGTATATCTAAGGTTCTTTGACCCAGATTTAGGGTTCCTAAAGCAAAGAGAAAAGCTGAGAATTTTAGGTATGGTCTACCTAAGCTTTTCTTAGGATTTGAGGAGAGTTTCTTAGTTTTATAAGGTTTTTGGAATCTCCAAGGTTGAATATGAATTCAAATTTTTTTTGTGATTTTTGGGATTTTTGGGAATTTTTTCTAATTTTTAAGATTGATCTAAGGGTTTTTTTTATTTTTGGTATTTTTAGTATTTTTGCGCTATTTTTCTAATTTCAGAAATTTTTAAGAGATTTCTTGATCTCGTTTTTTATCCTTTTTTTGGGGTTCTGAAGGGGGTATTTATAGAATTCCATTGGTGATTTTTTCTAATTTTTTTGGAATTTTTTTTAGATTTTTTTATTATTTATCTTGAAGCTTGAGCCTTATCTAATTAAAGAAAATATTTTTACTACATCATAAAAATGCATTAACTGCATCATAAATAAATTTTATGTGTCATCAAGCTACGTTTGGGCCTGCTAAGCCGCGTTACAGCCCGGCCCACGACCCGACACTTGAGTCTTACAAGGACTAATTGTCATTTGTTATATCATTTTATCTGTAGGTCCAGGTTGTGTGGCCCTTCAGAACCAGAATTGAGGTTTTTAGGAGTTTTCTTAACCAGAATTTCGAGGGGGGTGTCTACAGTTGCCCTTCTTTAGTATTCACCTGAGGCGCTAGGTGAATGGCAAAGAAGTAGACACCTGAGATACGTTGGGGAAAAAAACCTTTTTCGATGGATCATTCTTTGAATGACCAGTACCCTTTGGGTAGGCGGTACGTCGATGGATGTTTTTGATCTGTAAGAAATCAAACTAACACTGCTACCTTTGAGTCATTGTCGTTGAGAGATCTCCGACAATCGGGATCTGAAGTGACAGTCAACATGAACCGTGCTATCTTTGAGCCAGTTACACTCCTTGTTGTAGTCACTCCAATGCTACCTGGGAAGCTGCCAATGTAGTCATCTTTGACTTTAGACCTCTTTCTTGGGGTCTGATTATGCAATCGAATGGGACTTTGATTTGGAATAAATGATGGGACGATTAATTTCTGGCTAATTGAACTTCCTGGTCGCCTTTAATTCTGATTCTTAGGGTCCACAGGTTCAAGGTTTTTAGTATGGGAACCTATGGGTTGGTCTCTGTTTTCCTAAGGTTTTCCAAGCATGGCAATCCAGGATTTGGTGATGGCGGACGCATCATATCCAAGCCTCCATGAAACTCCTTCGTTTTTTTAATACAGTTTAGAAAGTTTTGAAGATAGATTGAATTTTGAAACAGAAACAGAGTTTCGGGCTACGTTTTAACCAAAAAAATTAAGGCTTTTGAAAACTCACGAAACCCATAGGGGAATTTTGAAGAAGGATGAGAAATTTTGAAAAACAAGTTTTGGTAAGTAGTTTATTTTATTATTATTATTATTATTTATGAGCTTGCCGAGCCTCTACTTGGGACTTTGAAGACGAAGAATCACTAAGTACTTCATCATATTCCAATCTTGGCTCTTATGTCACAATTCAAGGAAGCGTTTTTCTAGTTTTTTTGAGCAAACAGGTGTCTTGGATAACATGGGATGTGCCTCAAAGTGATCAGAATATCTTTGGACTTCCAGTTTTGTTCATCCTCTACAACTCTTTTGAAGTTCAGATAGTCGAGCCTCTTCATGTTTTACTTGGACTGATACATTCTTTTGCTTTCTAAAGTCATTCTAACTTGATAAGAGAAGAATTTATGGAGATTTGGGAGAAGAGACAAAAAGATAGACAAGTTCTATTTTTCTATTCCCCCGGGGTCCCTTTCGGGTGCTCAGCCCGATAGTTTTTTTCATTTATTTTTTGTTTCAACGCTCGGGGTTCCTTTTGGATTTTCAGCCCGACGGGTTTTTTTTTTTTTTCCTGTCCCGCTAGGGTCCCTTTGGGGTATTCAACCTAATGGCTTTTTTTTTCCAACACTCGAGATTCATTTTTTATTTTTCATCTCGGCAGATTTTTTTTTTGAAGAAGATGAAGAAAGAGGAGAAGGAGAAGAGTCAATGGTGTTTTTTTCCTTCTTGTGGCACTTCATTTTAAAAAACATATAAGAACTCGATCATCATTCTTTCTTCCAAGTGGCTGGGAAGTCCTAGTCTTGGTTATCATTTGATTTTCCTTGCCCCTTGTTGATATCTGATACTTCATTGACAAAGGTTATCGAATCCTTATAGAATATTTTCTCCTTAGATTGCTTCACTCGAGCATTGATCTTCAAACTCGGAGTCACTCTCAGTTTCCTAGTCCTTCAATATCTTGTTGGATTGACTAAGCTCTTTTTTTTTCTTTTTTTTTCTTTTTTTTTTTCAACTCCTTAGGTTGTCAATACTATGGAATAGAATGCCTAAGCAGAGCATGGATGCCCCCACTTGGCTTATTTGAAAGGGAGGAGTAAGTGATCACCCCACGCATTTTCGATAATCTTTTTCAGTTGCAACTTCATGTTGCACTTGAGGAGTATATTGCCTTGAGGCATGTTGGGAGTCATTAGATAAGGTGTGGGCCTACCGGTGGCCCTACTTTATTTTCAACATCAAATGAGGATGCCTCTATCAAGTGGTTTGGCAAGGCTGCCCTTGTAGGGTCTTCTCCATTTGATGAGACAATCAATATCTTAGATGAGACCGTATTTTTATCAAATGGGGTGATCCCCATCAACCCGGTGGATAGGACTGCCCCTGTTGGATCTTTTTTTTCTTGAATGTGGAGTGTCCCAAGTAATGGAGTCATGCCCCTACCCCCTATCTTTTTCTTTGAATCATTTCTCTTCAAGGAATAGTATGACTTGATCTTTAATGTCTGGTTCTTCATCCCATATAAATAGGTTATTTAGAAAATCATGTGAAAGTGGCCTAGATGGTCCCCTTAAAATTTCTAGGGGTTTGATTTCTTTTAACTCTTGCGGAAGTATTGGATATTCAAGAATGATCAAATTTGGATCATTCGTTTCTTCGATGTTGATTGCTAGATCAATAATAGTAACTGATGCAATTACTACTTTAGGCTCAACAAGGGCAGTTTGCTCTTTCATTCTCTCTCTAATCATGGACCCTAGGCTAAGGCAATCCTTGGCATTTTCTTTATGAAATTCCCTAGCCACAGGGTTTTGCGTGTACTCATTCTTATCTGGTATTTTTTTCATATGGTGGATAATTTGATCCCTATGTGTCTTCATATTCTTAACTTTTATTGGGACTGTTGGAATAGTTTCTTCCTTTTGTTGGTTCGACTTCTCTAATTCTATAGGAGCTCCCCATCAAATAGATCTAGACCTATGACAATTCTTATTATTTGGTTTCTGAAGTTCCTTAGTAACGTAGGCCACTCTACCATTTCGGTCTTCATTTTCAGAGCGGTATCTTCATGTGCCCCAAGGCCATATTGGATGATTTTGAAGCTTGAGCATGGATCTTGACTCGTTGATCTTTATTAAGTTGAGACGGTCTTATGGTTGAGCCGGATCTACAAGAAGTGGACGATGAGAAGATTGGCGGTGTCGGATTGCTGATGCGGTGGAACTTATATGACTTTACTGTTCAGGGGCTAGAGAGGTCATTTGACTCTAACCTGACTGACGACTCAATGTCCTAGGTGAGGCATGTGACTCAACAAGGGCAGTACGCCTAAAGAAAGTTTTGACCTTGGGTAAGTTCTTAAGACACTCGATTGGAAAAGACTCGTAATCCCTAGAATTGTGCAAGGGTGAACATTGAGGAATAGAGGCATAACTTGAAGAATTCTTGGGTTTAGGTGAAGATGTCTTACTCTCTAGTTTTCCTTGGTAGCTAGCCTTGCTTGAGTTAGATTTGGACATTTATGGGAGGTGCGCCCCTGATTGGACAGTATATTCCCGAGACATAGACATAGAAGATGAAGGTGGACTCAACCATGATTCTTTAGTTTCGGGTTGAATGCTCTAACTGTTTTGAGTAGCTTGAGCTATACAAACTTGCTGCACTCCATGGTTTGGCTGGACTACAGATGGGTTAGTTATTCTTAGCCCTAAGTGTGGGATTATGGACCAACTGAAACTCGAAATCGACTGACTTGAGACAGGGCAGACCCAAGGAACTAAGCCATAAGGTCTTGTAGGTCTAGTCATCTAAAGGAGTCTAGACTATGTAGTAAACTAAATAACTGAGTCAACATGAATTATGGACATAATTATAAGGCTATGCACAAAAATCTCTTCTTCTTCTTTTTTTTAATTTTATCCTCTGTTTTTTTTCCTATCTAAGAAGCAAGATAAAGATGCTTCTTATTTGTTTACGCTCCGATCTGCGTCGATCTCTGGGATAAGATCTACTCAAATATTAGCAAAAACTGAGTTATTTTTTAAAAGGTAGAAAAAATGGGGTCGCTTGAACTATGAGTTAAGAAAAATCCCAAATCTATTCAGATCCAATTACAACCCGCATTATAGAAGAGGGATTTATAAGAGTCAAATTTTGTCTAAAATCTAATTTTTTTAATTAAATAAAATACATTTATTGCATCATAAAATGTATTAACTACATCATAAATACGTTTTCTGCATCATCAGGGCACGTTACAGCCCGGCCCATGGCCCGACACTTAGGTCTCACAAGGACTAAATTGTCATTTGTTATATCATTTTAACCATGGGTCCAATTCGGGCGATTCTTGGACCGTTGGAAAGATCTCAGGCTCTACTTCAAGTTGGGATAGGATTTAGGTAGTTTTGGGATAATTAAATTGGATCTAAGTTGCCTATGGTCTACTAGGGTTTGTGTGGTCGTTTAGGACTAGAATCGAGGTTTTTAGGAGTTTTCTTAGCCAGAATTTTGAGGGGGGTGTCTACAATATCTTCGATAGAAACCTTTCCCATATCTGATTACCTTATAAGGGTATCTTTGATTTTTAGAAGACACAGTTTTCGAAACCACATCTTCTAGGGAAGTGAATACCCCAAGGTTTATTATCTCGAATGGAATTGGCGGATCCACTTTTTCGTCTTAAATATAGGGCAAGTGGATACACGGTATCCACTTTATTCTAGTAAAGTGGATACTGTGGTATAATATCCACTTTATTGTAAAACTTTTATGTTATTGAATATGAAAGTGCTACAGTATTGGAAGACAGTTTTTAAAGCCATGTCTTCTAGAAATGAAACACACCCAAAGTCATAAGATATCTCAGATACCTCTTTTTCAATAGTAATCCGAGCTACAAAAAAAAAAACTCTTGGTTGATTGCCTCTCCAATTAAAAGGTCTCTTGCTCTGATACACTTTCCAAGATAATTTCCTTATTACTTCCATCGAAATGATCTACCATGTATTTAACCCAGCTTTCCTTTCCTTTCCTTTCCTTTTATGTTATATAATTACCACTCATTCACCTTCTTTTGTCTTGGTGCTTATAGTTAAATTTAATATGGGTTATTTACCAATAAAAAGGTGCACAAGAGGAAAAGTACTCCATCCCATTACGCTATGTCATCATCATCATCATCATCATTTTAACCTTTTTCCAATCAGTTGGGGTCGGCTTTATGAATTATCGTTTTCCATTCTACTCTATTAAAGGTTATATCCTCAGTGAGGTCATAAGTCCAAAAAGATTTCGGACTACTTCTAGCCACGACCTTTGGGCCTATCTCTTGCCCTTTCCAGTCTTTTCACTTAAAATAACTTGGACCTCCTAACTGGTATTGTACGTGGTCGGCGCCACATATGGACAGCTCATCTCAGTCTACTCTTTTTAATTTTATCACCTATTGGTGCCATGCCTAAATTCTCTCGAATAGATTCATTTCGAATTCTACTCCTTCTTGTCTTCCCACTCATCCATCTCAACATCCTCATCTTTGTTGCACTTATTCTATGGATATATTATTTTTTGACCGTCTAACATTCTGCCCCCATAGAGCAAAGTAGGTCTCACCGCTGTCATATAGAACTTGTCCTTCAACCTCATTAGTATGTGGTGGTACATAAAATTCCA
The DNA here is from genome assembly GCF_054954075.1 of Amborella trichopoda. Classification (NCBI taxonomy): domain Eukaryota; kingdom Viridiplantae; phylum Streptophyta; class Magnoliopsida; order Amborellales; family Amborellaceae; genus Amborella; species Amborella trichopoda. The sequence continues at coordinate 48,271,308 of NC_142344.1, read as the reverse complement.
ATTGTACATCTCTTTTTCGCCCACCCAGCTCTAATTCTGTGTGCGACATCTATTTTGATCTCTCATTTTTCCTGGATTATCGATTCAATATGTCGAAAATGCGAATTTGTTTTTTGTACTTCCTGGCCGTCAATTATAACTACTTCTTCGTCTCTACTCCTACTATTACTAAATTTGCACTCCATACATTTTGTCTTAGTACGACTAATTTTAAAACTTTTGGACTCTAGAGCATCCCTCCAAAGTTCTGATTTTGTGATGACATCGTTTTAGGTCTCATCAATCAAAACTATGTCATCTACAAACAACATGCACTACAGTATTTCATCTTGTAGGTGCCTAGTTAAGTCATCCATAACTAAGACAAAGTGGTACAGATTCAATGCTGACCCTTAATGTAGACCTCTTGTCACTAAAAACTCATTCGTCTCGCCACTAGTTGTTCGTACACTAGTTAGTGCTCCATCATGCATATCTCTCACCAAGTCGATATAGTGTGTAGAGACGCCTTTCTTTTTTAACACCCACCAAATCAAATATCGAGGCATTATATCATAAGATTTCTCCAGACCATGTGGATGTCTTTTTCCTTTGTCCTAAGCTTCTCAATCAGTTGCTTAAGTAGGAAAATAGCCATTATTTATGTCATGACATGAAATGTGTTCTCTATGTCAAGATTAAAATAAAAAAATTGACTAATTTTCCTATTCTGCAGTCATGTACACATATATACTATCGACACCAGTGATCTGAAAATTGCTGAGCCTTGGGTTTGGGAGCTAGGTGATTCTAGGTCGAAAATCCCCTAGACTGACACTTGTCTATGGACTTTTTTGTTATCTTTCAATTTTTCGTATTAGACATTACTCGATGTGGCTTGAACTCACTGTAATGGGACTGGGGAACTCCGGCTCAGCCCCTGGTTAGTCAATGAGGTGGTTAGTCAATGAGGGTGGCAACGGGCCGGGCCATCTTTTTTTTTTTTTTTGACAAGAGTATGTAATTTTATTGATTCAAGAACTCATTACAAATATATCATATTACAATAGAGAATAAGAAATCAATAAAGAATCTTAACTCAACATCCTTCCTAGCTAATTCACCTATACCCGAAGTCGCCTCTTTATAAATATGGTTAAGAATACGTTTTTGTCAAATCCATTACTTTCAGCCACAAGGTCTAAAAGATTTATTACACCAATTGATAATGTTTAAGCAATTTCTTTTAAATGGGCCGCTGGTCCCCATAAACAAATAAAAAAATAAAATAAAAGAAAAAACAAGATTGAAAGACGGCTGTAATGGCCGAGCGGCTCTCAGGCCATAGTTTATCGTGCAGGCCCTACGTTTTTAGAGCTGGGCCGACTGGGCCCGGCGGGACCACCCGGGCCATTGCCAATCCTACTGGACAGGGACTGGTTCCAACTTTTTAAAGTTCAAAACCCACCAGAACTCAAAAAGAGAAAAATGAAAAGGTCAACATGAAATTAAGCAAGGGCCTCCACCAAATGAGGCTAAAGTTTAATGTCGCGGATAAGGAGCAACAACTGGATCCCATCTCTTTACATGGAACAAAGAGATGGTGAGCTGGATGGACGGTCCAAATTCTCCAATTTGTGCTGTTTCCTTGAAAAACTAAATCCCTTAAAAAATAGGAATTATAATGGATGAAAGAAGCCAACTGGGTCTTTGCTACTCATTGAAGGAAATTTTCTATGTGCCCAATATGAGTGCTAGCTTGCAAGACTTTCCTTAGTTACAAGCTCTTGCCAAGAATGTTCTCTCTCTAGAATGGTCTCTCTCTCTCTCTAGGATGGTTTCTCTCTCTCCTCCAGCCCTATATAAGTTACAGTCATGCTCTCTTCTTCCATCCCCTCTCTCTCTCTCTCTAGCATGGCTCGCTTCTTATCTATCATTGCTGTGTTTCTCCTTAGCCTCTTGGTCCTACTGGAATTTGGATTAGCAGTACAGCCACAAGTGGTATGCGCTTTCAACAATAACACTATTCTTCTTTCTATATTCAAACCACCTGTTGTCTTCAAACCATCAATCTTCTTACATTAAATAAAGATTTAAACCTCAGATTGATCAGGTCGATTCTTTTACCATCTAAACTTTCATAGTTTTGTTCCCCCCATGATCTCATGAAGCAACCATTGTGCAAATTTTTGTTTTTAATTATCTTCTTTTTATTTATTTATTTTTTTGTAGGTGAACCAAGGTGGCCTCCCTTCAACCACTATTGGTAAGTGATTTTTTTTTTATGAAGTAAGCACCATGGTGCTTGTCTTTTTCTTTTTTTCTTTTTTTTCTTTTCTCTTATTAGTTCAGTAGTAGCAATGGAAATATAGCGTTGCTTAACGTGAATTGCTAACCACTCATCTAAAGCTCCATGCACATGCACATGCACATTGTTTTGTTTTTTTTATTGTTAAGAAACACATGCAATACTTTTTTCTATTTTTTTTGCTCTTTTTCACAATGTTGGGGTTTAATTTGTAGATTGTGGAAAAGCATGCTCCGGCAGGTGCAGGCTATCGTCGAGGCCACACCTTTGCAAGAGGGCTTGTGGCACATGCTGTGCAAGGTGTAGCTGTGTGCCTCCGGGGACCAGTGGAAATGGAGAAAAGTGCCCATGTTATTATAACATGAAAACTCATGGCAACAGACCTAAGTGCCCTTAATAGAGTTGCTATGAGCCTCTATTTGGGTTCCAACAAAGTCCTCAATTTCTCTCATTTACTACATAATTCTAGCTGATGGTGTTTCAGTTCATTTGAATTATTCATATGTCGAAATAAGCACAGGCCTAGCCCTATGCTTTGGAGTTGATTTGGGTTATGCATCTGGATATAAGAGAATAAGTGGAATGTATCTTTCTTTGTGTTACTGTTTGCAGTTTTTACATGTGTGGTTAATCAACCAATTTATCAACAATGTAATTATTTTAAAAGGATTATTTTACTCAAGTACTCTACAATTTTTTCTAAAAAAACAGAAGATTTGTATTTTTGAATAAGCATTGGGGGTTTTATAATTTGCCACACTTAAAAATAGAGTGGTCTAGATCAAATAATATAAATATTCTTGCTTGTTCTAGGTTCCAAATTTGAAGCATGTTCAAAATATCTTATTTCAAATTTAGAACCTGGAAACAGAAGGCTATCTGCATTAGTTTGAGTGGCCAATAGCAAAAGTCGAAACTACATCAGTTTTGTTTTACGTTCCAAAACCGCAATAATTTATGCTTAAAATATCTTATTCTTGTTAGTCTTATAACAAGCAAGGTTATTTTGATTGGGTTCTAAATCCGCAAAAATTTATGCTTAAAATATCTTATTCTTATTAATCCGTAACAATCAGGGTTATAGGATTCGAACCCTAAATAAGGGCGTGCATTGTACTTAAAGCATTTGCAAAGAAGGGTTATTTTAATAATATGGCCCTGTTTGTATTTAAAGCAATTACAAGAAAAAAATATTTAAGAAACTACAGGAGTGAAATGATCTTATTGTAATCACTTTATTAATAAAATAATTTATTTGTTCACCCTATTGAATCTTCTAATTTTCCGAGTGATTTGACCATTATTTAATGATAGCTTCCTCCTAACCTTTTTTATTTTGTTAAATCGGTTCTAATTTTTATATGGTGACCACCCTACTTATATTTGCAACGGCAAGCAGGGGTGCGATTCCTCTCTATTATGCTAAGTAAGCACTTCTTGATTATTCGGAAAAGGCAAACTTAAAACTATAGCGTTTTAATTGCTCATATATTTAAAATGTCAAGGACTTAATTTGCTCCCTTTCTGATTTAGGGATATGTTAATGATCTTGGCTGATATATATGCATGACCTGGTTGTACAAAAGGTAAGGGGGAGACCATTTACCTTCGGTACAGAGAGGTTGTAATTGTTTATCACTGTCTGATACAAAATTTGATAGCTTGTGTGTGTCAAATTTTCGAAAATTTCTTTTGAACTTTAAGTCTGGTCAATACAATAAATACAATCAAAAGTAAATGGTCTCTCTCTGTACTTTCCCATATAATGATTGTAAACAATGACATAATTTATCTTTATCATAAAGAGGTCACATTCATCATGTCACCATGTCATTATAATGTAATAAAACTACTCTTCTAAGAAATTAAGTATCTGGCAATTGTATGACTCAAAAAATTGGACATACACTCTTCATTCTAATAATCAACCCCTAAAAGTAAGATATCGTCAAAATGAGTCTCATCCAACAATGAATTTAGCCCATCCATTTGGTGATTTTTAAGATCTAGGGCTTCTTGAATTGAAAATCAATTATTTCTTTTTAACAGTATTAATCTAATGAAAATAAAACTATCTAGAAAATTTGAAAAAGGAAAATGATCGTTCTACTTTCTAGGTTGTCATTAAATTTTATTTTTTTGTGGGTCATTAGAATGAGAATAGTATATATTTAAAACTTGAGGTCAAATAAATGGCTCTGCCATAGTTTTTGAAGATTTATTTATTATATTACTATATAGCTAGTGTAAAACTGACTTCATATATATATATATATATATATATATATGGCTGATATTTACCCACTAGCTTATATGAACATATGAGCCCAACAGCTTAGATTGAATCTGGGTTGATTTGACGATCACAACTTCATTTCGCATTTGAATTTTAATTTACAAATCCAAATAACTTGAATTTTTAGGAATCCATTCTTCTCATCAAGGCGCACCTAATAAAAAATATTTAAAAAATAATTCATAAAAAATAAATTGACTAAAATACTCCTAAAAATATTTCAAGTTCATGGGTATTTTGGTTAATTTATTTCTTGCAAAAAAATAATAATATTTTTATTAGATTCTCCTATTTTTGAAAACACACGCCTAAACTTTCAAGTTATTTTGAATTTTAAAAAAAAACTAAAATTTAAATATGAAATGAGGTTGTGACCTTCTGATCGGCCCATATTCAATCTGAACCATTGAGCTCATATGTTCATATGAGCTAGTGGGCTAATCTTAACATATATATATATATATATATGATCGGTCGTATGTATGTCCACTTCAAATTTTAATTTTAATTTTTTTAGATCCAATCAAGTTGAAACGTTTGGGGATCTACCCTTCCAAAAAGGGCATACTACTAAAAATATTTCAAATAAATAAAATAAAAATTTATCAAAAATACACTAGTATTTGAACCATTTACCATTTTTTATTAATTTCATAACCCATTTATTGTATCATTCGAATGACTATTTGGAATTTGATCAAAAGAATGAAATGCAACATAAAATTAGATTAAAACACCTGGGTTAGATGCTAAATAGTTCAAATTATAGTTAGCACTTTGATAAATATTCCTAATAAAGAATATTATTTTCATAATTTTCGAAAGGGTTGAAGAATAAAGCAAGAAAGAGTTAAAATTTGAGAAAAACAGAAAAAGGTAACAAAGTACGGGTGCTAAAATGGCTTAAATTTTGGAATCTAATTTAAATCAGTCGATCCTTGGATGTCATTCTCTCCCGGCATAGAGGCATATACATAGTGTCTCTCTCTTTATTCGCTTTTTTGTGCTTTAGACCTGATAGAATAACGGGAAAATCGTTCCGCACTACAAAAAAGGGGTAATGCTAATAGAATATTGACTTTTAGCACAAAGAGTTCACAATCACTTTCGTCCTTCATATTTGAGATCAGGTGGTTGTGAGCAAGTTATTATCTCAACTCAAAGTTTAAAAAAAAACTCAAACTTTGTGACATACTTTGTGTTATCCAATTTGCCACTAACTTCTTTGCATGAAAGATAAATGGATTCATAGTATACAATCCATGAAAGAGTAATAATCCTATGACACCCTCCCACACCCACATGCACAGAGCCTCAAAAAATCACCATTAAGTTTAGCACATATCTCTAAAAAAGTTTTTACAGAGATGTAGAACTTAATTTTTCTAGATATCTATACCAAATTTAATGGTGATCCTTTAGAGTCCTATACACATGGATGTGAAAAGATCTCATAGGATCATTACTCATAAAATACATTGGATATTATTTGTCAGTCAAATCTGTCAATACTAAAAAACTAGATAGCTCAAAAATCTATCAATACTGAAAAATTAGAGTGCCCAAAACCAGTCAAACACTGATTTTGATTGGTTTTTTAACAAATTAAGTTATGCATTAAACCGAGCCGGCCAAGACACCAATTGTGGTTGGGTAGGTTGGATTGAACAATTCAGTCTGGTCTTGATAGGTAAAGGTTTACACAAAGCTTACCATTATTTGCTTAAATTAAACTAAGATAATAAAATGTAGAAATTAAGGAAAAAAAAAAAGGAAGAAGAAAAGAGAGAGAACAGCAATTTGTTACAGCGATGTCGTTTTAACAATGAAAACTCTCCATTTATTTGGACGGGAGATTCAGCACCATTTCATGAGGGAAACCAGCGCTTCCCAGTGGCCCAATTTCTGCCCAATCCCCCATCCTTTCTAAAGTTGCAAAGCAGAAGTTCTCTCTCCCTTGGGCTTTGTAAACACCGAATTTCTTTCTTCTTTCTAGTCTCTATGCAGTTTCTCTCTTCTTTTCTTTCAAGGCAGTTATAGACCTCGAACCAAGAGTGGCAGATTTACCGAGAAACAAACACATCAGTAGCTCATCAATGGCAGAGAAAAATAAGCAGCTTTGGAGAAAAACTAATATCATTTATCTTGAGCCCTGAACACCCAAATTCGTTCCTCTATCTCCTGTCACTCTCTACTTTCTCAATAAAATGATAAGACTTTCTCAATAAAATGATAGAAATAGCCGAAGAAGAAAATTGGTTCAAAGTTTAGATAAAATAAACTAGGGCAAAAAAAAAACTCTAAAATGTTTGAGGAATCAAGTACACTTTGGTCCATAGTCTTTGATAAACTTCACTTCTATTTTTTTACATCTTCTCTTAATACTTCACATTTGCTACTCCTAGAAACCCTAAAAAAGCCCTATATTTGAGATCTGAAACAGTTTTTGCAGAGCAATCTGGCAATATGTTTTCTTATTGATTAAAAAGCTTTTGTTGCTTGTTCACTGGAATGAATGGTATGCTTCAATGCGGTTGGAAGGTCATCTTCAGCTGATCATGTTGTAGTTGATTCTCTTTCATCTCAATTGTATAAAAAAACGGGCAACAGCTCCTTTATATGCTCATTTACAAATTGATACAAAGCAGAGATTGAGCTGGTGCTGCAGTGGTTGTGAATCTGTTAAAACAGCCACCTCCTAAGAGCTGAAGTCCATTTTGCTTTTGTGGCCAAAGAAGAGATCCACAGTGCTTAAAGTACACCCTGCTTTTGTGGTAAAAGGAGAGACCCGCATTCTGATTTCTGCCAAGCTCCTTGCTCTTGTGGAGAACCATGTGGAAATCGGGCCAATGTCCAACCAGGGCTCCCCGTGACCGGAATCCCTCATTTAATATTGAGTGATAATCTGCATCATCCAAATCAGGCTTTGCATTTCTTTTTTATAATCCTTTGTATTTTATCATAGCAACAATTGTTTGAAGTTCAGCCTCTGAACCATAAAGGGATATAGGAGGACCATAATAGTAACCACCTATTCTATCTTCACCATTCATTCATCTGGTGGGTATAGATTTATAGTGGGTATAGTTTTATATATTGAAATGACTAGATACTCTCCAAATGAAAATTGAAAATAAGGTGCTAGTGTGGTTTTACCAACAGATAACCACTTGGGTTCCACCGAAGATGTTTTCAACATTCACCTGGCAAACTCACAAGAGATCCCACAAGTTCCAGCCTTCAGTCAGACTCACCAGAGATCTCCACAAGTTCCAACCAAACTGACTAGAGAATGAGAACAGGAGGATTCTACCTTCCCTAGGAAGGCCAAACGGTTTTTCATTAACTAAGCTGTTGTATCATATCCTCTAAAAGAAGATGAAGAACAATATGTAGCGCTATAATCCATCCTTTTGGAAAAAGGAATATTAGGAAATAATAATAATAATAATAATAACACTTGGATAGAGAATACAACCTGATTTCCTTTTGTATAAATTACAGCCAAATCCTTCAAATGGGGTGGCAAGAAAACACATACTTGAAGAGTACAATACGAAAGAATATAAAAAAGAAAATAGAAAAACAAAGGGAACTTTGCCACCTCATTTACCTTCTCACATATATACATCCGTGTTAATTGAATGGATTTCCTTCAAATGCTTCGGATGTAATGATTCTTAGAAGAGAATTGCTGCTCACATGTATGAGTTATTTGCTACAGAGGATAAAAACATTCACAAATTTAGCATAGGAAAGTATCTAAAGCTCTGTCCTCTATCTCACCAGAAATTGCAATTGGAGCATTAACAATTATGGATATGCAAAAACAAAAAAGGATTTCAAGCCCTAAAAATAGTGTACCTTGTAACAGTTCATCTTGACCTTTCGCTTTCAAGTGTCCACAGATACATCAAATTGATTTTCAGGCTATCACAAGGGTTTCCAGAGTCAAGTACATTTTTTGCTGGCTTTGAGGTGAGGCTTACTTTGTATCACAAAGCCAAGGCCTTACACTAACCACACCCAAAAAAAATTGAGCAACAACTCAAACCTTCAACCAAAAATATACCATATTAGGTAACGATATTTTATATATACCTTCTTTAAGCAGCAAGATACTTCAGCCCAGTAACGACAACAGGCACTGGATGCACAAAATTGAGATACCACTTATCTGCTCCCATAATTTAAAGAGGCAAACCTTTTTATCATGGCCTCTTTATTCTCCCAAAATGCCACGATATCTACCCTCATGGATTTTCTTTCCTTCTCTATTTGGGCATTTAAAGAAAGACATGTAATTCCATTGCAAGGTTACCTCAAGCTTTCCCAAAATATTTGAAACGCAGTTCATGTTCATGCCTCAATTCCTGCAATGTGCTTCGGCATGGCCCCTCTGTGAGACAAAACAACATCCAAAAACAAATTTCAGTTCCTTCACGGCTCAAAATCTTAGATTCCTAAGTCTTTTTTCTTTTTATTGCATATAGGATATCGTATTCACATGCCCATAACAACCCTGTGAACCTTAGAGAATGCTTACCTCCCAATACAGTGTGAAGATGTTGTAGGTCATCAGGGGAGCATATATCAATTAAAGCATATATACCAGGTCTTAATGCCTCATCAACCTCTCTGCCAATTAGATATAAAACATGTCAGTAGGGGTGGGAACAGGTCGGCTAGGGTCCGGATCTGCCTGGACCCGAAATCCATACATGGGACCATGATCAGGACCCGACCGGGTCCAGAATACCTAGACCCAGGCCCGGACCCAGGCCTGGAATTTATTTAGAGGACCCAGACCAGGAGAGTTGTATATAGAAAAATAAAAAATCAGCTTAAAAATTTAAAACTAACCTAAAATGTATACCCAAAAATTACTAAAAATGACCAAAAACATGTAAATAGCTAATAAGAAGATATCGGCAATAATTCATAAACTTTCCCATTTTAAGACTAATAGGAAAATCTGCAACGCAAAAGTGAAAAACATATATAAAATAATACATTAATATATATATCCTTTATATATTACGTACAACCTTAAAAAAGTATATATAAAACCTTAAAAAGGTATACATATATATATATATATGGAAGGGGTGGGCAATGATATAAAAAGAGGAGATATAAAAAGAGGAGTGCTGAGAGAAGATAAAAGAGTATGTATATATTACTATATTATCCTTTATAAATTTCTATTAAAAAATATTATATAATATTTTAAAATAACAGGGTCAGGTCCACCTAGACCGAGACCCAATCCGATTTACTATTCGGGTCCCAACCCACCAGGTCCAATTCCTGGAACCATACTCAGACTCAAACCAGGTCGGGTAGTCAGGTCTCGGGGTTGGGCCGGGTTCGGGCAAATTCCCAGCCCTAAAGGTCAGCACTAATATCATAATAGTTTAAGTTCCTACTACAAAATTCTAGAGAGTCCTAATATATTAGTCTCGAGTGGAAGATAATTGGACCTTTTGATTCCCATTTTGGAAGGACCTAATCCCGAATAAAGTTGTATGTAGCTGGATAGAAAATGAGAGGAGTACATCCCAAGAGGCTCCTTTTGCTGCCTTATCTGTCAAATAGAGAAAATTCAATATAACCACATCCCATGCTAAAGGGCCCAAATGCATGGACTAAACAGGCTTCTGGTTTTCTCAGGCAAGGAAAAAAATCACATGCTCAGGTTTTAAGCATTTTAGAAACACATTTTATGCATAGACATTTTGATAAATCAGAGGAACCCAAGGAATTAAGAAAAGAACATTGCCTATAAAAGAAAGTCATGTCAGAGAAGCATCACAGAAAATCACATTTTACAAGTTTTCCAGTATCACAATTTTACTAACCTCTTCATATATCCGTCTAAGAAAGCTTGCACATTTTACTACCTCTTGAGTGTTCCAAACACAGAAACCTCTGTTGTGAGCCAGGTCAGTGTCCATGGTCTCCAAACAGTAGAGAAGAATCCTCACTGAATTACACAGCAGAGAAATGCAATGTCCAACCTCCCTGTCAAACACAAAATCAGTAGGGTTAATAAATTGCCATGAAGCTCATGGTTTTGAAGGACAGGAAGAGCTATAAAATCTCCTCACAGGCTTGCAGAAAAACTGCATAAATCAGTAAATCCATCTCTTTACTGGAAAACAAAACTGCTAGAAAGAGTGTTGAAGAGGATAACACATTGTTAAGGAGGTAACCTTATCACAAAGGACATACATAACCATAAACAATGAAAAATCTCATCAATTTGAGCTAAAGCAGCAATGTAGCTAATACTATCTAAACGTTCAACCATTTTCCTGGAAAGAAACATAAGTTTGCTACATTATGACATGATAAACAAAAGGATGAAGGATGAACCTTTTCCAGTGCCTGATAACTGTACATAGCAATCTGCAGCAGGCAGTATATAGGTTCACACAGAACACGTAATCTATAGTCTTCAGATGCCCATTCATCACTAAAGAATCCTTAGGCCCAAACCCTGGGTTGGTTGTAAATAGTGGTGATATAAAAGAATCTTGTGGCTTTTTAATCCAAGAGAAGTGCTGAAAAAGTGCAGTTGGAAGATGTAGACATTGCCCCACGTGGCCCGCAAACAAAGGACATAGAGAATCCTTGGCTGCAACCTTTGAGAGTACCCCAACACACATGAGAATGACTGATCCAGGATCAACATAGCCTTGGTTAGGATCAAACTCTAACTTCTGAGGAAGAAAGATAAGGGGGCTTTGAAGGTGAAGAACTATATTAAACAAAGCACCAGCTAAGCTAGGGATATGTCTTGCAAGAACGTTCATGCACTTCCGACCTATAAAGCATGTCAAGAGGTCAACTCGAGTCAGAAACCATGCATTATACAACAAGAATAAATTTGCAGAAAAATGATCTTATACAAGCAGAATGACCAGGACGCAATCTCAACTGCAATCATAGTATGTCAAGGAGAAAGTATACTAAAAAGCTAATCAAACATCGAAAAACATAGTCCACAGAGTCATTAATGCCTGATAAAATGGACAGTGATGGAGAGAGAGACAGACCCACAAGGAGAGAGACAGACCCACAAGGACAGGACATGGTCTCAACGGTAGGACACGCTCTCTGTCCAACACCAACCATCATTTCGGCAAGATGCTTTGGACTATGGTTCCTATAGTCATGGGATTAAATATTATACTTTCCGATAAAGGTCAAAATTTTGTGTTGACACAGAATTACATTATAGAGTAATTACTTTCCCAAAGAAAGTCGATAATAAAATGACAAAAGACACCATGTGAACTTGTATGCATTGGGATGCCACAAGGAATACAATACCTTTTTTCTTTTTTTTTCTTTCCTTTGATAATAAATACACTACCAGTTCAAGTATTAGAGAACTATAGGGGAAAAACAAAATACCTGTGATACATTCAAGAATCAGATCCAAGCATTCAATCCCAGAGGCAACAACTGCCGCAACCTTTCCACCTTTTATACCGCCAGTTTTTATCTCATAGACCATAGTGCAACCTTCCTGGACTCCAACAAGTGCTCTTTCTACTGCCTGTATAGCCGATAGAAAATGGAGTTCCAAGGGATTCCTAACAAACATTGTGAATGATGTCTTAATCCTAGCTTTAAATTCATTCATGTTGTACTTCTCAGAATCAAATTCAGAAGCATCATCCTCCGAGGGACCCCTCCACTCTTCTAGTTTTTCAAAATTGTACCCTGTTTTATGGTAGGCAAGGGTTGCAGTTCTTCCTTGTAATGAGATAAATTTTTCTATTACTCCAAGATGTAAATTAATCAGCTTGGCATAAACATCACGAGAAAAGATAGGATCCTTAAAAGGAAGACAACTCCCTAGGACTTCCAAGTATTTCAAAACACCATGTAACCAGGAAAAAGAAGATGGGTGGGACCATCCAACCATTGATGTAGACTCTGATAATAAATAGTGCATCAATCCGATAAGGAAGTCCATTGATTGACAGAAATTCATGGGTTGATTGACAACCATAGGGAAAGATAGCACATGCTTCACCTTCAAAATAGCAGCAGCAACCATAAAGAGTTGCCCGATACAAAAAGCTAGATCAGGGTTCTTACCTTTTAATAAAGTTTGCAGCAATGACTTGGTTAAATCTGGCAGCTCAAATAGATCAATGGTGAATTCCTTGACTTGAGAATACGTGGGTCCACTGCCATAATCTGATTGCAATACTTGATTTGTGGATCCCCAATTTCCCAAACAATCACTATCAGTCTTGATTCTCCTGGAATTATCTAAAAGGAACATCTTTATACAGAGGACAGCAAACTGCTCAAAAACGTTTACGGAGGACATCACTCTAGATACATGACTATGCCTCCAAATAAACAATTGGGTTTTATCTATGGAGTATTTTCCCTTTATGCTGTTTATAGCAGACACAAAGCCCCATACAAAACCCTGGATACCAGCTGCTAAAGAAGACAGCCTGGTCCAAAGCACAACATTGATATCATGAGCCCTGAAGCTTGTCCCACTAGTCTCTTCCTCCAAGGTAGTGCACAACTTTATTGCATGTTCCTTCAATGTCTCTGCCAATAGTTCCATTCTTTCCCAAGGATCTGAGTTCGGGATTTCAACTGTCTTTGTTTTTTGGGAATGACCTGTCGTGTTTTGCGGATGCTCATCTGGCTTCAGTAGCTTCTCTGAAGTGTTGACCACATGATGGACAGGAACAGATAGATTCAACGGTTCTTGAGATTTAAGAGACTGCAGGGCCAAGTTCATTTGACCTTTGCATAGAGTTGAAAATAACTGAGAAGTATGGAATATCAGTGCGAAGATGATACGTTTCATATGTCTACTAGCATTATCCTCATCAGTAAACATAAGCGATAATGCAGAGACTTCAGATATCGACTTCAAAACCCACAAAATAGAAAATGAATTCTGAAAAATGATATGCACAAATGAGGACTGTCCAATTTGCTCAGATGACACTGCTAGATACTTCAGAGCCCTCCGGCTAGATAAGAGTAATTTGAACAGCTCATCAACAACAATATGAACTCTGCTTTCTCCCCAGTAAGATTTACTTGGAGTCAGTTTGACATGATCCAATAAACAGAAAACAACCACCCTGGATTCAAAAAGAAATACGAGCTTGTCATTGATAACCAGAGCGAAGATATAGATTAAGTTAAAGCATCCACATATTATGTTTTTGCTCCCCAGTAAGATTTACTTGGAGTCAGTTTGACTTGATGATCCTACATACAGAAAACAACAACCCTGGATTCAAAAAGAAATAAGAGCTTGTCATTGATAACCAGAGTGAAGATTAAGACTAAGTTAAAGTATCCACATATTATGTTTCTTCAGAAGACTTTTGGAACTCAAGACCAAACTAGCTGAATGATCCAACCACGACCTTAATTATCCAACAAACACAAAACAAGAAGTCTGGAGATATAAAAAAAGTAATTAATGAGAACAGTAAAGATTTCACTTAGTTAAAGCATCCACGCATAAGCCTTTTGCAACAAGATGCACCTAGCAAGATTAACTTGAGTCGAACCAAAACCTAAAAAACCATACAAATAAATTTCACCAATATCAAAATACCCACCAATTGCAGACTGTCAAGCATTTAAAGTACGCAATCAACAATTGCTTGAATAGCAAAGAATGCTATCTATATTCAATTCTACATCCAATTATACAAGAGTGAAATGAATAGTGAATATTTAAGATAATTCATATAATTTCCCATGGGTACATATAAAATACATAAAAAAGGATAAGAAGAATTCCAACCTCTCAATATTGAGGATATGTGTCGCATAAACTGAGAATGATTTAGAATTGGTGCAACTTTTTGGGATCCAACACATGAGATGCAACAAATGTTGACAATCAATAAACCCCTCTCTAAATGAAGGATCACTTTCATTTCTTGTCCGACCTTTAGCATGGGGAGCAGCTAAATCACCACTGCCTGTCGTTGACACTTTCTCAACTCTATCTATGAGCTCTTGCCAGTCTGGCACATTGTCAAAGCCCAAATCAATATAAGGATCGAAGAATCTTGGTGGTAAGGACTTCTTTAGAGCATGACATAACCTCAATCTCAAATGCCTGCAAAGCAGCTAAGATGGCAAGCAAAAAGGTATACACATCACTGAAAAAGACCAAGAATGCTGGAGCTAGAATCATATCATAAAAGGAGCAAAAAAAAGGAAGGAACAAAACCAATTTCAGAAGGCATAGTATAATCTATTGGACTATGGAGACATTAGCCTGTTGAGGTCATCACCACCCAATGAAATGAAGAAAACTGATGGAAATAGTGGGGCCCAACAGAAGAACAGGATTCCCACTGCAGGTTCCACTCTCCATCATTGTCCATCAGTTCATCAGGTGGTAATGACCACAATGGACCATACTGCTGGATTATGCATTCTATACAGTATGCTTTCACAGTTAATATTTTAGTGTCTTCTAGAATGGACAAGAACAAAGCACTAATTTCAGAGACAACCGTGGTCTTTTCTTACTGGTTGTTCATAGAGGATAGTATCATTTAGAAGCTCCCATGAAACATCACACATTGTCATTATCCTTGTGCAGCTTGTGTGGTCCACATTCTGCATCCTTGAATCTCTAGCATCTCCATTGAGATAGGACAATGAATTATGGACCAATAGAGTCATAAATTTCTTCAAATTCCTTGGCATAGCATGAGTACACCAAATATCTACATTTTGGCAAAGGAGCCACCAAATGGCACATGGCAGAACATTGTTACTCATCGAACCTACACTCAAATTCCAAGCATTATACTGAATAATTAAATCATCCTTCAGGAATTTGTGTTTTGCTTTGGAAAATAGAGATGAAGATAAGAACTCTAACACGAAACAAGTAAGATCTGATGCTTCTTTCTTTGACAGGGAGGCATGTCTTTCCCACTTTTTCGCTGATTCAGCAGCGGAATCCAGCAACCCTGCTTGATTAATTCGCTCATCTCTTTCTTGTAAGAACTCAAAAGATTTTATTTGCCAATTCAAATCAACAAGCCTCTGCAAGGTCATGACATGCAGTAAATACAAAAGTTGAGGGCACTGTGCATAACTATCCCACTGAAAATAGTCAGAAATGGATTGCAAAATGACCAAAAGAGGATCAGAAGGTTTTCTTATCAAAGAAAAATAGCCTTCCTCTTTTGGGTTGATCCTATTTTTCCAATCCATCCCAGAGTATGCTGTGAAAATATCTCCCATTAACACTGATGCCTTTCTTGCTAAAGTTGGTGGCATCAAGCAGATTGATTGTCTGTATAAACTTCTAGAAGAAGTGTATATCCGAAAGAAAAATACAAGGATCCATGAAAGGAAGAGCTTGCATTTTAAAATATCATTCTCAGGAACCCATACATCAGAGACCGCTGAAAGGAACTCAGCTATTCTATCTGGTTGAAGACCCACCAAATTACTCAGACAAGGACAGATTGTTGCAACTAGCTCCTTTAAAGAGTTTCCAACAAGGACACTATTACTTGTAATGACAGTTAAATTGTCCAAGATAAGTGTGTATACTTCAGACAAACCCCGCCCCAAAACCTCAGCTTGTGCAATTCGTCCCTTTGAATCATTATTCTGCAGGGCCTTGTCTTCTATTTCATTTCCAACACCAACAAAGTTGTTGGGTTTTTTTATCCATGCCAATGATTCCGAAACATCCATTTTCAAGAGCCGAATGCACCCACTAGCTTGACCTTCGGGTATAGACTTAATAGCATTAGTAATAGAATCTCTAAACTCTTGGGAGCATAGCAATGTAATCACTGGTCCCACACAAGTGTCAAATGATAAACTGGACACACACGACAAAATTTCTTTATCAAAGTCACCCATCAGTCTATCACCACGAGGAGATCCAATGCATCGTATAGCTTTGCACAAAGAGAAAATGGGACTACCAACCTGAAAGAAAAGCATAAAAATGATAAACACTGTAAACATCAAATCAGCAATAAATGATCCTAGTCTAATCATGCTCTAAGTATCATGAAAATTGGGTATCAGATAAATTAAATACATAACTAGCAAGGGTAGAAATTAAGACAATATACCTGCCGAAGCTCACTATAAACTTTGATCAAGAGGCAACCCACACGTACGATCTCATGAGAGAACATTCCATGGGGAAATGCATCACATAGAGAGGAATCAAGAGCCAAGTATGTCAGCATCATAGACCATATGTCAATAAGATCATCCTCAACAACCTTGTACTCAATATCTAAAAAGTAACCAATGGCTGTAACTGCCTCCTTAATTAACATAATTAGTGTTTTTATGTGCTCCTCTAGATTAATACTTTGACTTCCAACAGACAATAATCCATTTTGGGAGGAGCTGATATTCTTTATTACCCACGTCCAAATTGCAGGTATTTGGGCATAAAATCTAAGCAATACATCATAGACCTCTTTCAAGAAAGAATAATTCTCCTTTTGGGGAGTATCCTCAGTTGGAATGTAGATTTTTTCATGCATTACTTGAGCAAGTAATTCATTGATTGACTGAAGAATGCAATGGGCATGTAAAATCACAAATTCAATATTCTCTTCTTCGAGACTTCTATCTGAGCACTTTTGGATGTCCAATAATAGAGGTCTCACAAACTCTCTGAAAAGATCAAATACAGACTTCCTTGTTGCCTCATTCAAACCCCGAGAAGAAGTACTTTTTACATACAATGTGGTATAATTTTCTAATGCTTTATTGTCAGAAGAAGCATAAGTGATTATCGAGGGATGGTGCTTCAAATTGGTATCCATATGCACGTTATCACTCTTTGTACTTATTGACTGTTTCACATCTCTACATTGCTTCTTTACTTGGCAAATAAATAAACTGAGAAGAAGACCAAGGCCAACCAAAGCTTGATTCTTTCTTTCCGTTTTGAGCTGCATCAATTTTTGAAACAGGCATTTATGATAGCTTTTGGAAACTGCTTTCAAGGCTTCACCTTCTTGTTTTCTAGTAACAAAATCATCATTCTTTGACTCTTTTGTAACTCCTGGGGATCCAAGTGACTTGGTTAAATTATGGAGACCCAAAAAACCATCTAAATGCGCAAAATGAAATATGCCACTTGATAAAACATGTTCAACTATCTCTAACAAGCTTGATGTCCGTTCATATTTGATATCCCCACAGAGAGACTCTTTTGTGGAGGTTCTCAGGACTGGAATCAGTGTCATCAATGGCTCTAAAAGCTTCTCAACAAAAACTTGGAACAAGTTTCTTGGATTGGGGTGGGAAGCCATAAAGCTAGCAAAAGATTCGAGAACCAAAGATGAAATCTTTAGAAGGCAATCCCCTTCATATTTCGAACAAGAAATGGTAAAAACCTTCTGGACAAGATCGGCTGCCGCCAAAGAAGATGAGGCCCACAATTCCATATTGGCATTGAATCTTCTTCCATGAAGAGGAAATAGCAACAACAAAGACTCGGAGAATTGCTCTAAATGATCATATAGGGAAAGCTTAGTTCCATCAAGTTGGGTTTCTTTTCTTAAGCATATATCATCAGAATATATTAAAGCTTCTTTCAAAACATACGTAATTGATCTCATAAGGTGGGGGGAAATATTCAAATGCTCAACCTGTCCAAAGTTTAGGCACCATTTGAAAACTGTCCAACATCGAAAATCTAAGCATGGTTCCACTGCATCACTACTTTCACTAGAATTATTTGAATTATTTGCGGTCTTAGTCATCAAATTCTTCTTCTCTGAAGAGATCAAGACCCCCTGTATCCAATCACTCATAAAAGAGATGAGATGAGGTATTTGAACACAACCGGAAGCTTTCTCCAACTCAATATCCACACACCCAACAAACTCGTATGCAAGCTCAATTTTCCTGATATAAAATAACGTGTAAAAATTAAAAAAAGAAAAGAAAAAGGCAACATAAGTGGTTGCGATTTAGAAATTAAAGGGAAATAGCTATAACTGATTTAAAGGAAAACCTTAGAACATTGGGCAACTAAATTCACTGCTTCAGATATCTCAAATAAAACCCAAATTGCAGCCTTATACGCACCAGTACAATTCTGTTTGCCATTGCAATAGCATCTAGAATTTGTCATTATTGCTGTATCAAAACAACCCTGACAATGTTTAATCCTTTTGATGCATTAATAGAGAATATAAGCAGTTTCGTCTGAATGATAAATACCAAGCTAAAATTTTAAAAAACATATATAAAAAAATGCATGTTGTTACTAAGAACTTGATGCAGCCATGCCCCAGCCAATAGTTCGTGGCTGGGCCAAGAAGGGTCATGGGGGAAGAAAGGAGCAATAATGTAATTAAGGGAATTATTTCGGTTTTATTTTTTTATTTCAATTGCTATTTCTTTATTTCTTAAGGGGTAAGTTTAGTCATTTATTTTTAAGTTAAGAATGGGTGGCTGTGATTAAATAGGATGGATGGCCAAGATTTTGTAGGAACTTTTTAGGGTTATGAGTTATTTAAATACTTGTTATTGAAGGGTTTAGGGGAGTTAGATTGTTATTTTTGCAGAGAACTTTTGGTGAATAAACTTTGGAGGTGGACTCCTCCTAGTTTTTGTGATTTGTCCTTCTTTTTCTTCTTTTATTCTCTTTAAGGCTTGTTCTCTTGAGACCTCTTTACAAATTAAGGGGATGATTTTGTGAAAAAAGGGTTCCGATGGCTTCAAAAGAGGCACCTCTCAATGGATTAAAGTTGTTGATTGAAGTAGTTCAAGCCCTTGCAGAGAGACTAGACAAATTCATACCTATAGCTGAAAAAGAAGATGAGCTTATGCAAAAGTTCGCTCAGCTTCAGGATGGAAGGAATCCGGAGACCGGTGTTGGAACTCAAGGCAACAGAGGTGAAAGTGGTATGCATCTCGTTCCTAACCAACCTCGGGCGGCCCCGGTTATTGAGGAATTTCGGTTGTTGGAAAGAGAAAGAGAACCTGGAATAAAAATTGATATTCCAGAGTTTCATGGCCGATTTCATGCAGATGATTTTCTTGATTGGCTAAGTAAAGAAGAGAAAGTGTTTGAGTACAAAATTGTAGATCACAAAAACGTAAAATTAGTAGCCACAAAATTTTCTGGCCATGCATTGGTTTGGTGGGATAATTTGCAGTAGGATCGTCTTCGACAACGCAACGAAAAAATTTAATTCGTGGGAAAAGATGAAGACGAAGATGAGCCGAAAATTTTTACCAGTAAATTATTTTCGAACCTTGTACCAAAGGTGTCAAAACATCAAGCAAGGAGAAAAGTCGGTAAGTGACTATACTGAGGAGTTCTATATTTTGACATCTAGGGCAAATTTACAAGAGTATGAAGATCAAAAAATAAGTCACTACTTGAATGGGCTAAATCAAGGTATTAAGAATGAATTGGCCTTCAAAGATGTTTATAAGATATATGATGCATATACTTTGGCCCTCAAAGCAGAGGAAATAGCCAATCTGGGCCTTGGGAGAAACAGTTTAGTGACAAGAGGCTCTGCTTCAAGACAGGGGCAGCAAGCTTTAACCTTTAGAAAACCACCTATGGGGTGTGAAAACCAAGCCACTCAGTGTTTCCCAACTAGGCCAAACCCTAATATGGGGGGAGGTGGTGTTGGGAGAGGGGTGGGAGCACCTAAAACACCTCGTGATGATATACAAATTGTGCGTTTTAAGTGCCAACAGCCTGGGAATAGAGCATTCAATTGCCCCTCACGTCAATCCGCTGTCATAGTTAACTTAGCAGAAGAAAATTATGAAGTAGAAGTCGATGTAGGATACACCTATGAAAGCCAGGGTGATATTGGAACAAGCTAGTCTTAAGGAGGGATTAAGCCTTTCAAAGGTGAGATTGAGGAGTTGTATGGAGATGAAAGGGGTGAAGCCTTTGTTGTCTAGCGAACAATGCTATCAACCCCAAGACCTTGTGAGGAAGAGAAGTGGTTGCAATACAATATTTTTTGAACAACTTGCACATCAGGAGACAAGTTATGCACAATACTAATCGATGGTGGAAGTAATGAAAACATTTGTCTAAAGAGGTGGTGGATAAACTTCAATTGAAGGAGCATAAGCACCCACGCCCATATCACATCCAATGGTTCAAGAAAGGAGGTGAGGTACCAATTTTTACTCGATGTTTAATCTCTTTTTCCATTGGTGCTAATTATAAAGATGAAGTGTGGTGCGATGTAGCACTTATAGATGCATGTCACATATTACTTAGTAGACCATGACTCTATGATCATAATAAAGTGCATAAAACTAGACTAAATACTTATTCTTTTGTCAAGGATGGTATTAATATCACACTCCACCCTATGAAGCAACATCCTAAAATTCACTAAAGAGGAGGGTCCAAAGTTGTTTAATGTGCAAAAATTAAAAGGGGGCAGCAAGAATATGGATGTGATTTATGTGTTGCTTGCTAAAGAAAATTCTGCACCAACTACAATTCCTAAGTCTCTTGAACCTCTAATTGAGAAGTATAAAGATTTGATGCCTGAAGAACTACCTAATGGTCTTCCTCCTATGAGAAATATTTAGCATCACATTGATTTGGTGTTTGGTTCTAGCCTACTAAATTTGGCCCATTATCGAATGAGCCCCATAAAACGTGAAGAGTTGCACAGACACGTTGTTGATTCACTTAAGAAGGGATTGATTCGGGAAAGCATGTCACCATGTGCTTTCCTTGCATTATTGACTCCAAAGAAAGATGGGTCATGGAGGATGTACGTGGGCAGTCGAGCAATCAACAAAATTACAATCAAATACCGACTTCCCGTACCCAGGCTCGATGATATGTTAGATATGCTTCATGGAGCTCACAAAGAATGATTTACGGAGTGGGTACCATCAAATTCGGATTCGTCTTGGGGATGAATGGAAGACCGCATTCAAAGCTCAAGATGGACTCTATGAGTGGCTTGTGATGCCAGTTGGGCTTTCTAATGCACCAAGTACCTTCATGCGCCTAATGATTGGAGATATTTCGTTCTTTTATTGGTAAATTTGTTGTGGTTTATTTTGATGATATCTTGGCTTTTAGTACAAACCCACAAGATCTTAACCACTTGAACAAGTTTTTGATGTGCTAAAGAAAGAATCACTTATTGTGAATTTGAAAAAATGATCATTTATGATGGACAATGTTGCCTTTCTGGGGTATGTTGTTTCATCTGAGGGAATTAAGGTAGATTAAGAAAAGGTGAAGGCCACAGCTGAGTGGCCGGTGCCCAAGTCACTCACTGAGATGTGTTCTTTTCATGGCCTAGTGACCTTTTACCGTCGCTTTATCAGAAATTTCAATACCCTAATAACACCAATGACTGATTGTATGAGGGCTAGAAAGTTTTCATGGAGTCTTGCTGCTGAAAAGAACTTCACTCTAATTAAACAAAAGATGATGCAAGCACTAGTACTTGCCTTACTAGATTTTTCTAAGGTGTTTGAGGTTGAAACCGATGCATCAAGTATTGGTATAGGGGCAATTTTAAGTCAA
This sequence comes from Amborella trichopoda, assembly GCF_054954075.1. NCBI lineage: Eukaryota > Viridiplantae > Streptophyta > Magnoliopsida > Amborellales > Amborellaceae > Amborella > Amborella trichopoda. Next base: position 48,249,159 of record NC_142344.1, on the reverse strand, counting down.
GAGGGGCGACCAATGACTTTCTTTAGTGAACAGTTGAATGCATCACGTAAAAAGTATTCGGTTTATGAACTCGAATTTTATGCAATGGTGCAAGCCCTGCGCTACTGGAGGCACTACCTGATCCATAGGGATTTTGTTTTATACTCAGATCATGAAGCACTCAGTATTTGAATTCCCAGAAAAAATAGAATGAGCAACATGCTAAGTGGATGACCTTCCTTCAAGAATACACCTTCCTATTAAAGCACAACGCTGGAACCCAAAATAAGGCAGTTGATGATTTAAGCAGAAGGGTAGTGTTGCTCAAAACTTCTATGGAAGTGTTGGGGTTTGAAGTGATAAAAGACCAATATAAAGTAGACCCAATTTTCAGCAATGTCCTTGAAAGGTATGTTGATGCGCGAGACCCTATGGGTGAGTATCTCATGCATAATGGTTGTTTATTTAAAGGTGTGCGGTTATGTATACCTGATTGCTCCCTACGAGAGAAGATAATCATGGAGCTTCATGGTGGAGGCTTAGGTGGGCACTTTCGGAAGGACAAACTATGCCTATGGTTGGAGAAAAGTATTTTTTGCCACGCATGCGAAAGGGTGTTAATCGATTTGTGACCCGATGTCGAACTTGTCAAGTATCTTAACGTCACACACAAAATACAGGTCTTTATACTCCTCTTCCTGTTCAAGATAAACCATGGGTTGATATCCCTATGGACTTTGTATTTGAACTTCCACGTACCACACGAGGTATGGACTCTATTCTTGTTGTTGTTGATCAATTTTCCAAAATGGCACATTTTATTCCTTATAGGAGAACTATGGATGCTACACATATTGCCAATCTCTTTTTCAAAGATATTGTAAGGCTTCAAAGATATTGTAAGGCTACATGGTGTTCTTAAGTCTATTACATCTAATCAGTATACAAAATTCTTAAGTCATTTTTGGCACGCTTTGTGGAAGCGCCTGGGAACCAAGCTTCAATTTCTAGTGCTTATCATCCTCAAACAGATGGGCAGACCGAAGTAGTGAATAGGAGCCTTGGTAACCTCTTGAGGAGTATTGTTGGTGATAGCATATCTCAGTGGGACCTCGCTTTACCCTAAGCTAAGTTTGCTTACAACAGTTCAGTGAATCGGTCTACAGGAAAATCACCATTTGAGATTGTTAATGGGGGACCCCTAATCATGTGTTGGACCTAGTGCCATTACCCATGCTAGGCAAGATAAGTAATGATGTCAATGCTTTTACTGAGTATATCCGAGATTTGCAAGCTCAAATTAAGAAGAAAATTGAGGAAAGCAATACAAAATATCGAAAAGCTTCAACTAAGCATAGAAGAGAGAAGATTTTCAAGGAGGGTGACTTAGTAATGGTGTATTTGGGAAAGGAGAGGTTTCCATTAGGAACCTATAATAAACTCAAGTCCAAGAAGGTGGGCCCTTGCCGCATTTTGAAGAAATATGGAAACAATGCATATGAGGTGGAATTACTGAAAGCATTGGATATCTCCCCGATATTTAATGTTGCTGACTTATTTGAGTTTCATGGAGAACCTCTAAAAGTCAAGGAAGAATTAGTTTATATGATGAAGCAATTACCGAGAAAGAAAGAGGAGAAAATTGAGCAAGTTTTGAACACTAAAAGCTTTCAAACTTGAAAGGGTTCTTATCGTCAATATCTAGTTAAATGGAAGGGTATACCGTACTCTAATAGCACGTGGATTTCTGAACAAGAGTTCAAAAGGATGGATCCAGACTTATATCGTGTCTATATTGAAGCCAACTCGACAGAGTCAAGTTCTTTTCAGGGGAATGATGCAACCATGCCCCAGCCAATAGTTCGTGGCCGGCCCAAGAAGGGTAGTAGGACCCAACGGGGAAGAAAGGGGCAATAATATAATTAAGGGAATTATTTGGGTTTTATTTTTTTATTTCAATTGTTATTTCTCTATTTCTTAAAGGGTAAGTTTAGTCATTTATTTTTAAGTTAAGAATGGGCGGTTGTGATTAAATAGGATGGATGGCACGGATTTCGTCGAAACTTTTTAGGGTTAAAAGTTATTTAAATACTTGGTATTAAAGGATTTAGGGGAGTTACATTGTTATTTTTGCAGAAAAATTTTGGTGAATAAACTTTGGAGGTGGACTCCTCTTGGTTTTTGTGATTTTCCTTCTTTCTCTACTCTTATTCTTCGCTTTAATTTAAGGGTTGTTCTCTAGAGACGTCTCTGCATATTAAGGTCCTGATTTTGTGAAAAAACAACCCTAATTTGTTTCAGAACTTCACTGTAACAATGCTTTCTACTCTTATTCTTCTCTTTAATTTAAGGTTTGTTCTCTAGAGACCTCTCTAGGTCCTGATTTTGTGAAAAAAACAACCCTAATTTGTATCAGAACTTCACTGTAACAATCGTAAGTTCTTGTAATTTTGGAACAATGCTTTCTACTGAAAAAAACAAAAAGAAAATCAAAATTAAACGCTAAGTTCAAATGCGAAACTTTCATTTGACAGCAGTAATAAGGATTAAATCAACTAGAGAGAAAATTTGTGTAACCTTTGCAGAGGAAGCTCCTTATTTTGAAGCAACAAGGCCAAGTCCAGGCTCTTCCAACCCATACTTCCCTGTGACTCCATGGAACTGGAGGCTGCTTGCTCATCTTTTCGCAGGGCTTCAGGTTCCTCGTCCATTAGCGGGTTTACTTGGGTCCTTTTGTTGGGTTTTTGGATTGACTCTGGTTTATTCTTTTTCCTCTTCTTTCGGTTGTTTTCTGGTTCTCTTGTTACAGAAGAGGCCATGGAGTTGGCTAAAGGCTTCAAAAAGTGCTGGTGGTTTGGAGTTTGCCCGATGAGCCGAAGAGAGAAAGAGAGCGCGAGAGAGAGGCGGAGGCGGAGGCCAAGACGGAGACGCTGAGACACTATGTGGGATCATATACTGACCATATGGTTAGCAAATCGCCCTTTAATCGGCGAGTTTTTCAAAACATCGGCGTCTTTATAGAAACGGTTTTAAACAGCGGCTTTTTGAAATGGTCGGAAAAATCGCGTAGTTTTCATAAAAAATGTTTAAAACGTGCCAAAAAAATCGTAACTTTTTTTTTTTGCCTATAATTTTTTGTTTTTTTTTTTTGGCCTTTTTTTTTTCATTGCAACCATTGCTACTTTCATGTTTTTGAAAAAAAATACTATTTCAAAAAACAAAACCTAAAATAGAAATTTTATTCCTATTGGGTTCTTCAAAGCCACAATTGTATATTAAAGGTATAAAAAAAAAAAATTCCCCTTTTTTAAAAAACTTAAACAAATAAATGCAGATTTTAGTTGTGATTATGAAAAATCATTGTGTAAATGAAATACTGTTTATAACAAATCATTTTGTAAAGTAAATCATTATGTAAAGAAAATCATATACATACAGATTTCTGTGATTATTTGTGATAATTGTTTTTTATGAAAATATTGTTTATGGAACAAATTAGAGCTCAAAACATAATCTTTTATTGATGAATGTGTAGCAAAGAGTGTGACTACATGACCAAGTAATCAATATTTTGTTTTGATTATGTGATAAAGATAAACAATATAGTGTAAACAATAAACTTACAGGAGCAAGCAATTGTACATATAGGATTAGTTCTCCAAACTTAATTTTTCAGCTCTGCTTGTTGTTTCCCCAAGAAAATGAAAAACCATCTTCCTTTTTCTTTCTAAAAATCACTTAGAGACTCTTCACATATCAATATATGTCTTTAAAAATAAGTTAGGGACTCTTCACAAATCATTATATTATAATTAGAACTTTCCAACAACATTCCAATTTAGATAGAAAAACTTTTTTCAAACTATCCCAAACATCCTATCTTCGTTGTTCTCTCTCTAAAAATCAGTTAGACCTCTTCCATTAGGATTTGTGAAGCCAATGACCTTTTTTTTCTTCCTTCTTCCTTCTTCTCTCTTTTCTCTCTCTAAAAATTAGTTAGACCCAATGATTTAAAAAACAGATCAGTGACCCGGATCGGGCACTTCAAAAATCGATCCGAATCGGCGAATCGACGATCCAGATCGGGAATTTACTGAATCGGTCGGATTAAAGCTTCAAAAAAATCCGAAAAAATTATTAAAATTCATTATAAATGTTGTTTTTTAGGAATCCAATAAAAAATGAGGGTACAACATTATTAACTTTCATTTTTTTTATCAATTTGTGAATATTGAGATGTTCTTTCCCTGTATAAACTTATTTTAACTATTAAATTTACATCACATAAAAGAAAAATCATAGAACTATCATGGATAAAATATATAATTATATATGGACTATTATAAAAAGTAGATTAATCAATTAAAGAATGGCCATTAAAATCTCGTTTTGGCAAAAAACCCTAACCCGCTAAAAAAACCCAAACTATTACAGCCTAACTAACTATAATCCAAAATTATTACAACCTCACTAATTATAATATTATATACTGAAATTATAATTATTAGTTTATATTTTATAATTATTTTATTAGACAAATAATAACAAATTAAAAATATTTAATAATATTATCTAATTTAAAATGTATTATTGACAACTGTAAAAAACATAGTACATTACATGATTTATAATGTAAAAATTCATAAATAAAATAAAATATTTGGTTATCAATGTAAAAATTAATAGAATGCGTATAAATTTTAAAAATAACACTTCAATTTTTCAAAAATTTATTTTTTTAGGTTTCTATAATAAATTTAGCAAAAGAGATTGTTAGTAGAAAGATAGAGATTTCAAATAGAGTAAACTTTTTATTTTTATTTTTTTATACCTTTCATATTATTTACAAAAATAATTATACCACTATATACAATAAAAATTAACTGTTATATAAAAAATTAATTTTTTTTTTCATTTTTTTATATTTTTATATTATTTACAAAAATATTTATATTTATACCAACCACTATATACACAACAAAAATATTTATATTTATACCAACCACTATATACACAACAAAAATATTTATATTTATACCAACCACTATATATATAACAAAAATACAACACATGCCCAAGGGGATTTGAAAAGACCTCAAGTAAAAAAATCAAAGTTATAACCATCAAGCCATCTAACTACATGTGATTATAAATTGCTGATTAATAGACTATATTTACATTTCGTTTTCATTTAATGATGTTTGAGAATTATCCTACATCGAAAGATGGGTATTCAACTTTGGTATATTAATACCTATGCAATATGAACTATAAAATGTTTGTAAAAATATTAAGGCAACCTCACACGTGCGTTTGGATACACGTGTGCATGCGTGAGTGTGCGTGGGGCACGCTCGCATGTGCGGTTGGACACACGTGTGCACGAGTGAGTGTGCATGGGGGGCACGATCGCACGTGCGCTTGGACACACGTGCGCACGTGTGAGTGTGCGTGGGGTACGCTCGTGCGCTTGGACACACGTGTGCGCGTGTGAGTGTGCGTGGGGCACGCTCGCACGTGCGTGTCATGCGTTACATGTGTGAGCCGGGCTGAACTAGATAGAACCGGATGGGAACCGGCGGTTCCACTCTAGAACCGAGCGGTTCCCGATTTTTGGTTGGAACCGGTACGGGCACGCGTGTTTCCAAGTCGAACCAAGCGAGTCCGGTTCGACTCGCCGTTTTTTAAAACACTGGTTAGACCTCTTCCATTAAGGTTTGTTTGTGAGGCTGATGACCTCTTCCTTCTTCCTTCTCTCTCTATAAACCCTAATGGATGAGCCCAGCAATATTCTTTTCTCTTCCTTCTTCCTTCTTCGATCTCTCTAAACCGTACTTCTTCCTTCTTCGCTATCTCTAAACCGTAAACACACAAATGTGAAACCCAAACTTCTACGAGCCTCTTTTCAATTAAAGAAATTTATAAAATTTTAACCATAGTTATGGAGTGACCATAGTCATAATGGCACACTTAAATGATTGTAATGAGAAAACAAAAATCGTATATTTTTTTGGGTACTTGCTAAGTAGGTGTGATGTTGAAGTATTTAATCAATAAATTTATATAGTATATTTGTGCGCATACTATAGTTAAATTATGGAAAATTATCACTAATATACGTTAATTTTAACAAAATTTGAAAAAAAAAAAAACCCCAAATTTCCCAAAACCTCGCCCACACTTTTTTCCCAATTTTTGTGATTTTTTGGACAAAAATACCCTTTACGTTAGTCTTTCTACCATAAAGGCATTGATAGAATTACGATATTACGAGTACCGTAATACCTTGAAAATATATTACGGTACTTATAGTACCGTAATACCAATAACTAAAGTATCGTAATACCTTGAAAATGTATTATGGTACTTACCAATAACTTCAATTAACATTACGGTACTTTACGGTCCATAAAATTATAGAAGCCAAATTAAGGTACTTAAAGTACTGTAAAAACTAAAATTCATTTTACCACAGTAAAAACTAACCCCATGTTATATGGCAATATTTTCTCATTATTCTATTTATCTATTTCATCTCTATTTTTTTTTTATGTTTATCTCTTATTTATCTCTCCCATTTTTTAATATTTATCTCTTCTTTCTATCTAATTTTTTTTTTATCTCTTATTTCTCTCTCTAAATCTTTTCCCTCCCTAACTAGGATATTTGGCTGTATCTAAATTGGCTCGTAGAGTAAGATTGTTGAGAGAGAAATAAGTGATAAACAAGAATAAGAGAGAAGGAAAAGATAAATATGAAAAAGAATTAGAGAGAGAAAAAATTGATAAACATAAAAAGAATTAGAGATGAAATAGATAAATATAAACGGAATGAGAAAAGGTTTACGGAAGAATGAAAGAGAAATAAGAGATAAATATGAAAAAGAATTAGAAAAAAAAAGAATTGATAAACATAAAAAACAATTAGAGATAAAATAGATAAATAAAAACAGAATGAGAAAAGGGTTTATGGTATTTTAAATGGCATAAACGGTTTTTCTATTTATCTATTTCATCTCTAATTTCTTTATATTGATATATTCTCTCTATACTATGAGAAAAAGGGTTTACGCCATTTTAAATGCTATATAACATAGAGATAGAAAAAATAGATCAACTTAAATGAGAAAAGGGTTTGCAGCATTTTAAATGCTCTATAACATAGAGATAGAAAAAATAGATCAACTTAAAAAAAATAATTAGAGATGAAATAGATAAATATAAAAAAGATTTACGCCATTCAAAATGTCGTAAACCCTTTTCTCATTATGTTTATACTTATCTATTTTATCTCTGATTCTTATCCGTTCTTTTCTCTGTAATTTTTTTTCCTATTTATCTCTTCTTTCTCTCTCATTCTTTTTTATCTCTTCTTTTTCTCTACAATCTTACTCTACGAGCCAATTTGAACACAGCCAAATATCCTAGGGAGAGAAAAGATTTAGAGAGAGAAGAAGAGATAAAAAAAATTAAAGAGAAAGAAGAGATAAATATTAAATAGAATGAGAGAGAGAAATAAGAGATAAATATAAAAAAAATAGAAATGAAAGAGATAAATATAATAAAGAGAAAATGTTTTACGGCATTTGAAGTGCCGTATAACATGGGTTAGTTTTTACGGCAGTAAAATGAGATTTAGTTTTTAAATGCTAATTAAAGTTATTACGGTATTTTAAATACTTATAAAATGATACTATTGAAGTACTACGGTATTACGGTACTGTAAGTATAGTAATATATTTTCAAGGTATTATGGTACTTGAAGTACCATAATTCTATCAATGCCTTTACGGTAGAAAGACTATCGTAAATGGCATTTCGTCCAAAAAATCGTGAAAATTAGGAAAAAGGGTGTGGGCAAGGTTTTGAGAAGTTTGATATTTTTTTTCAATTTTATTAAAATTAAGGTATATTAGCGATAATTTCTCTTAAATTATTTAATGAATAAATTTATATACTATATTTGTTTTTGGTATGTAATAAGTAGGTGTGGGTAGATTTATATGGTACATTTTTTTTGGTATATACTAGTTAATTATGTATTTAATATTGGATGATTGAATGAGAGTCATCAGGCATCTAAATTAATTGACTTAATTATATTAGTCTAATAAAAATTTTACGGGTGAATTAATTATTGATGGCTCTGACATCATTTTTATTTTTTAGAATTTCAAAAATTTTTAATATTATAAATTTATCCGATTTTTTTAGTCTAATTCGATGTATTAGTGATATTTTTATATGAAGTATTTTTGCCGATCGATACTTTTTACCGGACTTTTTCATCCTACTTTTTAAAATAAAAACAATTTGTTTACGATTTTATGGTGAGCTGATTTATATCAATAGTCCTCGACTTGCTAACTATGGTTAGGACATCGTAGGGCTCTCGCAATGGGCCGGGTGGCCCTATCCAGCCATAAATAATTAGGGCTAGCTAAGGGCCCAGATAGGGCTGGGCCACCACGGCATGAGATTCGGGCCCAATTTGGCACAGCGCCGCCCTTGGTTTTTTTTGGTTTTTCCTTTTACTTTTTTCATTTGTCTTTGATTCAACCTAGCCCAAGGGAGGACCTCTTTGGCCCAATCCAGGCTTGAGGCAGCTATCTGGGGACAAGGGCCAAGCTACGGGTGGCGCTAGCGTGGCCCAAGCTCGACCCTTTCTTTGACATAATAAATTGAGTGGCATGCCCCTAAACCCCTTTTCTATGTGGTAGTCCGTAGCACCCCATTTTCATATAAAGGGTTTTTTAAGCATCTCAAATTTATGGGACCTCAACCATCTCTTAGCTAACCAAACAATTTAAGTCTACTTAAAACCCCACTAATGGCATTGTGCTAGCAATGAGCCAGGTGGCCAAGTCCGGCCCTAAGGCCACAAAAAAGTGGCCTGAACGCTACGATAGGGCTAAGCCACCACAGCGTGAGGCCCATGCTGGGCTGGATTAGGGCCACGACCACAACAAGGGCGGCCTGCCTTGGCCCGGCTCAACCCTCTTTTTTCTTGGTTTTCCTTTTAATCTTTTTCATTTGTTTTTTGGCCCAGCCGAACCCTGAAGAGGCTAAGGCTGGCCTTGGGCCAAGGTTTCTTTGGCTCGTTCCAAGACTAGGCCGGCCCTATTGCGACAAGAGTTGGGCTAAGGCCACCCAACCCATTGCCAGGCCTACTAAATAAAGTGGCATGCCCCTAAGCCCCTCTTTTATGTCGTAGGCACCCAATTTTAAGTTAAAGGGATTTTCAAGCACCTCAAATTTTAAAACCATGGGATCCGGATCTAGTTGTCTATATGGGACCTCAAGTCCATCTCTTACCTCACTAAAATTCTCTAATTCCACTTAAATCCCCTAATGTCCAATATTAGGCTAGGTAATCCATAGTCCACTTCAAACCTGTCGTCCATATGTATAACCTCCCTTAGAAAATACAAAAGAAACCTTAAACCATTATAAAACTTTAATTAACTTAAATCAGTCGAAATCACACCTAATTAGCCTAGATGATAAGTAAAACCCCCTAAACCTTCACAAAATATTTCAATTACCGCAACTCCATTAGCCTCTTAGTCACCCTTGAATTACCTTCTAATTACCCCAAACTCTAAATTAACCCTTTTAAATAAATAAATAAAAATTAAATAAAGATAAAAAAGGGGTATAAATCTACCAAAAACACTCAAACATCTGAAAATTGGCCTCCAATAGCTACATAAGATATGTAGTAGCCATAGTTATTACGACCGAACACGACCGAACTGAGTGCAGACATGCGACTGGTGCCTTGATCAATCTAATCCAAGGGAAAACCCAGGTTTGTTCGAAAACTATTCGAACAATATTTGACCTACTGTAGTCGTTCGGACTAGCCGGTTTTTACCAGTTCGATTAGCTAAATGAAGCTTGGCCATAGTTTTAATACATTTTATATTTTAAACTATTATATCAATTTTTCTTTCTTTCTTTCTAAAATATGGTCCAATCAGTTCAACTGGTAGTTAGACTAATTGTAACTGGACCAAACCCCTCACCAACTCGTTAATGTTGATTACACTGGCAGTAATAAATCACCCTTGTTCAATCCACCATGTAATTGCGACACATTGTGGACCCAACACGTATAGTGTTTTCAGGCTGATGGAAGGCCCAGATTGGGTCGCCATTTGTGTGTAGTTAGAGCTTCTTAGCCTATACACGCGCCCTTAGAAGTCATTTCTAAGGTCAAAACATTATTGAATCCCTGAGATTTTGAGCCTTTGAGTCTCCTTAAATTTAAGGACCTTAGCTCATATATTTTGTACTTGAAAAATTCCTCAATAGTGTTGATCCATGGGGGCACAGAAGCAAACACTATAGGACCCTTGGTCCTCTTAAAGAATTTTAGCGAGAAACGAACTTATGAAAAAAAAATAGTTGCGCCCCACACAATTGGTTGTTGTTTCATTGTTGTATATAAAATGACAAATGAGTACAACAATTCCTATATAATTTACATTGTCAGTATTTTCCTTTGTATGAAACTTATGTAATATACAGTTTCTTATCTCGTTACATTCTTTCAGAGTTTCCTTATATGCGTTGTACATGATTGCCTTAAAAAGGAAAGTGCAATATTTCTACTGTGGCCTTTCCAAAAACTAGGAATCTTGGATTTTGTTTTTATTATTCCCCCTCAAAAAGTCATATCTCGTGGCAAAGGCTTGGTGACGACATCGGCTACTTGATTGCGAGAGGATATAAACCGAGTGACAAGTAATCCAAGAATAACTTTTTCACGCACAAAACAATAGCTAACTCAATGTGCTTTGTTTGGATTGAAAAGCAGGACTAATTGTCATGCATAGAGCATTAATATTGTCACAAGAAAGTGTTGTGGTTAAGAAAGAGGCTCCCCAATATCTTGAAGAATAAAAGAAAGCCATATCAATTCTACAGCAGTGGATGTCATAGATCGGTCTTCCGCTTCAACACTTGAAAGGAGCCACAGTCAATTGTTTCCTAGCACTCTAAGATATGCAATTGGAACCAAGATACTTGCAAAAACTAGTGGTTAAACAGTGAGTGTTTGGATATCCGACTCAGTTTGCATCAACGAAAGCATATAACTCAAGAGAATTAGCAGATGCGATTCTTATACTGCGGGATTGTGCACCATTGAGATAACAAATAATCTGCTTAACTGCCTGAAAATGTACAATTGTAGAGGCATGCATAAATTGACGCACTGTATTAACACTATGTGAAAGGTCTATGGCAATGTATTGGAGTGCATTCCGATAAAGGGATGGATGAAAAAATGGATCAAAAGGAAATGAAGCCAAATCTAAGAGGATTTTGGATGATGACCCTCTCTGATTTGTCCTCTAAACTAGTTAAATATCAATAATTAGTAGAGATCATAGGGTCAACCAAATTATAATCTAAACTTATACTGATCTTGATAGATTAACTTTATCTTTAGAATGCTGGCGGTGCCAACCGATTTTCTATCCCAAAAATACTAAACTAAACTACTACAAATAGATTTAAAATAAATTAAAATTAAAATTCAAAGAGAAAGAAATAGAGAAGAAAATAAACTGAAATAAACTAAAAATAAAGCAAAAAGTATAATTGACCGGCCCAGGCACACCCAACAACTTGAAGGTGTTTGTTTCAGACCGTGTGTTGCTTAAACCTTACTCCTTCACTTTATCTCGAAGCATTATGCTAACAATTGTTACGGTTTAACAATTGTTGGAATGGGATATGAGGTTTTACCTTGAATTAGAGTTTGATGGCCTAAGGTTTCTCTCTATTAAGGATTTTTCTCTCTAGGGTTTTAAAATTTCTAAGGTTTTCTCTCTAAGATTGGGTGTCCTTTCAACGACCCTAATTAGAGCCCTTTAAATAGGTTTCTATGGCTGTGCCTATACGGTTTGGGTGTTTATCCAATGAGTTTATCTAAAAAATTCAAGTTTGACTGGGTCAACGTCGGTAGGAGCCACACCCTAAGTGTTTGGGGCTATTTTGGGTCAGACATCAGACCCGGCATCTAGGGTTTCTAGGTTGAAAGGCCAGGAGTTTTGGGTTTTATGGGAACAACAACAGACCATGCATCATTTGTGGGTTTTCTAGACCAGACGCCGCACTCCCGACTTCTTAACCATGGGCGGCTTGAATTTTGGGATTTCTTCCATTTCTTGATTCCCACTTGTTGAATCTTGATCAAATCTTATCCCAAAATCTTTATCTTAACTCGATTTCCTATCTCTTATGATTTTAAAACAATTTCCTAGACTTTCAAGGATTATAGGATATTTCAGGATTATGGACTATGTGAATGGTAGTCAAGGTTGCACTAGGATAGTATGGTCCTTAAGTGTTGGAGGCTATTTTAGGGTTAGGAAAAATATGGAAAAAATGGTCAATTTCAAAACCATAGATATTGTTCTTGATTACTATTAGTGTTGAAATGGGTTTGGTGCCTAGCATCTGAGCACTATCAAGAAGATCCTGAGCATATTTATTTTGCAACAGAAAATTGCACTTGAAAACTAAGATACCTCTATGCTAAGAAAGAAGTGAAGGGGCCCAAGATCTTCCATTGCAAATTCTCTTCCAAGTTGAGAAATACACTATTTTAGAAGATCTGAATTATCACTTGTAACAAAAGTATCATCTATATAGAGGAGAAGAACAATAGCATATCGAGGAGTGCATCAAACTAATAGAGATAACTCAACTATACTGCAATAAAACTCTAATGATAATAAGTAGGCACTAAATCAGCAACACCCAAAATGTTTGCTGGAGACCATGAAGACCTTTTTTAATTTGAAGAAATGATTTGCATATTATGAGCTAATAAAGCCAATAGGTTGTTTCATAAATATAGGTTTTAGAAATCCATGTAGAAAATTATTTTTCACGTCAATGTGTTTGATCGGCCAACGACAAATAATAGCTATGATGAGCACAATCTGAATACTAGAAGTCTTAATAATAGGACTGAATGTTTTAGTGAAATCAACTACAACAAGTTGATTATATCCATTGGCAACTAATATGGCTTTAAGTTTCTCTAGACTGCCATTAGATTTTAATTTAGTCTTATAAACCTAACGAAAACCAACAACATTCATACCTATAAGACACAGAACTAGCTTCAAGTGTAATTAATATGTAAGGCTTCAATTTTCTCTTCTATTGTACGATGACAGCCCGAATGACCCAAGGTAGACTTGATGGACTTAGGTTCAATAGGGATTGTTCCAAAGTAGGAGCATTTGAGACTACTATCTAGATAGGAGAATCCCAGGTCTTTGAGTACCATCTTGAGTTCCTGTAACCATGTGATGATGAGGGCCCTTGGGAGCTGTGAAAAAATCAAATTAAATGGTTTCTTTGTGAAAATATTTTCATAACTATGAGCATGTGCTGCATCATCATGGACATCTTGTATTGGTGCCATAGTGGTAACATCTTTTTTTACAAGAGAAGTTGGAGAACTATTATTATTGAGAGGTAAATCAGCTGGAGAAGCAGACACATCTAGGGCATCTCTTATGGGTGGTTTACATAGTAGAAATGAATCAGAAGAAGAGAAAGTATGTATGTCAGGTTCATAACACTGAAACCATTCTGCATAAATAGGCTTCCCCTGAACCTCGAAACTATTAAAAAAAGAATTTGAATTAACACATGGAAAAAATATTTGTGGAACAAGAAGATTATATAGCAATATATGAGAGATATTAGACATATATGAGGAATAATATAGGGTTATATAGATATATTAGACATATATGGGAAATAATATAAGGATATGTGGTTAAAAGGGGGCTAGGGTTATGGGCAGGGAAGAACTAAGAGATTTGGTGACAAAGGTTGGAGGATTAGAGATTAATTATGAGAAGTGAGACTAATTAGGGTAAACTATGATCAATGGAGACTAATGGGAATCCAGTTAGTCCTATGTGCATTCTAAGAAAGTTTATCAATAAGAAATATGGCTTTAAAAACAAGAAGACTGGGCACCACGCCACCTATTGAAGATTCACACTCTTGAACTATAGGGTCTACACTCTCTTGTCTTCTCCTCTCCCCACTCCACCCTCCCCCCTCCTCCCTACTCCCTCCCCCCTCCTCCTTACTCCCTCCCCACTAGCCCTCTTCCCCCTCCCCTACTCTTTGTCCCTGCATTTTCTCTCATGTACCTCGTCAAACTCCTCTCCTCCCCATCCTCTAAAACAAAACACAAAAACAAGAAGAATATCCACTAAACTATAAACTGAAGAACCACAACTTGAACCAAAAGCTCTATGCTCTTTTGTCTATACATTTCTTTCAACAAAGGTATCTTTATAATCAAAGTGTTAGGCATAAAATAAAGAAAATAGAGTTATCATCCCATCAAATTTTTTTTTTGTTTTGGATAATTCAGTGGGGAAGACATGCCCCTACCTGTTTTTTCATATTCATAAGGGAGTTAGCTTTTTTTAGGTATCAATGGGTGGTGTCAATAGGATTGGAAACCACAATGTGGTAAATAGGTATAGAAGTGCTACCACCACAACCCAACCCCATCAAAACTTCCCTACTTTAGAATTTGTAATAAAAGAAATAGAGATGAGCGAGAGAAAGAGAGATAGAGAGAGAGAGAGAGAGAGAAAAGAGCCAACAAGATATACATGGTTCGACAATGGTGCCTATATCAACGGAGGGTAAACCACATTCTCACTCATAGGGATTACTCTAGTTTACCAGAGATTTATAGAGTTACAATTCTTGTCTTTTAAGAAACAATCTCACTACAATAATAATACCATAAAATAGGAAACTCAACCCCTACATGTTTTTTCATATACATAAGGGAGTTAGCTTTTTTTAAGTATCAATGGGTGGTGTTAATAGGATTGGAAACTACAATGTGGTAACTAGGTATAGAAGTGCTACCACCATGACCCAACCTCATCAAAACTTCCCTACTATAGAATTTATAATAAAAGAAATAGAGATGAGCGAGAGAAAGAGAGATAGAGAGAGAGAGAGAGAGAGAGAGAGAGAGAGAGAGAAAAGAACCAACAAGATAAATGTGGTTCGGCAATGGTACCTACATCCACGGAGGGTAAACCAGATTCTCACTCATAGGGATTACTCTGGTTTACCATAGATCTATAGAGTTACAATTCTTGTCTTTTAAGAAACAATCTCACCACAATAGTAATACCATAAAATAGGAAACTCAATATAGAAAACTTAATATCTTGTAATATACAAGTTAGGAAACTCAATATCTGGTTTCTATAACTGTTATATAATTGTCAACACTCCCCCTCAAGTTGGTGCGTAGATATCAATGGAGCCCAACTTGGACAGTATCTGATGGAATTTTCCCTTTGCAATAACTTTGGTAAACATGTCTGCAAGTTTATCTTCACTTTGAACGTAAGGAATATTATTAATGTTTTACTGAACATTTTCTCTCACAAAGGGACAATCAACTTCTAAGTTCTTGGTTCTTTCATGAAAAATTGGATTGGAGGCTACATGCATAGCTGATTGATTATCACAGAACATCACCATTTGATTGACTGTTGAAAACCCTATAT
Organism: Amborella trichopoda; assembly: GCF_054954075.1. Lineage (NCBI taxonomy): Eukaryota > Viridiplantae > Streptophyta > Magnoliopsida > Amborellales > Amborellaceae > Amborella > Amborella trichopoda. The sequence goes on along the minus strand of NC_142344.1, from coordinate 48,233,591 downwards.
CTCGAAGTAGGTATTTTAGCCACATCAATTCACTTGTAACTGCAGTCATATCTCTATATTCGACCTCTGCAATAGATCGAGCAATTACATTTTATTTTTTATTTTCCAAGTAACAAACTTTCCTCCAACCAATGTATAATAGCCTGTAGTAGACTCTTATCAATTGGACTACCTTCCCAGTCAGTATCAGAATAATCAATAATATTAGTGTGACCATTCAATTTCAACCAAACACCTATGTCGGGTGTCAACTTAAGATATCTGATAATCCTATCAACAACCTCCATATGACATGATTTAGGAGTATGCATAAATTGGCTCACAAGACTAACCACATGTATTATATCTGGTCGTGTCACAACCAAATAAATCAATATGCCCATAAGTCTCTGAAAGCGGCTCACATCTTCAAGAGGTTTTCCATTTGTTGAATTAGGTTTGCAATTAATACCAACAGAAGTGTCAACGGGTTTGACTCCTAGTTTACTAGTTTCTTTCAACAGATCTAATGCATATTTCCTTTGAGAAACGAAGAGCCCATTTTTTGAATATTATACTTCAATGCCGAAAAAATATTTTAGTTGACCAAGATCCTTGATGTCAAATTTCTTGTGAAGAAAATTTTTAAGTTTCATGATCATTTCTTTATCATTACTTGTAATGGTAATATCATCAACATAAATGAGTACAATTGTTATACCTGAAGTTCCATTTTTGTGAACACCGAAGAATCTAATGCACTTTTAAGAAATCCGACACTCATCAAGGTTTTTTTGAGTTTGGCATATCATGCGCGATGTGATTCTTTAAGTCCATACAAAGCCTTCTTTAATTTGCACACTAGACCTTTCTCATTTTCTTTAGATTTGCCTGGAGGAAGACTTATATAGACTTCTTTTTCAAGGTCACCATGTAAGAAGACATTTTTAACATCCATCTGATGAAGAGACCACCCACAATTAACTACAAAAGACAAAAGAACACGAACAATACTCATATCGGCAATTGGTATCAAAGTAAGTTTGGGAATATCATTTGGCCACCAACCTGACTTTATATCTCTCAACAGGCCCATCACTATTATATTTGATTTTATAAACCCATTTACATCCAATTGCTTTCTTCCTTTTGGGTAACTTGATAATGTCTCAAGTATAGTTCTTGTCAAGTGCTTAAATTTCCTCTTTCATGGCCTTCCTCCACACATGTAAGAAATAACATTTTAAAAATTGGTTGGCTCATAATTATTAGAAATAAAACTCAAAAAAGTAAAATAAATATGATAGATATTTTTATAAAAAATATGATTTTGAACAGGATAAGAAACTGCATAGTAAGTATAAAAATCTTAAAGTCTAGAGGAAGATTGAGAGATACGAGAAGACCTGCACAAGGGGGATTAGGTGGGGCCACGGCCACGGCAGAGTCTTCTTCTTTTAAACTAGTTTAGTTAGTTTCAAAGGTATCTTCAATTTCGACTTGATCATCATGACTTGTTCTAAGTGTGTTAAACACATAACTTGTAGAAATATTAGTCAAGGGAAAATGACTTCTTGAATACTCTTCATGAGTCCTATTTTTTAAACCATTATCCAATGTGTCATGGAAATATGACTTTGTTTCAACAAATTGAACATCTCTAGAAATATGCATTTTTTTTGTTGTGGGATCATAATATTTGTATCCCTTTTGAGTAAAGAAGCATCCAAGAAATATACATCTACTGGAATATTTATTAAGTTTATCCTGATTGTGCCCAACCACATGCATATAAGACACGTATCCAAATACTCGCAAATGGGACAAATCAATTTTTCTCGTTTTCAAATTTTAATGGGAGATTTATCCTTAAGAATTTTACTTGGAAATCTATTAATCAAATAATGAGCAATTAAAACAGCTTCAGACCAATAAATTTTTTGAACATGCATCTGAAACATCAAAGACCTTGTGGCTTCCAAAAGGTGTCTATTTTATCTCTTAAAAACTCCATTCTGCTGAGGTGTTCCAACACACAATGTTCGGTGTATATTACCAAGATTCAATAAATGCTCAGAAAAAGCTTTATTCACACACTCTTTACCATTATCAATCTTTAAAATTCTAATATTGCTATTGTATTAAATGGAAATCAATTTGGAAAATTCTTTGAACATAGGGAAAACTTATATTTTTCATTTCAATAAATATACCCAAGGAGCACGAGACCGATCATCAATGAAAGTAACAAAATATTTAAAGTCAGTATAAGAATCAACTGGGGCTGGTCCCCACACAACAAAATGTATCAAATAAAAGGGTTCTTTTGAAACATGCATAGAAGACTAAAATAGAAGTCTTGTCTGTTTTGAAAATTTACAAACTTCACAAGAATGAGAATTTAAAGATATAGAAGGCATTAAGATTTTCAATTTATCTAAAAGGTGTCCAAATCTCTAATGCCATAATTTATTAATATTAGAATTATCTTGACTATCAACTAAAGTCTTATTCTCTTGATTAATTAAATATAGCCCATGAGAAGACTTCCCTCGCCAATTTTCCTCCCCATAGCCCAGTCCTTGAATGTCATAGAGTTGGGAGAAACATAACATTGCAATTCATGCTCTAGGTATTTCTATTAATAGACATCAAGTTGAAAAAAATAATTACATAAAAAGAACTTCAGAGTTATCAGACTTCGAGAAGAATTTGGTATTACCACCACCATAGACATGAATCAAGAAACAATTATCAATCGATATAGGGTTCATATTTTCATTAATTTTTTATGTTGGATAGACATTGTAAGTTACCGTCATATGATTTGTGGCCCTTGAGTCAATTATCCAAAAAAAAGTGTCACAACAAAACATGGAAGCAGAAGGGTTACCTGTGTCTGGGAATGAAAAAGAATTTTTTTTTTTGATAGAATGAAGAAGAAAGATCTTGTGTGGAGCAAGAACCATTGTTGTTATTTGGTTGCTGATAACGATCACAGTTGTAGTGATGGGTTTAACTGGATGCAGCTTAAGCGATAGATCTGTTGGTTATTCTAATATTAATAGGCCTTAGTGTAGGAATAATACCCAACACCTGTTATTCACATGTTTTATATTGTTGTAGTAATCACATCTAGGACGTCATCTATTACGACAACTCATTCTACCATCACGATAAATGTTATGGTCTCTATCTCCACCATTATTTTGATTTTTGTTTCATATTTCTCATTATTAGCAATTAGGGGAGATTTCTCAACATTTTTTTCAGAGATTTTAAAATCAAGATTCATTATTTTCTTCCTAGTTATGTGTCTAAATTTAGATTTTCCAAAGATATAACGAGAAACAGCTTTTGACCAAGTAAGCTAATCAAGTCCATTAAAAAAAACAATAATATGTTTCATGCTGGAGCTATTTTTTTAATCTGCCATGACAAAGAGATCATGGAAACCAAAAGACTGACCTGATCAAAATGAATGGCTAATAAAGAATAAAAAATGCCTTAATCAAAATGAACATAAGATCCCCAATGAGTATTATGGTTTCTTTCTTTAGAAGCCGCCAATGTGCATAGCTCAACACGGAGCAAACAGCCGGTGACTAAACTGCTCAAAATCGCAATAATTCGTTGTGTTTTCTTTACAAGAAAAAATCTTAGAAATTGTGACCCATAACGTTTTGGGGCCCGTTTAGCTCATTGGATTCAGATTTCCAAGAGTCACTTTTCGTGGAAAAACTGGGCCAATCATATTTGGTTCGCTTAGAATTGACATTTCTGTTGGAATTGAGATTCTCATGGGATTCTTGAATGCTCATTTTAAGCTTAAATTTTGGAAATCTCAATTCCACCAAAATAGGTGGGATTGACATTTCATGGTAACGATCCATTTTGTTGTTGAAGAACAGAAAAATATTAAAATTTTAGAAGAAAAACTATTCAAGTTTTAAAGAGAGAAAACATATTAAAATTTTAGAGAGGGAAACTATATCAAATTTTAGATAAAGAAAGTATAAAACAAATTTTAGAGATGGAAACTATATCAAATTTTAGATAAAGAAAGTATAAAACAAATTTTAGAGAGAGAAAATATACGATTGTTTTCGAGTGAGAAAATATACGATTGTTTTAGAGTGAGAAAATATACGATTGTTTTAGAGTGAGAAAATATACGGTTGTTTGAGAGTGAAAAAATATACGATTGTTTTAGAGAGAGAAAATATACTATTGTCTAGAGAGAGAAAATATACGATTGTTTTAGAGTGAGAAAATATATGATTGTTTTAGAGTGAGAAAATATACGATTGTTTTAGAGTGGGAAAATATAAGATTGTTTTAGAGAAAATATACGATTGTTTTAGAGAGAGAAAATATGCGATTGTTTTAGAGAGAGAAAATATACAATTGTTTTAGAGAGAGAAAATATGCGATTGTTTTAGAGTGAGAAAATATACGATTGTTTTAGAGATAGAAACTATATTAAATTTTAGAGAGAGGAACTACTTAAAATTTTTTAGAGAGAATTATCTCAAAACATTTAGATATAGAAATCAACTCAAATTTTTAAGTTTTAGAGAGAGAGAGAGAGAGCATAATAAAATTTTAGAGAATAGAAACTTTCAAATTTTAGATAGAGAAAGTACCAAAAAAAATTTAGAGAGAGAAACTATCTAACTTTAAGTTTTAGAGAAAAAAAATATTTTAAAAACTTTAGAGAGAGAAACTATATCAAATTTAGATATATAAAGTAAATGAAATATTTAGAGAGAAACTATTAGAAAATTTAGATAGAGAAACTATTAGAAAATTTAGATAGAGAAACTATATCAAATTTTAAGTTTTAGATAGAGAAAGTATATTAAAATTTCAGAGAGATAAACTACTTGAAAATTTTAGAGAGAGAAACTATATCAAATTTTAAGTTTAGAGAGAGAAAATATCTTACAACTTTATAGAGAGAAACTATATCAAATTTTAGAGGGAGAAAGTACCTAAAATTTTTAGAGAGACACTATTTGAAAAATTTTAGATAGAGAAACTATACAAAATTTTAAGTTTTACGGAAAGAAAATATATTAAAATTTTAGGGAGAGAAACTACTTGAAAATTTTAGATAGAGAAACTATCTTAAAATTTAAATTTTAGATAGAGAAAGCATCTTAAAACTTTAGAGAGTAACTATATAAAAATTTAGAGTGAGAAAGTACCTAAAATTTTTAGAGAGAGACTACATTAAAAATTATAAAAAGAAATTATTTCAAATTTAAAGTTTTAGACAGAGAAAATACTTTACAATTGTAGAGAGAGAAACCATATGATATTTTAGAGAGCAAAACTACCTTAAATTGTTTAGAGAGAGAAACTATCTGAAATTGTTTAGAGAGAGAAACTCTTTCAAAAATTTTATAAAGAGAAACTATCTCAACTTTTAAGTTTTAGAGAGAGAAAGTATCTCAAAATTTTAGAAAGAGAAAGTATATCAAATTTTAGAGAGAGAGAGAGAAAATATATAAACTTTTTAGAGAGAGAAACTATCTAAAAAATTTTAGAGAGAAAAACTATCTAAAAAATTTTAGAGAGAGAAACTATTTCAATTTTTCAGTTTTTGAAAGACTATCATTAAAATTTTAGAGAGAAAAACTATCTCAAAATTTTTAGAGAGAGAGAGAGAGAGAATTTGCATTTCCAAAAAAAAGATATTCCAGACTATCGAAGCAGCGAATTTGCATTTTTTTTATTTCTACCATATGCGATCCAAACAGGTAATTGACATTTCCAGGAAATCTCAATTCCAAAATTGACTTTTCTCAGGATTGAAAAGTTAAGGAATCCAAACGGCCCTTAAAGAACCCATGTCCTCAAAATATTGAATCAATATACCATGAAGAGAAAAAAACAAAAACACAAACACACTTCACACAGAAAGCAATTTATAGAATCCTTTGCACAATAGATATTCATGTAGAGAGAGAGAGGAAGGAAGCACGCACCGTCTAAAGAACAGTCTTGAAGGAATTCCATAAAGCATAAATGAAAATTGCGCTTTGCAGAAAACATCATCCGAAAAATAGTCTTGAATGTGTTTGCAAGGTTAGCAAATCTTTTGCATTTGACGGTGCAAATTTTTTTTTTGAGAAAATTACATATATATTCGTTATACTTTACGTTATTATGGTTATACTTAATAGTTTATGTTATTACTCATATGTCCGTTTTTTATCTTTCATAACGCCTTTTTTAAAAAATGACACTTTTGCCATTTTTCGGATGTTCAACATCCGAAAATAGGATTTTAAAAAAAAGTTCATTTTCAATTTTCGGATGTTGAACATCCGAAAATGTGGGATTTCGGATGTTGAACATCCAAAAAGAGCAGGATAGTGATTAAACTTCATCCGCCCTATTTTTTGCGTTTTTTTCATTCTTTCATAATGCATCTGCGTTTTTCTCATTCTTTGAGAGTGTGATTGATATTGTCTGCCTTATTGATAAAGAATAGCAGTTAGTTTTTTTATTTTGATTTTCAACAGTGTTCGTCTTTGGCAGGCGGCAGGGTTTGGATTTTGAAGTAATTTCACATTGTAAAGGTATTTGGGTCGATTTTTTATTTAGATCGCGACCTGAATTTTGGTTAGGATTTATATTCAAACATACTAATTATTTGTTGTGATTTTGGTATAGATTGAATTAATTCATGGCTCTATTGTGATTGAATTAGATATTTATAATTTGGGGTTTTTGAGAACTTAGAATTTTGTGGTCTCTGGATAACTATAAATTACTTAAATTTGGGGGTTTATACTCTTAGATAGTCTTAAGCACAGATTTGTGTTACGTTTATTGATATTTTTGTAAATTGTTGATTTTTATAGTTGACAGATTGAGTAGCTTAAAAAATAACATCTGTATGTGATTTTATGATTCAAGTACATATTTACTTTGAATATTTTGCAAAGTATTTAATGAGTGAATTTATTTGAATTATGATTTATGATTTATGATTTATGATTCAAGTAACAATGACTATATTTATTTGAATATTTTGGATTTAATTTGTTGCTTGTATTATAAGTAGCATTGTTCTCTGTTATTTGTTTGAAATTGTTGCTTGACATAAAATTGAATTTTTTCTTTTTTGATGGAACCGTTCGTCTATCTATAAATCGATTTCTTCAGTTTTTTATTGAACTATGTGGTTTTTGATAGATTGGTTACTGAGCTAACATGAATTCTTTTTTTTTTATGGGATGATTTAGCTGCTTACGAAAGTTGGTTTCTTGTCTTTACAATGAAATGATTTTTTGCTTATCAATGTCGAATTCCATTGAAATAATTTTGTTACTCATTAAAGTTGAATTCTTTACTGTTTGATCGAGGATGGTTACTTGGAAGGGGACTATTGTGTTTTTTCTTTTTGTTTATCCATCTAGGGTTTGGTTATTGTTTAGCTAAGGTCCATTGAATTGGACTTTGTGTAGTATTTCACGTGGTTTTGAAATTGTTACTGATAAAAGAAGTGGATCAAGATTGTGCATATCTGGTTAATTAAGGGGTATGTATAGTAGTTCTTCAAGTAGATTAAAATTGGATTTAAGAGTTGGATATGAGACTGTTTTTTCGCAATAGCTAATTATGGAAGTTGTTTAGTGGTTTTGAATAAATCTTTGAATTCTTTTTAGTTGTCTATTTGACTCAAAGAATTAATTCTTTATTTGGCCACCATATTCACTTATTGATTTCGATTTTCAAGTATACGATCCTTAGTTGAACTAGCATAGCAATTTCATTTTAGCACTGTTTTTCTTTCATCAATGGATTGTAGCAATGTTCTTCTTCATCAATAGTATGTCATTATTATTTTTTTGTTATCCAGCTAATTTCTACATGTGTAGCCTTATGATTAACATGGTAACCATATGGGATTTCAGTGAATATGGATCGTTTACATTCTAATGGAGGATATCCAGGAGGTCCTCAGGACCTTAGTTTGTTGCAACTTTATCCAAAACATTAATCATATTTCATATGGGAAGGACGTGTGTATGCATATATTCATCTGCCCATTCTATTTATTTGTTAATTTTCAATAAATGGTAGTCTGGTTCAAACATCCTATGGAAAGTACATGTCTATATATTGATTCTAATATGTTGTCTATTTGTTGTATTTCAGGAGAAAGAAGAAATTAGAATTGATGAGAAGAGTTAACAATTAAATGAATGGAAATTAACAAGAGAACAAGTTCAGTTAGTTCATGCTTTGGGGTTGGGTCCGTTGGCTATCATTCGGCCAAGTTGAATTGATCATCCTTTGCTCGCAGATAATATAGAGAAGTGGCGTTCTGAGGCCAACATCTTTCATTTCAACATTCATATTGATGAGATGACACCAACACTTTTTTATGTATACGAGATATTAAGACTGGCTGTGGATGGCGACCCAGTCACATGTCGTCCTATCAAGGACCTGCAAAAGTTTATAGAAGATAATTTAGGTAAAGTCCCTGATGGCAACTTGGCAAGCTTGAGGCATACATGGCTGAAGGCAAATTTTAGGGAATTGCCACCTGATGCAACCCTAGTTCAAGTTTATAAATATACTCGAGCATATCTACTCTTACTTATCAATGTAACCATATTCGTTGATGCATCAATTTCAACAGTGCCAACAAGGTACTTGCAGTTTTTCGAAGATATTGAGGGTGCCAACACATTTGGTTGGGGTGCTGCAGCCCTTGCATTCCTCTATCACTCACTTGGAAAAGCTTGTACTTTAAAGCGAAGACATTTTAGTAGTTCAGTCACTCTCATGCAGGTAACCATTTGTTTTGGTATATGACATAAGCGTAATAGTTTAGACTGCTTTCTTAACATATTAAATATTTATCAAACTCAATTTATTGCAGTGCTGATCATATGATCATATTATGCATATGAGGCCCATACCGCATAGTATCCCTCAAAATATTCCAAAAGCCAAAAAATGGGAGCTACTGAAGAACTATCATGGCAATCCACATAACTTAATGCCTCCCATCAGACAAGAAGTTGATAACCTCCAACCTAATGAGGTTAGTGTATAATTTGATACTGATTTCTTTCAGTAGTATTTAAGTATTTGTAATTATTTTTATTGACTGATTGTATATAATATAACAGGTAATCTGAAATCTCCATTTCAACGTGATGAGGTCATTTCAGATGATAGGAAGCATGCATTTCAAACTGCAATGTGCCCTACAACTTTGATATTTGACGATATTGTCGTGCCGTATATGCCAGACCGAGTATGCCGGCAATTTGGAGCAAAACAGGGCATTCCTATGAATCCCTTGGTTGTTAGTAAGAGGACAGGCAGACAAGTTGGACATTGAGACTGGCGAAACGTCAATGCAGATAAAATCGCTAACTGGTTGTCTTGCCATAACCGCATCATGCCTGATATTCAACAAGATATTGATAATGGGTTTCCCTCAGAGGAGTACACGGCCTGGTACAACTTGGTGTCTCATCCTTTGATACATAATGTCGCTAACCCCCTCAAAGACATATTGCAACCTCATATCCATGAAGAAGAAGAAGTGGTTCCTGCTCATGAACCACAATATATAATGAGACCTCGAGGTTATGAGGACCAGTTGGTACGTTTATATTGACCTATAAATTCTTATAGTATTTTATTTACTTATTAGTTCTATTCAATTATTTAAATATGTTAATTCTGTAATCTTGTTGTGCAGGTTAGTGCAATTAAGGTATCTACAGTCATGTTCGCAGAGGCACTTACACTTAGACAGAAGTGGCACCCTGAAGTTTTAATCGCATTAACAACGCATTTGAAATGTTGTCTAAGTTTGTGCCTGTGGATATGGGTGACGTAGAAGTCAGGTTGGAGCACTTACAACGTCAATATAATGACAAAGTTGTACCTGGCGAAACCGGAGGTGATGGAGTGGGTCAAAGTAGTCGGGCTGTAGAAGACTTAGCTCCCTCCACACAACCTGCAGTTGAGGAACCCAGAAGATATAACACACGAAATAAACAGTATCAGCCTAAAAGAAGGCGAGGCGTGTAATGGGTCTTTTTGAGGATCCTAATTTTGTAATGGGTCATTTTGAGGGTCATATAGAGCTAGCATATTTTTTATAAAAAGTTATAGCATTTGTATAATTACTGCTCACTAAATATATTGCAAAATCTTCAGTATCACTCTTGACATCAATGTGTGTTGTTGTACTTATGGGCCATCTTGAGAAGACTTGGAGTCTTGGTGAAATTTGATTGTTAGTGGTTGCATATGTATATTGGGTTTAGCATCATATCGCTGCTTAGAGCTATCCAATCTACATTTGATATAAGATTAATGGGATTTATTAATTTAACATTATTTCATAAATCAGCAATGGAAACATTGTGATAGCCCTAAAATAAGAAAATAAAATTCATATCCATACATCCATAAATGAGTTATTTTCATGTCCATGCATCAAGAAATGATCTCCATTTTTTTATCATGTCAATACATCTTGATCTCCATAATCAATGTGATGTCTAAACAATTTCAGATGTTCACTGTGAATATCCAGGAAGCTCTTGGATATTCACAGTGAGTTTTCGAATGTTGAACATCCGAAAACTCACTGTGAAAATCCAGGAAGTAAGTTTTCGGATGCTCAACATCCGAAAATATTACTTTTTCTAATGTTCAACATCCGAAAATGGTTTTGTAAAATCGAGGAAGCTCTTGGATTATCACAATGAGTTTTCGGATGTTCAACATCAGAAAAAGTAATATTTTCGAATGTTAAATATCCGAAAACTTACTTCCTGGATTTTCACAGTGACTTTTCGGATGTTCAACATCCAAAAATATCAGATGTTCAACATTCGAAAATATTATTTTTTCGGATGTTGAACATCCAAAAACTCATTGTGAAAATCCATGACCTGATTTTTACAGTACCATATTCGGATGTTGAAAATTCGTAAAATATGTCAATTTCGGATGTTGAACATCCGAAATTGTTTAGACATCACATTGATCATGGGCATCAAGATGCATTGACATGATAAAAAAATGGACATCATTTCTGGATGCATAGACATGAGAATAACTCATTTCTGGATGTATGGATATGAATTTTATTTTTTTTATTTTAAGGCTATCACAAAGATTTTCAATATTGAAATCATCTATCTCAACACAAAGATTGGCAAACTCATCCATTAGAAGATTTATGACAACAAAGAATTATGATTGCAATGACACAAATTTGATGACAAAAACACAATATTCACTCAATTCATTAATTCATGAAAATCATAATTCCATAAGAATACAATATTAACGTCACGTACACTATATCGGTTCTCTGCATGTCCTCCTATTATGACCCTTTGTGCCACATCGTTTGCACTTCAAAGGCCTGGTGATCGGATGTTCCGTCGCGGATATTCTTCGTTGTTTTTTGGCATACCGGGAAGGTGTATAGTCCATGGTGGCAACACTGTCCGGTTGTAAATACCTGTCAACTCATTATCATCTGAGGCAGGTGCAAAGAGAGTTTCAAATGCCCTTCTAAAGTATTCCACTGTAAAATACTTAAGGTAATACATAGTGTGATCCATATCCATATGGTTAATGGCCGCAATAGCATGGGCATACAGAGTGCCTCTGAGTTGCCATTTTCTACAACTGCATATCCACTGCATTAAATTGACAACGTACTTCTTCCCAAGATAGTGGATCTTCAAAAGTGTGTTCATGGCGAATATAACTTTGTACAAAAATCGAGCCTTCATCTTACGCATGTCAAATAATTTTTGAGCCTTCAGTACTAACATGCCGCTCCATGCATTGCCTAATTCCCTCTTCTCTTCAAACTTGGTCATCAACTGTATCCTTATTTCTTCACACATTGTAATAATTGGCTTCTCTCGAGCAAATAAAATCCAAGCATTGAAAGACTCGGCCATGTTTGACTGTATCTAGAACCTGAAAAATAGGCATCTGTCCAAAATTTGGGTGGAATATTCTTAATCTAATCATATGCATCTAGGTCGGCACACTGTATATCAAACATTATTATTTCAAACCCACCAATGGTCGCTTTACGAGTAGCCTTCCAAAACAGCATAAGCAATATATTTGTTGATCTCTTCATAAAGCCCTTGAAGTTCTCTCCCATATGTCGCATGCAAAATGATGGAAAGCATGTTGGAAAACATTTTTCTATTACTTCTGACAGGCTTTTCTGTCGATATGATATAGTGGTTAAGGCAGACAGATTAGGGTACCCATTTAAGAGCTCAGTCAATATACTTAAGAACCAATACTAACTCTGGTAATTCTCCTTCTCAACCACTGCAAATGCCAATGGGAAGAGCCTACTATTTGCATCTACCGCGATAGCCCACAATAAAATGCCTTGATACTTTCCTTTTAGGATGTTCCATCAATACCAATTAATGGTCTGCATCCATTAACAAAACCCATAATGCATGGACGATAGGCAATGAATAGTCGTTTGAACCTGCCTACATTTGTGTGAATGCGAACTTCGGTTTTCGGGTTGGTTCTTCTTATCTTCTCAATATACAGAGGGAGGTCATGGTATTGTTGTTCTTGTGATCCATTTATCATCTCTTTAGAGACCTCTTTTCCTCTCCAAGCTTGCATGTAGGAAAGCTTGACCTTGTGATCAGGTTGAACATTATTTACAATATCTTTTGCTTTAATTTTTAGTTGGTCAACAAGGCACGCTTTAATCTTTTTTGCCATCCAATCACTACGAGTTAGTGGCTGATGGACCCTCCCCATTGGATCACTACATATATGATCCTTAACCATAGACTTCACTTTAAAGTATATGGTGCTGCCAACTCATAAGCACTGCACTTGCCATGTGCATCCATCTGGCTTGCAACTTGTCCACACCCGTTCTAATTCACTTTTGTCAAACTTCAAAACAAAATTGTTGTGGATTGCAAAATCAACTAGATGATGCTGACATTCATTAACATTTTCAAAAAATTGCTCAACAGTCAATTGAACCTTGTTACCAACTCCTTTACATGGACTCTCTAATGGTTCAATGTCCTCCATATCACGCTTTGGTACAAGCTCAGGGTTGGGCACCACTCCAATGTTTTGATCTTGTTCAGGTAAAGTGTTACGCCCACTGTTGATAAAAGATAAAGTGTAAGATGAAGCAACAATTTCTATGCATATAAGATTAAAATAAAGCAATTTACAGATGAAAAAATAAATTGTAGATATACCTATTCCTTGAAGATGGGCCCTCAACAACAAATTATTGTTGTGCTTCGGCAATATATATTACAATTCTCGAATATTCTCCTCCCAACATAAAAGATACATCTATATCATCACTAACATCAATCAAACCAAGCCCACTAAGTAATACGACTGTCATCTATAGCTAATTTGTTTGGATCACACTTGGTTAAATTTGTAAAATGATTTTTTAGTTCCTCCAAGGAACTATTCCCATTATACTTTGTGACCTTCAATTTTCCTTTTGTATAAATAACATGTCTGTCATCTGCATTCGTCTCAAATGACCCCCCATATCGAAATACCAGTTACACTCTCTCAGTATCCGTCGTCAATACTACTGTATTAAATGAATAGTAAAGTTACTGTTATAAAAAATTAATACAAAAAAATTACCAAAACTGGTATATTTCTAACTACTTTAGGGTTCATAAAATCTGAGTATTCCACAATATATTGAAATAGTGTACTATTAAAATCGTCAATAGCGATCGTCAATACTCATGTATTAAATGTATAGCAAAATTAGTGTTACAAAAAAATTACCAAAAATTGGGATATTTCTAACTACTTTAGGGTTCATAAAATCTGAGTATTACATAATAGATTGAAGTGAGTAATACTCACATAAACACAAAATAAACAAATAAATTTTATTACAAACAAACAAGTTTAACAATTATTTCGCCAAAACAAAGAATACAATGTATCAACATGATACAAACAACAAATAATTATATAAAAAAAACAACTTCATCAATATTAAACAAATTCCATTTATTAATCTCAAATACACAACAAATGTTATTAACAAAATTAAATATTCTAAATAATAATACATAAATAAACTTGAATTATCAATCGTATAAAAAAAGAGTAAGAACGGTACCAATCACGTCCAAATAGTGAGTCAATCTCTTCAACTTTGTGGGTTACTGTATTAAGGACAATAAAAGGGGGTATATTATTTTAATGATCAGTTTTTCCCAACTTTATAAAAATAAACATATATAAGTTTCCGCCTGTGCGCAGAGGGTAAACTAGATTCTCATTCATTAGAGATTACTAAAATTACAATTTTTGTTTTTTAGAAAGAAAATCTCACTACAATAACAATCCCACAAAATAAGAAACTCAATATAGAAAACTTAATATCTTGCAATATTCAAGATAAGAAACTCAACATCTAATTTCTATAGCTGTTCTATAACTGTCAATTTAGTCCCACAAGACTAATGCAAAGGGAATCAATAGTTTCTGCATTGTGTCAGCTGATAGAAACTTGGGGTTCATTTCATAAGGATCATTGGATTGGATGATATGATTTTGAATGAGAGGAGGGTTATTGCAAAAGTGGCCACAAGTCCATTGATTATTGAGCATTGTTCACGTGTGAAAATTCTCCAGTATTTTACAGAGACGTAGGCTAAGAACATCACTACATATAAAGGCATCATGGCCGTGAAAACCGCATAAAAATCGGTCAGGGAAATCATTTCCAGTTAGTTGTCTCTCTCATACCGCGCCAACCACAACTAGAACCTAAAGCCCTATGGTCCATTCCCTTCTCCTCCCCACGTTTGTCCACAATAGGGCTCTAAGGGGTTATCTACATTTTGAAATCAAAACGTAGAGTTTTAAATGAACTACCATAATTTATAATCATTTTGGGCATTGAACAACTTAGAAACGCTTTAAAAGAAACCTTCTTGTGGCTTTAGAGCAAAATTTGTTCCTTATTAGTAGCTTGAGAGACCATGTAAAATTTCCTATTAAATTATAACGGTTTCAAACTATTTTGGTGAGGTTATACTTGTGCTATAGTTTTGACTTAAATTTCAGATTGGAGATTTAGGGTATGTTTTGTTACTACGTAAGCACTTTTTAGAAAATGCTTACACGTGTAAATTGTGTTTGATACGTTTCTTTTGTGTGTATTGCATATACAAATAAATCTCATGGTAAAATTTTTTTCCATCAAATAGTCCAATTCATGATAAAACAAAACCTCACCTCTTAAGGTGGGGAAATATTGTCCGTGCTTTTATTTTCATGCGCGGACGTACTATTCACTATTTAGAATATAATATATATTATAATATTTTATTTATATATCAAATGATATATTCAATATATAAATTATAGTTTAATAATATGTAATATTTATATAAATAATATGTTATTTTATATTATACTATATTATATATTATTTAATAAATATATTATATATAATAAAATATATATTAATAAAATAAGTGTATATAAGTATTTATTGAGTATAATTATAAAATGTTCTCCTAACATAACCACACATATATATATATATATATATATATATATATATATATATATATATATATATATATATATATATATATATATATATATATATATATATATATATATATATATATATATATATATATTAATAATGGAACAGACATAATTTAATAGGAGGATATAATATTATGCAAGACAAACGTTGCGTAATGTACAATACTACAATAGTCAGAAGAAGTGGAATATTTTACATGGCATTAGTGAAAATAAGAAGAGGGAGAAAAGTGGGTACTAATAACCACAAATATATGCACAGAATGGATGAGCTACAGATAGTGAAGGAAATTGATATCTACATGAGGAATCTTGTCTCAAAGTTGTCTTTAACTTTACTTAGCAATATTAATGATCTAGTTTTTCTATAGATACAAAAATTAAAATGTATTAGTAATTAGAAGGAGTTGATGAAAGTAATTGACAATGGTTATAATATTTGATCATTTGTATATGTAAGCATAATAAAGTACAGCACAAGCATGGATTATAAACATTGATCTGATGGCAATAAATGAATAATAACGACAAAAAAAATAGTGAAATATAAAACTCAATTAGAAAGTTGCAACACAGTGTTAACATTGTTGCATATGTGATAAAGCTCATGTTAGCTTAAACCATAACTATAATGTCAAGAAATGTGGGTTTAAGCAAATCACATCTTGTTTTAAATATTCATCTGAAGCAACATATCGAAAACCTACATATAGAAGAATCTCTCTCTCTCTATGGTCGCTTCTATAAAGAATCTCAGTCTACGTGTCTTTATAATGTTATATCAAGTAGACCTATTTATTATCAAGACTTTAATTAAGTAGATACCCATCACAAAATTGTATTGTCTTATTATCAAGACTTTAATTAGGTAGATACCCATCACAAAATTGTATTGTCTTATTATCAAGACTTTAATTAGGTAGATACCCATCACAAAATTGTATTGTCTAAATGCAGAGGACATATATCATAACAAATCTAGTTTCTGTAATGAATTTGTAGGGAAACATTCCAATATTGTTGGTCAAGAAAATGGTTATAAATCTTGTTTTCTTTGGCATCACAGTGTTAACATTGTCATATGTATGAAAAGTTCATGTGCATCACAAAGCAAATCTGCATTAACCTATATAATCATTATAGTGTCAAGAAATATGGGAGAAAATGACATTTTGTTATAGATATCCGTTCAAAGCTACACATGCAAAACTTATATATAGAGTTAGCCACATTATTGTTTGGGTAATGCGTGAGAGAGGGAGTGTGTATAATTGCAAAAAATAGTTAGGCTTCTTAAATTTGTATGAAATGAAAAATGATCAACAAATAGAGAAGAAAGGTAAATTATTCCAATGAGATGGATGATTTTATGCAAGCATAATAAAATATATCATATGGATTATAAAGATTGAGTTGATAACAATAAACGTATAATAATAATAAGACAAATCATTGTATACATTTTTTTATAATTATGATTAAATTATTATAAGATGTGATGGAGATACGAAAACATATTAGTGAGGGAGGATTATATATAGCATAATAGGGTAAGGTAGAGAGAGAGGGCAGAATTAAAAAGTTCATGAAAACTCTCTCCCATCTCTCTCTCAACTATTGCATATGTGACAAAGCTCATGTTAGCCTAAACCATTACTATAATGTTAAGAAATGTGGGTTTAAGCAATCACATCTTGTTACAGATATGCATATGAAGCTACACATGGAAAACTTACATATTGAACAATCTCAGTCTCTCTTTTTGCTTCTCTCTATGGTAGTTTATATGAAGAATCTCAGCCTACCTGTTTTTTATAATGTTCTATTAAGCAAACTCATTTATTGTCAGGACTTTAATTAAGTAGACACCTATCACAAAATTGTACATTTTATCCTCAAAATACAGGGTACAAATAAAATAATAAATCTAGTTCTTGCAATGGATTTGTAGGGAAGGATGTGTTGTAGAATCAAAACCAATATTGTTGGTCAAGAAAATGGCTATAAATCTTGTTTTCTTTGTCATCACAATGTTAACATTGTCATATGGGTGACAAAGCACATGTTCATCACGGAGCAGATCTGCATCAACCTGAATCATTATTATAGTGTCAAGAAAGGCACATGTTCATCATGGAGCAGATCCGCATTAACCTGAATCATTATTATAGCGTCTATTTATGTGAGCCTAAGCAAAGCACATCTTGCTACAGATATTGATGCAGGGAGATAATAAAACCAGAAAATTGACAATAAAAAGAATGAAAGTTAAGAGAAAAATACCCTCTCGGGAATCCACCCCCAAAACAATCTCTTTTAAGAGACCAATTTTTATTCAATTCATAGACTGCTTTACAATGAAAGGAAACCTCCCTTTAAATAAACTAAAAAAGAAGATAAGCAAAAGAGAAAAAAAAACCTCCACGCACTCCTTTTTTTTTTTCTCTTTCCTATTTTCTCTCATCCTTTTTTTTCTCTCTTAACTTCACATGCTAATAAATAGCCACGTTTTTATCAAAGCATAGCCTCCCACATTTTACTCAAAGCCTTCCTCTTGTGATAAAGATAAAACGCCCTTAATTTTAACCTTATCTTATTTACATCCCAACGTAACTAAACCAATCAATACAAGATAAACACAATATAAATTTATGCCCTCCTAATTATCCCTGTGTACTCCCTATTCTTATCAAAAGAATAAATATTAAAATAATCCTTAATAACCGAAACTCACTTAAAAATCTCCAAAATATAACCCTTAATTAAAGTACATAAAAAAATCCAAATTAGATCATTCCATGACTGGATCAGATATTCATCTGAAGTTGCACATGCAAAACTTGCATATAGAGTCAGTTATAATACAGTTTGGGCAATGTGTGAGAGAGAGAGAGTGCATAATACCAAAACACATGCATCACAGTGTTAACAATGTTACATATGTGACAAAGCTCATGTTCATCATGGAGCCAATTTGCATTAACCTATATTATAACTATAGTGTGGATTCTATAAGCATAATTGGGTAGAAGAGAGATAGAGGGAGAAAAACCATTCACAAAATTCTAATGCTTTTTCCATATGTGTATCATAATTGGTTTTTCCATATGTGTGAGCCCACATTATATATAGAGCATTCACAAAATTCCAATGAGTGTTGAGAAATATGTAGATTGGTGGGTGAATTGCTATTAAAAATCCTATGAAGATGAGAAAGAGGGAGACAAAAAAGGGAAAAGAAAGACATATAATTTTTTTATTAGAAATAAAATTAGTAGTAAGACACAAACGTAGGAAGTTGACACACAATCACAAATTCTATAGAGGTCTGTGTATGAAAAACATCCTAAACTTAAAGATAGATATCATACAGATAAATAATGGAATGAAAGTTTTGTAGTTGTGTGAAGTGGATAGTGTGTGCGCATTTATTGTGAGCATTATATATATATATATATATATATATATATATATATATATATATATATATATATATATATATATATATATATATATATGTATGTATGTATGTATGTGTGTGTGTGTGTGTGTGTGTGAAAAGTCTTCCCAACGTTTATTGGCAAAAATG
Source organism: Amborella trichopoda (assembly GCF_054954075.1). NCBI lineage: Eukaryota > Viridiplantae > Streptophyta > Magnoliopsida > Amborellales > Amborellaceae > Amborella > Amborella trichopoda. The sequence goes on along the minus strand of NC_142344.1, from coordinate 48,214,390 downwards.
AACAATGATTTCACCTATGCTCATCATCGTCCATAGTTCATCGTACGATCATGATTGTCTGATAGTGTTTTTTTTTTTTTATATCAGAATGATTTAAAATTTGTAGTGTGTGTACATCTTAGTGAGACACACCTAATAAAAATATGAAAAAAAATATTTTGTAAAATATAAATTAACAAAAATCTAATTGTAAATTTTTAGGGGTATTTTAGTGAATTTATATTTTATGAATTAATTTTTTTATATTTTTATTAGATTCTCCTATTTTTAATGAACACGCTCCAAAGTACAATGAACGGTGATGAGCATAGCCGAAATCACTGCTTATTTTCGCCTATAGGCGTGCTTTCATATATATATATATATATATATATATATATATAGGAAAAAGCTGGGGCTCATTTAAACATATGAGCCCAACGGCCCAAATTGAATCTGGGCCGATCTAACGATCACGAATATCCAATAGTATTTGAATTTTATTGTTTTTTCTACAAATCCAAATCACTTGAAATTTTAGGCCTGTATTCATAAAACATAGACGAATCTTTGAAAAATATAAAAAAAATATTTTTCATGAAATAAATTGACCAAAATACCCCTAAAAGGTTTTGGAGGGTATTTTGGTCATTTTTCCAATGATTTTTATTTTTATTTGTATTAGGTGTGTCTTGATGAGAAGAACATATGACTAAAACTTCAAATGATTTGGATTTGTAGAAAAAATAAAAAATTCAAGCACTACCGGACATCTGTGATCGTCAGATCGACCCAGATTCAATCTGGACCGTTGGACTCATATGTTCATATGAGCTAGTGGGTGGGCTAACCCCGAGCTTTTTCTATATATATATATATATATATATATATATATATATATATATATATATATATATATATAAAAGATGCAAGGGTGAGCCTATGGGCTCATGGAACAGTGTAAGCCCAAAAGCCCAGATTGAATCTGGGCTGATCTGACGGTCAGGACTGTATATCGGTAATATGATTTTAATATTTTTTATATAAATCCAAGTATCATGAAATTTAGAGCATAGAGTCTTCTCATCAATACGCACCTAATGACAAATATTTAAAAAACAATTCACATAAAATAAATTGATCAAAATACCGCAGAAACATTTTAGGGGTATTTTGATCAATTTAATTTATACAAAATGCCTATGGGCGAAAATGAACAGTGATTTTGCCTACCCTCATCACCGTCCAAAGTTTATCGCACAGTCACGATTGTTCGGCAGTGTTTCATTTTTTATTTTTTTTCTACAAGTCGGAATGATCTGAAATTTGGAACGTGTGTTCACAAAAAATAGATGAATCTAAAAAACATATCAAAAAAATATTTTACATGAAAAAAATTGACCAAAATACTAAAACAATTGTGGGTATTTTGGTCATTTTTTATGAATTATTATTTTTTATATTTTTATTAGGTTCGTCTCACTAAGATGTACACACTCTCCAAATTCCAGATCATTCTAATTTGTAGAAAAGAAAATGAAAAATAAAATACTACCAGACAATCGTGACCGTGCGATGAACTTTGGACGGTGATGAGGGTAGGCGAAATCACTATTCATTTTCACCTATAGGTGTTGGGAAGATCCTTTTTTCCTGTAAATTTGATCAACATGAAAATTTGGACATATGTACTAAAAAATAAGGTGCAAGAGAAAATATTAAAAACAAAATTACAAAATTTAAAATGACCAAAATACCGCTAAAAATGATGGGTAATTTGGATATATTTTTATAGTTGTATATGGTCAAAGATAGTGTCAAAGTATATACCCCCAAAATTTTAGCTTAAAAGGATTTGTATAAAAAAATTAAAATTAAAATAATGATATGTATTTCAACCATCCGATAGAAATCGGACAATTGGGAGTAGGACCTAAGCTACAGTGGCTCCAGACCTATCGATAGGTTTATCTTTTGTGTGTGTATATATCTGTTGCGGAAAGCCAAATAAGAGGAGACTAATGTACGTTCGTTTTGGTAGCTATCAATGGTTCGGATGCGGTGGCCGGGCACCACCCTCACTTTGTTTCGTAACAAAAGGTCAAGAAGCTTAAGGTCGTTAACTCAGAGGCTTGCCCCTTGCTGGCTGGAATGGCATCATGCTGTATAACAAGGCAAGAGATAGGGACGTAACTTGCCTGCTTAAATAGTTCCGTTCACTTCGTTCACTGCTAATCCAAGGGACAGGGATTGTAGACTACTGAGACAAGGCTTGCAATAGGGAAGAGATTCTAGACTCACTAATTATTGAGTTTAAGTTTTTAAGGACTTAGATTTAGCCACTTATAAATTGAAGGCCTCTATCGGAGTGGATTAGAGCATCATTTGGCAGTTATTTCGATTTTATTTTATGACTATCATATTTTAAACATGGGGTGAGGTTTGCATAGAGCTGATGCTATAAACAATCAAAGTAATGCACATCTTCAAATAGTGTCGAGAAATGTGGTCCTTATATTGAAAATCTTTGTGATAGCCTTAAAATATATTTTCTGTTTTAATTATAAAATTTAAAGCTTAAAAAATAGTGTAGATCGAGCCGATCTATGAAAACTTGAAAATCTTAAAAATTGACGATCAAAAAAATCATTACAAGATGTACTATTTTCAAAACTTGAATTCCTTTTTTTTTCTCATGTCCATGCATCTAGATGTCAAGATGATCAATTTGAGGATATTTAAACATCAAAACAACCTCTTTTAGTGAAATTTTTGAGGTGGGCTCTAATTTGACTCTTTAGAGCCTAGGCTCTATATAAACCTTTTCTTTAAAGATTGATCGTTAGGATGAAATATATGCATATTTCGTGCCCAACAAACCTCTCTAAGTAGGTTTTTAATCGCTGGACGAAGTGGATAATTATTCCCATGAGATTACCAAATATATTTTCTAAAAGGTGAGACATAAGGCAACAACCTTAAACAATCAAAGTAAAGCGCACCTCTAAACTTTGTCATAAGAAGCAATGTTGGTGTCGAAAATTTTTAGGACAGTTCGAGAAGGTATTTTCATATCTAATTATAAAATTTTAAGTTAAAAAAAATGGTTCAAATCAAGCAGATCTATAAACTCATGAAAATCTTGAAAATGGGCGGACTAGATAATGTGATGCAAGATGTACTATTTTTTTGTTGAAATAATTTTTTTCCCATATCCATACATCTCGATATCGAGATGATCAATTAGATGTTTTTCCAAATCAAAATAGCCTTTTTCGATGGAGTTCGGAGGTGCAACTTATTTCTACAATTTAATATGTCAATCTTATATAAACTTATTCCTTTTCTAAATGTGGGTGACTATTAGCCGGTGTTTGCAAAATTGGGCGGTTTAAATCGGAACTGCCATGTTTGATCGGAACCGCCAGGTTAGATTGGAACCGCCAGGTTTTGGTGATCTGGCTGGGTATTGTAAAAAAAAATTTAAAAATTATATAAAAATAAAAAATAAGGGATTTTTTTATAATATATTTTTGAATGTTTTCCATTATTTTGATAAAGGTTAGAAAGTGTTTTGGCCATTAATACTAACTTTTACATTTTTCAATCTTTTTTAGAATATTTTGAAAATATCCCTAAGCAAAAATTGATTTTTAAAATCCATTTTTCACTAATTTTCAATTTCATTTGGATATGCTTTGTTTAATTATACTTTAAATATACTTTTTATAGTTTTTAGATTTTTTTTGTTTGTTTCACACATTTTTTATTAGCTGGAACTTGATTGGTTAAGCTGGTCTAACCGACCAATTTACCAGTCACTCAAAACCGGCCATTGGCCAGTTTCCGAAGCCAGTTCGATTTTTTGAGCACAGCTATTAGCAGCAAAGCAAGGAAAACAGTCTTCTTCGCCCCAAGTAAAATCCCTATTCCCCAACCAATCCATCTCTAAACATGTGGCCTACCTTTTTGTGGGTGAATAACATGCGGTCTAGCTTTCGTTTTTGCAAAGTTGCCCTACTCTTGTTGGCAACACAAGCATTCTTTTGGTACTAAAAAGAAAATAGAACCTCTATGCCAACGTTGATGGGTAAAGAAATAGCATGGAGGGTTTTATTGTTGGCAACTCAAGTTACTTGGGAACCTGATCTTTGTCATTTTGTCTTCTTTGAAGACGTCCTTAGTTTATGAGCAAATGCTCTGACTGATTTTTTGGCCAAAAAAGGAATTAAGTTGGATACGTTGGTGATTTCTACTAATATCTTGATGTCTTGTAATTTTTTATGCTATCAATAAATTTGGAACATTCATTAAAAAAAAAAAAACTTCCGAAAGTTGTGTGCCCCTAACCTCAATATTTCTAATTGTACAAGCATGGGGTAAATTGAGAACATGTGCATCATCACTCTATGGCTTGGGCCTCACAATCCATGTCTTTTTAAGTATTGTAGACCCTCACGGAATCCTCCATGGAAAAGACATTGTGAACCTTTTCAGCCATGTGCATGTATTTCACCATCTCATTAAATGTGACAATTGTGGTCTATTTGAGCTTTCTTTCCCAAACCTGAGGCCTCCTCAGGAATTGTAATGCCAATTTGTGATTCAAGTGGCTCCACTTTAGCCCACTATCACAGAAATACGTTAGGCCAAATAATTTCATGCTCTTGAGGGAGCAAACTATCCATTTATTCCCTCATGCAAAACCAGATTTACGAGGATTTTTAGTACCCCAAATTCTAGGGATGTAACGGGTTCAACCCATATGTTCTACTCAATAAAAAAATCTCCAAATTGAATTCTCTGTCAGCTTGAAGCATTAATGGCTCAACATTTGAATATAAACCATCCAATTTTTTTTGAAAGGCAAGATCTAAATATCAGAAAATTTGATATTGAAATTTTTTTTCCGTTTTGAATGCAATAATAATCTAGTTAATTTTAAGTGGTTCTCAAAATTTTCCATCAAAAAAATCTACTTAGTCTTTTATCCAAAGAAGTAAGCATATACTATGATCCTATAGGTACACGTTCTCATTCATCAATGTCTTGTGGGCCTCCATTCTTCTCACCACCAACCCGTACAGTGACAGTGTTATGTTTGAGCGAGATAGAGAGAGATATGGTCGGTCTTTCGACCCCTACAATGACAGCTTTACATTTGAGAGAGAGATGGCGCGTTTGGTTTGTATGGTAGGGAATGCCTTTTCGTGGTCCCATCCTTTGGGTTCCACTAGATCGTCACTCCTTCACGTTTGTTTAGTACGAAATCGGCTGGTATGGAAGTGCCGCCAAGCCCAAGTCCCTATAGGACCGTCCTAGCTCGGCCCTGGACCAAGCCAAAGGGGCGATCGCCTAAGCCCTAGCTTGGTCTAGGCCGCGCTAATTCTAATAAAAATAACAATAAATTATAAAAATAAAAGAAATTACGTGGTTAGGTTGAGTTAGGGCCGTGCCGGTATGTCATGGTTTTGGTCCTACTTGGACTGACACTTGGGTCATGATAATCAGGTCCTAGCTTGGCCTTGGGCCGCATTTTGTCTCCCAGGCCATACTTTTTCATAGTAAGCCAACAAGGCTTGGCTAGGCCACCCGACCCAAAGTTTCATGAGAAAGCTGGTCATGTTTTGCTTTGAGAGGTATGATGGGGGAGAAATTTTCAAGGGAAAATTACAGAAAACCCCCAAAAATGGATTTCTAAGCAATTGACCCCCAATCTAACTATTTCTAGCAACTTTTTTCCAAAAAACTATGTTTCCCAGCAAATACCTCCTAACTCAAAAAAAAAAAAAAAGAGACTAAAATACCCCTCCCTTACCTCACACGTTGACTATGGCGGTCCGGCGTTTGGAAGAGCCGGCATTTAAGTCACTGATATGGAACGGTTTGGCACTTCACCATTGCGGTCCGGCACTTAAGTCCCTGATTTGGAACGATTTGGCACTTCACCATGGCGGTCCGGCACTTCAGCATGGCGGTCCAGAGTTTGGAAGAGGTGGTTCGGTGTTTCTAGACTAATGAGCGGTCCTACATTTGTGAACTATGGTCCGGCAAAATTGAAAATTGTGTCTGGAATAGGCGGCCCGGCAGTGTACAGTTCCCCCGGTCTGGTAGAATGGATGGGTCCGACAATAAACAACCGCCGTCCAGCATTTCCTTTTATTGGGATCCAAAAATGATTTGTTATGTACATGAAGGGCATTTTTGTCAAAAAAATAAACTTTTTGTATTGAGGATATTTGCTATAAAACTTGATTCTTGAAAAAAATATGTTAAGAAAAATTAGGGTGGGGTAAAGTGCCTACAAAGTCTATTTTTGGAGGTTTTATGCAATTTCCCCAATTTTCAAAGTGTCTTGGGACCAAAAGTATGATGTGTTCGAGGGAATTGTCCTAGAAGGAAGTGGTCACAGTGGCGAGTGCCACATTAATATAAAAGATCCAGTGGTATTTAAATCAAAATTATTAAATTGGATCAGGTACAAGCTTAGTGAGGACAGAGGTCTAATATAATCAAAACTAATTTGTTTGCTAGTTGAACTAGGTAGACCAAATTTCAAAAAGATAAAAACAAAAATATTAAATGAGAAATATGAAACATATTTTTCAAAAAGTACATTATAAAAATATGAAATGTATCGTAAGGGAAAGAAACCAACAAAATTTAGGGACTTCTAAGAATTTAAATGGACCAATGGGTCTGAGAAATGCGGCAGTTAACCATCAAAGCTTAGTGCCATCATGTGATTATGTTGATGTCCAGGTTAGAACTATCTCAAGCAAACCTTCTTCCGGTAGGTAGGATGGTTAGAGAGTACGACCCCAAAGCGAGTGCCTTCCCACTAAGCAATGGGCTTCCACAATTAAGCAAAGCATGGCTAAATTGTCCTACTTCGTTTTAAGTATGGAAAAACAATTTATATAATGGGCGAGGTCCTAAACAATCAAATTAAGATGCATCTCAAAAGTTTCACTAGAAGAAGTGGTTTCGATGCCCCAAAAATTCTTTAAATCAATAATCTCGACCTCTAAATGCATAGATATGAGAAATAATGGATTTCAAATATTGGAAATAGTGCATCTTGTAATGCATTTTCAGACCGTCAATTTTCAAGATTTGCAAGTATTCATAGATCTGCTCGATCTACTCTATGTTTTAAGCTTTAAATTTTATAATTAAAGAGGAAAATAAATTTTCAAGCCATCCCAAAGATTTCCTCTATTGAAAGAACCTCCTTTGACACTATTTGAAGGTGTACCTTACTTTGATTACTTAAGGCATCGGCCTTATACAAACCACACCCATTAAGTAATAGAGGATTCGAGGCACCAGGGCCAGGCCATCACAGCCTGAGGGTAGGCCCAAACCGGGCCTAAGCCAGAGCCATGATAGGGCCGGCCCAGCCAACCCCTTTTTCCCTTTATTTTTTATTTTATTTTTCTTTAGCTCTATTTGGCCCAGCCCAGCCTGACTCTACGCTGACACCGCCAGTGCCTCTTTGGCTCAGTCAGGGACAGGCAGGGCGTTGGCCCTATAGGGACTAGGGCCATGGGTGGCCTTGTTCGGTATATGCGGTCAGTAAATGCTTTATGAGTGCTTGCAATTACACTTTTGGTATAATGGAACATGAACTCAGTAGGAATGTGGTCATGTGTAGACCATACTAAGCAAACGATATTTGTTGATACCGGACTGAGCTTAACGTGCTAGGTTAGCCGGTTGGAGAAACTCATATTACCTGAGCATAGAGATTAAACCGATAAGAGTTATAATGGGTCATCCCTTGATGAGATTAGAGTATGTCCAGATGAGTGAGCCGAGGGTCAATGTGCCCTTGTGTGGTGGCATTCAAAGACCGGGGTCAAAGCCTCATCCACATACCATCATGTGGCATGCACATATGATAGCCATTTCGAGAAAATGAACCACCTTTTAATAGCAAACTCCTTCTAGGCCTTACCAAGGTCCAACCCATTATCAGCTAGGACTATAAATAATTATTTTACAAATATAGAGTTTCATTCCTACCAAGTCTCATATTAACACTAAAACAAAATAGCAAAAGAAATACCGTGGATATTCAAGAATAAGAAAATGATTTCAATAAGAAATTTTGTGAGGTGAATACAAGCCCGCACATGTTACTATGCGAGCTTGGAGTCCACCAAAACCGAGTCCCATAAATAATAATCTGCCAAAGAAAAAGTAAAATCCACGGGTCAAATATTTTTTTCCAAAAAATATCATTTCTAATTTTTAAAATTTATTTATTTTTAATAGACTAATAATCTCCATTAAAGATTATTTATTCTCTAAAAACTAACATCAAATTCTATTTAAAAAATAAATTATTAAGGGCCCCACATTTCAACATGTGAGTCCGTGACTCGTAGAAACCGTGTCCCTCCAATAATTCCAGATCCAGTGTTGGTAAGCGAGATGTCTTGGGCGTTGAATCCATCATGAGACCTTATCCATGATTCTACTCCATGGTGGGCTTTCTTTTCTTTCTTAATCTACCCTTTGAAAGGGCCAAAGAGTCCTAAGAGCCCTGATTGTGTTCACACCACCAAATAGGAGTATCGAATAAAAAAGTGAAAGGAAAATAAGTGGTATTAGAATTTCTAAGGACCATCAATGTTAAGGGTTTGGTATAGTCAACACTAGGTTGAACATAGGTGGTGAGACCTATTAAAATCAATCAAATATTAATTTTAATTAGTTTTTTACCGGGATTAGCTTTTGCTCTTAACCAGACTGATCAAAGCAGATGCTAGTGGGATAATTGGCCGAACCTGCTGGTCTGATCTGATCTTGACAACACTAGAGAAATACACCATAAATAGACAACATTCCATGTCCATCTTTTACAATGGACAACGGAGATCACCAACTCTTAGGTAAATAAATGGCTAGAACTACGACTAAATCTGTAACATTCGTTTATCAAGATGGAGATATCACTATGGTGCACTGCGTACCATACACCAGTCTTGTATGCTATCCTTTTCCAAAAATAAAAGGAAAACGTTCCATTTTTCTTAGGGTCAGTAAATTTCTATGGAAAGATTTATAAAAGGTCGCAATCTTATTTTTAGAAATAAGATTTAACCTACATCATTTTATCGGTATAGATTTAACGTTACACTAAAAGATGTATTACTTTTGAAAGTCTTAAAAGACATCTCAAATCTACTAAAATTCATAGTGTAGAATAGTGTAACCTTCTTCTACAAGTATGATTACAACATTACATAAAGTGCACCTTCTCAAGATTATATAGTTTAGGATCATGGGTCCAATGTGTGATGCATGTGAATGGGGGTGCTCTTTATTTATCATTGAAAGACAAGTAGATGAAACCACGCGGTCTTTTGAAGGTGCCTTCCAACTTCAATTTCCACGCTATATGCAACCGCATTTCCTTCATAGATAAAACATCACTTGGACCAACTTTCTCTTTTGAACGTTTCTCTCTTTCTCTCTAGCATGATGAAGCATAACAAAAGGAAAGTCATTCTTGAGATTCTTGATAAAACAAGCTCTTGTTTAAGTCTCATCAAGCTCTTAGTAGGAGCATGAATCCATATGTAATGGAGTTCTTGATACAAGTGGAGTTCTACAATGGGAGCACGAACAATCATGCACGGAACGCGATCTGTCCTTGAATGGAACTAGATCCTTTCCAACTAGGACTTCGGTCATTCTTATATGGGGGCATGACTCAACTTCAAATGGAATCTTATACATGTTATGGATGGGCAATCCCATTGTACATGGACCGTGTACCCATTAAGTAATGATCTAGATCTTGTCGTATTTGGGAATGCACTCCCTCGTCATATGGGATCTCGATCTACAACTTTTACCCTGATTGGAACTCACTCCTCGAACTTCGGAGTTTTGGTAAGCCATCGATCCGATGCTTTCGCTCCTGTAATCAGAGTCATAATGGCTTTCTCTCCCGATAACTATGATTTAAGTTAGGGTGCAGTTTGTATAGAACAGAGGCTCTAAACAATCAAATTGGAGCCTATCTTCAAATAGTGTCAAGAAAAGTGATTTCAATACTAGAAATCTTTGTGATAGCCTTAAAATACACTTTCATTTTCAATTATAAAATTTTAAGCTTTTAAACTGGTGTAGTTTGAGCATATCTATGACAACTTGAAAATCTTGAAAATTGATGGTCCAAAAACGAGCTACGAGATGCACTATTTCCAAAACTTGAAATCTATTTTTTTTCTCATATACATGCATCATGATGTCAATTTAAGGATATTTGGTAATCAAAACAACTTCTTCTAGTGAAATTTTTGACATGAGCTCTAATTTGATTGTTTAGAGCCTTGGCTATATATAAACTTTTCCCTTTAAGTTATAAACCACTATTAAGACGGAACCTAACCACCCCGACAATTTGTACTACCCAATGTTGCATGTGTTGGGAATGGGATTGAGGTCATGGTGGTAGCACCAATTGAGCCTTAGCTACTGGTCTACGTTTTCATTCTCAACTACACATTCAAAAACCGCTAATTATTTCTAAAATGCGCAAGGGCCTGTATTCCCCACTGATCTATCCAAAAAAATTGTTGCGCATGTATGTGCAAAACAAAATTATTCAAAAAAAGAAGAAAAAGAAAGAAAGATTAGTGCGAACCAAATAAAAAATTGTGATTCGTAAAGAATAAGTCAAAATCAATGTTTGACTAGTTTTGACCAATCAGATAGACAGCTTTTAATTGATCGGACTGATTAGAAAAAGTAGAACATTTTGTTTTTTGATATGCAAAAGTTGATCATTTTTTTGTAATATATTTTATGTTGTTAAACTATTATTCTTATTTTTTTAATTTTTTTTTAAAAATCTTGTCCAATTAGTTTAATCACAAGTTGAACTGATTTTGACTAGACAAACCTCTCATCAATTGTGTAGCCGGTCCATCTAGATAACATAGTCACAAACACTCATGAAATCCGATATATGATCTCTCTCTCACGGATGGGCTAGCAATGCCGAGATAAGCACCGAGAAATGTCTCAACTATCCAATTTTTTAATCATGCATAACTTTCCTTTTTACTTTCTTATAAATTTTCAAGAAAGTGCTCCCTACCCCTAAAGAAAGAGTAATTTCATAAAAACAAACAACAATAAGCAACCCTGAAATATGAAATTACAACATAACAATATTCATAACTAAAGTAGTGATCACCCTAAAAAAATAGAGAAAATTACGCAGGCGCATTCTTTCGAAGCCTTTATTACCCGTATGCATACATTTTTTTTTTTTTTTACCAAAATTACTACGAGCAACACGCTATTATCAACACCGAACACGAAGAGAAAAGAAAGAGAATAATTGTTTACTCCCACAGGAGTATAGTATCTATTTAGTCCCTCGGGAAAGCTGCATGCTAGGGACAGTTCTTAGATCTCAAAGTTTAATGGATATAATCTCTTTAAGCCCTAGAATAATCTCAGCAAAAGACTTTTCCATAACAATATCTCTATGTATTACAAAAAGTGAATGCCTCTAGCTTCAATAGAGAGCATCCAATTTTTTAATAGCTAGATCTAAGTCTCACAAAAAACAAAAATCAAAATTCAAGTTTTTCTTTTAAAAATAATCTTATAGTAACTGCTATATAGTTCCCAAAATTTTAGACCAAAACAATAATAATCAATGTGGTTAGGTGTTTTGGCCAAGGGACTAAATGCACAATGTGCTTTCATGGGAGCATACCGTATGCACAAATTTTTCAAAAAAAATCGTTTTTTCCTTTGTATCCGGTGTTGTGATTGTCGTGGGCAGCTCTGAAGAAAAAGCCCACCAAGCGAGGGGGTGCTTGTTGTAATTTTGACAAAAAAAAAAGTTCTCATTTGATAATAAAGGGATGGGCACAGCGTGCACTTACTTTTCTCAAAAACATATTCATAACTAAAAGATTGATCACCCAAAAAATAATAATTCATAATTAAAGGGGGAAGCAGCATGATAATATAATATTCATTCAAATCTATCCATTCTTCATATTCTTAAAATATACCTCCTTTGTGTATGTCTCAAATATATAGGAGCGGCACTTTTTATTTTGACTTAACCTTCTGCCCTTTCTTGCAAAGAGTCGCTACCTTGTGGTGCGGTTGTAAAAAACGCAATTTAAGTGATAATGGTCTGACTTGATTTTAATATGGTGAAGAGTTATTTCCTTAAAAAAAAATGCTATTTTAGTTTTCTTTAATTATTTTTATATATTAATGATCTCAATATTAGAGATTATACACTCCTTAAATATTATAGCCAAAACTCATTTCAAAAATGTATTATTAAGAGCGGCAGCATTTCTACATATAAATATGGGGACTCATAGAAATTGTGTTCTTTCAATATAAAGGAGTTAACCATCGCAGTCTAGGGATATAACTGGCTTTCATGGCCATGTCTTATATGAAAATTTGACAAAAACCCTCCAATTTCTTGACTACTTATAAGTTATACGCATGCATCCAGCTTATTATATATATTCATTAAATCCTCATATTTTAACCTAAAGAAAACGACCTCAAAAGATGGTCAATTTGAGGAAAATGATTGGTATTTTAATCTAAATCTCTATTTCATGCGCCTTTCCCACATTCTTGCCTTACCCTTGTCTTTAGTGACATTGATATCAATCTTATCCTTAATAGTGTAAAAACGCCCATCGAATTTGGTTGATTTTTAAAAAATCTCTTCCATGACATTGATATCAATCTTATCCTTAATAGTGTAAAAACGCCCATCGAATTTGGTTGATTTTTAAAAAATCTCTTCCATATCCATATATATATATATATATATATAAAATCTAAAGTTCACAGCCCTTCAAATTACAAAAGTTAATGATAGAATGAGTTGTGAAATATGAATTTATTAACTTTATGATTTATTTTTTTAAAGAATTACTTTTTGTGATATATTGCTCATTAAGTAAAGATATTTTTACAAATGTCACTACAAGATAATGATGCTTTTGTCATCTCTATAAGGGGTCAAATTGAAATTTTTGCTAAAAGACATTAGCACTTTACAAATAAAATTTCAGAATACTAACTTCTGAAATGTCATTGTACTTTTGTAAAAATTTCAAATGTATCATTGCTTAGTGGTTAGATTACATATTAAAATAATTTTTTAAACAAAAAGTAATAATCTTTTTTATAAATACACTCATCAAACCCCTTCTACCCAACGCCTATAGACGAAAATGAACAGTGATTTCGCCTATACTCATCAACGTCCAAAGTTCATCGCACGGTCACAGTTGTCCGATAGTTTTCATTTTTCATTTTTTTTCTACAAATAGGAATGACCTCAAATTTAGAGCGTATAAAAAATAAGAAAATCTAATAATATAAAAACATAATTCTAAAATATAAATTGACCAAAATACCCCTGAAAATTTACGGAGGTATTTTGGTCAATTTATATTTTACAAAATATTTTTCATATTTTTATTAAGTGCGCCCCACTAAGATGTCAAATTGGATGGCTTGAAGTGAGTCATGAAGTCCCAGAATATTTTTTTTTAGAACTTTGTGTATATTCATTGACATTCTTATAGCCATCAATTTTGAAATTTAAGGGACAATAATGATTGTGACCTCCATGTACAAAGGATAAATGGTCTCTTTATTCCTATATGTGTATGTGTTAAGCCATCTTATGCTACATTATGGGCTGCATGGTTGAGATTGACCGATCTGGATGACTTACGTTTACTAATAAAGGTGGGGGATTTTCATAATTTTCTTGCATGTGAATTTTTTGTTGTGCATCTAAATTTCAATGCAAAGGATTCATTGTACGTTTCCACAAAATTTCTACTAAAAATTATTTATAAATAAAAACAATTAATTTCGAAACATGCGATCGTTAGATATGCGCAAACTAAAACTAAGATAGGGTTGGCAGCAGGTGGGTCTATGTCGGGCCAGCCCAGCCTTGGAACCTTTAGGGCTAGCATGAGCCTTGTCTTGTATGGACTGGACCAAAGGGTCCCTAATCCAAACTAGTCCCTGGCCCGTTTTGAGCAGGGACATCTAATACACTCAAAAGAAAAAATAAATAAGGGAAAAGCCAAGGTGGCCATGTCTCTGGCCAAGCAACAACCCAGCTTGTCTCATAAGCCATGGTGGCTTAACCCTGGCATGGGGTTTGCTTTGTGTAAACTTGAGGCCCTAAACAATCAAAGTAAGGGTACCTCTAAATAGCGTCGAAAGCCGATTTTTTAGTAGCAAAAATCTTTGTGATGGCTTGAACATTTATTTTTAAATATACTTATAATATTTAAAATTTTAAATATAGTGCAGATTGATCACATCTATAAATATTTGATATTGAAATTTGATAACTCAGATAATGCATTACAAGATGCATTATTTCTTGGACTTGAAATCCATTTTTTTCACGCCATTACATTTTGAGGTTGGGATGATCTATTTGAGGGTTTTTCATCAAAACAACTTCTTCTTAATTTTTCAGGGGTGCACTTTAGTTTGATTGTTTAGGGTCTCAATCTTATATAAACTTTTGAAAGAAAAGAATAATAAACTTTTTCTTACTTCAAGAATATAAAAGAAAAGAAGTCTTCTTGGAACCTCCCCTCATATAAATTGCAGGGACTGAATTTTTTATTGAAAGCTTTAAACGCAACCAACGTGGTGCTGAGTCATTTGAAAGAAAAGGTAAGTAATAGAAAATTATTTGGTTCCCTTCTACATCTACCATATCAAAGCATGATTCTTGGTATCAATTAAAAAACAGAAATATAAATAACTCTATACACCATCACAGTACTATTCGCCTTTGATGACAATGATCCGCTGAGTTGACAATCTGTGATTACTCATGGGCCACGTTGGTGAAGGCACCACCTTTGACCGTTTTAAAAAAAAAAAAAAAACCATCAATTTAGGGTAAGATTGTTTTTTCTTCTTCTTTTTCTAATGTTATTCAGCGTAATATAGTCATTGATCAATTCAACGATTTCACTCGAATCTTGTCCACTATTTATTTTGGATCTAAAACTTTATAAATCGTAATCTTGATCACGGTGAATTTGGAAAAATAAAAAATTTACTTGTAAACTTTAAGTATACAAGATTAAGAATTGTTCAAGGCAACATTCAAGGTTGTGGGGTCACACAATGTGAACTCCTATTTTATTCCCACCAGGTCCCTAGTGATCCCAGGCAGGCGGGCATTTGAAAACTATTTTAAAAAACAGGAATTTATCAAAGGAAAAAGTTTATATAAAGATGCTAGCCTTTTTTTGTTTTTTTTTTTCGTAGAAATTTCAAAATTGTATTAAGCTAGAAAGATATTATAAAGTTAAAAATATAGTTTCAGAAAACAAGGGGCTTCTTTTGGCAAGAGAGTCAGCTAAGGCATTGGCCTCCCTATATACATGAACAAAGAAGAAGGAAGAGGAAGAACAGATGTCCAAAATCTATAGTAGCAAATATTTGAACTCTCAAGGCAATTTCTGTTCCCCTTTACACCACTTAATGACCTTCAAAAAATCCCCTTCAAAGATGTAGTAACACCCCAAATTTATTGCCATAAAGATGCACAAGTTGTAAAAAAGAGCATAAAGTCTTGTAAAATTAGTTGTCTGCATCCCAAGTGGACCTGCATACGTAAAGATAACATTCTCTAGCTTATCTCTAAGTACACCGCCAAAACCAGCTTGACTCGGATAGTGTAGAACTATGGATGCTACCTTATAATGTACAGTTACGGATGCCCCTAAAAAATCCATCGGAAAAGGTAGTTTTAATGTTGAAAAACCCTTTGATTAATCATCTCGACATCGAGATGTATGACTAAGAAAAATAAAAAGATTTTACGTCTCAGAAATAATGCATTTTACAACATATTATCTACACCGTCCATTTTCAAGATTTTCAGATGTTTATAGATCTACTTGATTTTAACCATTTTTTAAATTTAAAAATTCTTCATTTAATTGAGATAAATTAAATAACCAATTAAAGTTAAATTAAATAACCAATTACAGCTAACTTACTCAGCGAAAATGAATAGAAACAAGCTAAAACGCCACCATTTCGCACCACCAATTTAATCACTGCAACAATACCTAAATTACCCTCGTTACCTCTCCGAAGAACAAAGGCGTTCACGGGAATTTAAACATGAGATGGAGATTATTACAGTCATTAAATATCAGTAATAGCTAAGGGCAGGTAAGCATCCACGTGCGTGCACCCTCAAGCGCTCCAACACCGTCCGGAGAAGGACGATTACACCGGCCCACGTGGCCCGATATCAAACAGTGACCGAATGATTAGCGGGCAGAGAAAAGGCCGGGAAATTTAGAGAGAAAAAGAGACTGCCAAAAAAGTAGGGCTTGGATCATGCATAAATCGCGTGTTAGAGACAGAAAGTGAGAGCGAGCAAAACATTAAGTGATTTGAGAGAAACAAACTACAAAAATGTAAGGATAATCTCCTACACAATTCACAGCCTTTCAATTTCACAGTGGTAGTGTGAGAAAAACGAGAGTTCCCGCAAAAGATTAGAGTAAGTAGAGAGAGAAAGAATTTCATAATTTTAGTGATTTAAAAAATGAATTCGAGTATCACAAAAATCGGTTGTGAATATGCGGTCTCGATTGCCTGTTTATTGTGCAGATAAAATAGTTAACTCGTGAAAAAATACCTTAAAAATTTGAACCAGTCAAGATCAGGTTTGGATCCGTGAATCGGTGTTTTTTATTGTAGCAAAACGATGTTTTTACCGTAGCAAAATGCTATTTTATTATAATAAATAGTCGGTTCTCTTCTATACTTAAATAATTTTTTAGATATAGACAAAATCAGCAAAGGTTGACTGATTCGCTGGTGGGCCAAACATTTCCATGCGGACCCGACATCTTTTAAATTCACATTTCTTAAGAGGGAGAAGTCTGAGAAAGTAGAGAGAAGAAAAGCTTCACATATCTTAGAGAGAGAAGCGTACATATAAGAACAGATCTTAGAGAGAGAAAGTGTAGATATTATGTTGAAGAGAGAGGAGAAAGATAGGGGAAACAACCAAAAAGGCGTGGATAAGAGACTTTTAGAGAGAGGAGAGAGAAAATAACAATGTTGAGGAGAGCGGATAAATCAATCTAGAGAGAGAAAAAGACAGAACGGGGCTGTGAGTATATCCAAGTAGCCACTCGATTGTCCCGAGAGCAGGTAAACTTCCCGGTACGTTCCACACCAACTCCGCCGTCCCGACCGGTTCATCCGGTTGCCCGGCCCGGACACCGGATCTAACCGGTCGAGTTTCAGGCAAGCTCCGCACCTATAAATACGGCCTCAGGTGAGGCGTTAGGCTTTTTCTGATTCTCAGCGAGAATTTCTTACGAAGAAGGGGTTTTGATTTTTAGATCAAGCTTCTGGCGTCCTTCTTCTTACAGGTTAATGTTTTTTTGAGCTTTTGAACTTTATTTTGTTAGCTTTGAAACCCTCGCTTGATTCAATTTGTGTCTGAATCTGTATTGGTTAATTTGGTGTTCTGGCTCAGATCCGGTAGTTTGATGAATTTGATCGTTGAATTTGCTTGTTTCATGGTGGATTCGTGCTTTTCTGAGGAATTTTGTGGTTTTTTTTTTCTTGGTTTTGGAAAATTTCTGGTCTTTAAATGGCTACCTGCTGGATTTTGCTGGATCATTGCGGGTTTTGGTTTATTTTGTGACTTTTGTCATTGAATTCGGTGCTATGTTATGTCTTTTTTTTTTAAGATGGATGTTTGTTGCATTCGATTGATGAGTTATTCTGCATTTTTTTGGGTGCTGAAACTTTTAAAGTTTTAATTTAAGGACTTGAAGAGTGAAACTTGAAAGTTTTAGGAAAGTTTGTGGCTTGAGTTCTTCAGAGAGAGTTGACTTGATATTTTTTTTTTGCCTCAATTTTTTATTTTATTTTATTTCGGTATTCATAAATTTTGTGTGTAGTCACAATTCTGTAAATGATGTATGTATGGCCATAGGGTTCATGAAGTCTCTGTATTTAATTAGTCATTGTTTTGTGGATTTAATGCATGGGCGAGCGCTTTAATGGGTTTTTAGTTTTTACCATTGGAAAGCTTGAGATTGCTGATTTTGAGGCGGAATTTACCATATGAATAAGAGATGCTTAGAAAATGGCAAAGTGATTGTAGATAACCACTTGAGCTTCTTGCTTCTAACAGGAAGTCTAAATGAAAGATTCTTCATAAATACAGATGCCACCTATGTTTATGGAAAACTTTGGCTGTATGACCTGATACTTCTGTGCTCATGTACTCATTTTGAATCTTATCATGGTTATATGCATCAATACGTTACTTTGGTTTTCATATGTATAAAAACTTTCCTCTTAAATTCCAAAATGATTTTTCTGTGCAGAAGCTTTTAGACCTTTGATCAGGGGATCTTATTTTGAAATAGAAGAACCATGTCTGCGCTAGCTATTGATGTCTCTCAAGAGACAAGCATGAGGAATCTTGATCCCCTGTGCACTGTAGCTGAAATCGAGGAGTGCGACTTCTCAAAGTTTCCCGATAAGCCAAGGGCTTTAAACATAGAACGGCAAAGATCATTTGATGAGAGGTCAATCAGTGAGCTTTCAACTGGGCATATGGATAGTTTTCGGATACCAGATGGCTTCGAAAACATTTATTCTCCAGGGAGAAGGTCGGTTTTGAATAGCCCTCGCTTTAGTCATCAATCCTTTGAGCCCCATCCTCTGGTTGCAGAGGCTTGGGAAGCTCTTCGAAGATCTCAGGTGTACTTTAGGGGACAACCAGTGGGCACTATTGCTGCATTGGATCATACAGAGGATGCTCTAAATTATAATCAGGTACATAAATATATCCGTCTTCTTAAGATTGTTTGATTTTTTGTGTCATTTCAATAATGATGAATTAATTGGTCATTTCAAAATCTCCATGCAGTATGACTTCTTCTCCAAGTTCATGGAACTGATTAAACGGTTTAGTTGTTTTTATGCAATTGTTTTCTCACCTGATTCTATTAACCATCCTATGCACGCGTATGAGCATACACACACATACATATATTTACATGGATACACATATATTAATGTATATTGCAAATTTGCTTATGCTTTACATGCATATGTATGTGTGTGTATGCATGAAATGTATGTGTAGATCTATGTTTACATTTGTACTTTATTGTGTGTTTGAATGTATGCCTTTATTTGGGTGTTGCATAGATACTCATGTGAGTGTGTCTATCTGTTTTTGTATGATATTTCTACACATCCATGCACTCATTAACACATAATGTGTATGACAGTTTTTTGTTGCTTCCAGTGGAATCTTTGATCGAAATACTGAAATGTTAGATCCACTGAAGGATTTCATTATTCATTTGCTGATAAAAAAGTGTTATTCATTTACATGAGATGCACGTGTTACTTCTGGAGAATGCTTGTACTAGTTTATGAAACTCAAATATGACTTTTTTTTGGTAGAGTGAAGTGACATATCAGTAGTTATTTTGGAATTCGTATTCATTTTTTTACGTTTTATTGATTGAGCAAAACTAGTTGCACCCAAAACTAGTTGTAGATTCGTAGCTTTTTAGGTTTCGGTTGTTTCACTCTAAACAAGTTGAAAGCCTGTCATATTGCCTTGTAACATTTGTCTATTTTAAAATCTTTGTCAAACCACTGGTGAGATTCTAAATGATGTCTAATTATCTTCACATTTAGCTTTATAGTGGGTTGTTGGTTTTGACGAATCCTCACTTGTCTTTGATTTTATTTAGGTCTTTGTCAGGGATTTTGTCCCTAGTGCGTTGGCCTTCCTGATGAATGGGGAACCAGAGATTGTTAAACATTTCATTTTGAAAACTCTTCGTCTTCAGTCATGGGAGAAAAAAATCGACCGATTCAAGCTTGGTGAGGGAGTAATGCCAGCAAGTTTCAAAGTCCACCATGATCCTGCTCGAAATAGTGATACCCTGATTGCAGATTTCGGGGAGAGTGCAATTGGTAGAGTTGCCCCTGTTGATTCCGGATTTTGGTGGATTATTTTGCTTCGTGCTTATACAAAGTCGACTGGTGATTCATCCTTAGCGGAGATGCCTGAAATTCAAAAGGGCATAAGGCTTATTTTAACATTATGCCTCTCTGAGGGCTTTGATACATTTCCCACTTTGCTTTGTGCTGATGGTTGTTGTATGGTTGATCGCAGAATGGTGAGTTTTCTTGTTTTTCTTTCAAAAAATATGTTTGGATTCATTTGAAAAAGAAGGGTTTGTGACTCAGGCATGTTCAATGAGTGTCAAGATAATTACTGCATAGCAGCTTTCTCTTATGTATGAAAACACCATGTAGGCTGAACAGTAGTTTGCAAGTATGAACGTACCCACACCCTCCCTCTCTCTCTCTCTCTTATGTGGGTGCGCACACGAGAGAGAGAGAGAGAGAGAGAGAGAGAGAGAGAGAGAGACCATGGAGTTGTGTATGCATATGGGGAACTGCTTTCGATGAACTGATTGTGATAATGCTTTTCTTGTCAAATTGGAGAATGGAATTGTAAATAATTGAATGACTTTGGAAAGCAGATGATTGACTCTGGACAGCAGATGGTTTTTTTTTAAAAATATTGTAGATAAACAATTCTCTCATGAACGCATACCCTGTAGATGCTCCTAGCTTTAATGGAAATTGTATTTTTATATTCTGTATTTTCATCCGGCCTATGATTTTCTCTCAACTTTATAATCTATTATAATCTAATATTGTATCACTGCCTTCAGGGTGTTTATGGATATCCCATTGAAATACAAGCACTTTTCTTCATGGCTCTTAGGTGCTCCCTACTTTTGCTCAAAAATGATGATGAGGGGAAAGAATGTGCTGAGCGCGTCACTAAACGATTGCATGCATTAAGTTATCACATCCGAAGTTATTTCTGGCTAGATTTTCAGCAACTTAATGATATTTATCGATACAAGACAGAAGAATACTCTCACACCGCAGTTAATAAGTTTAACGTTATTCCTGACTCGCTTCCTGATTGGGTATTTGAATTTATGCCATGTCGTGGAGGATATTTTGTTGGAAATGTTAGCCCTGCAAAGATGGATGTTCGTTGGTTTTGTCTTGGTAACTGTGTTGCTATTTTATCATCTTTAGCTACCCCTGAGCAAGCTTCAGCCATAATGGATCTTATTGAAGCACGTTGGGAAGAGTTGGTAGGAGAAATGCCTCTAAAGATCTGTTATCCAGCTTTAGAAGGTCATGATTGGCGAATTGTGACAGGTTGTGACCCAAAAAATACCAGATGGAGCTACCACAATGGAGGATCTTGGCCAGGTTAGTTAGACCGTCTATGATATTAATTCAGGAACAAACTATAGTTGCCTCTTAAAGTGCTATTTATTTTTAGTTTTTAATTTTTTTCCATGCAAAATGATTAAAAAAAAAAAAAATATCTTCCCAAGCAAAATACATTGCATGCCCTTGAATTGGGTTACTTATTGTTGAAACTATGGAAGTACTTCATTAATGCAATGAGGTATGAGGAAACTAGAAATGTTTTAGGGTGGTCTTTTCCGGAATGGTGCTAAACTGAAGTTTCAAAGTTTTAATATATCCATTAAACTTATCAATAAAAAGTGCATTAAAATTTGAAGCTGCACCAAGAGAACTTTGTAAATGTGGATAAGAAGGTCTAAGAGACCTCTGAATTTGACAAAACCAACATGCAGTTGTTCACTTTCTGAATAGTGAATACTTGTGAGCTACGGGCCAGCATCACTTTGCGTTGTTCGACTTTTTCTTCCATGTTACTGTTCAATTCTTTATGCTTGATGGAGAACTTTGGATAGATGGAAATTAGTTGCAAAGAGGATTCTACAACTTTTATGGAGGAGGAAATCTTTTACATACATTTTCCAGCTTTTTTTTTTTTTTTTTCCAAGTTTTTAACCGTCATTAGGTGGACAGACTATTTTTCAGTGGCTAGCTATTTGTTTGAAGTCATGAACTGAGCAATGTCAACCTCTTTCCATCACCTTCATTGTCCTATGTGCTGCATGTTTGAAGTTTTCTATCTACTTTACCCTTTGTTAGCAGTATGACAACAGCATAGTACAATTTATCCATTGCCTTTATCTCTCTTGGGTTATTGTCTTATCAAATCTAACATCTAGGAAGAAGATTGTGAGGGATATGAGTCTTATCATGGAAGATGATGATATTTGCTCAATGGGAACCTTCCATTTCTTGAGGTGGCATATAATGATGTTCTGCATCTTTGGGACTCACATCTTTGACATCCCTTTGTTTATGTCCTTAGCCATCTCCAGTGCTCTTATAGTGATCCATCCAGTATCAGTTTTAATATAAACAATTCCTTCAATCATTGTCAATTATCTGATCAACAGTCCTTCCAAAAATAGTGGATTGAGATCCCTTCGGAATTCACTTGCACACAGGTGATTGGGGACCTGCTTTTGTTGTGTTTGTACCTTGCTAGATATTCTCTTTGCTGATGACATCTCCAGCTAGCCCGCTTTGCTTGCTTTTGTTACGTATTTTCAGATATCTTCCCTTTTCTGTATTTGTTCATTAGTTTGTCGTAAAAGTTGAAGTAATGGGACATAATTCACAAATAAAAAAATGCCAGAATAATCTTACTTCTTCAACTTTTCTTTGTTTCTGTCAGTGACGATCAACTTTTATTATCAAATAATGGGACATAATTCACAAATCAAAAAATGGCAGAAGAATATAGCTTCTTCACCTTTTCTTCTTTTCTGGTTAGTGACAAAGCTACAGGCTGACCATTCTGGTCTGTAATTGCATCATAGAAGAGATTGATGTGTAATGTGGTCTGTCTTCCCAATGTTTTTTCTATTTTCTTTTGGATACTGTCTTTATAATGATCCATGTGCACTGATTCTTGTACCAATTTCCCCATGCATTATCTGTGCCATGATGTCAAAAACAAATTGTCGTTGTTTTTAACTATTTTTTGACACAAGCAACTGCAAAAATACTGTTAAGCAATTGCATAAGTTTGATGCATATCTTGTGCATTTATGAGAGAATCTCAGTAGCTATTTTGATGATGTTACTGGTATGTGAGCTATGTATGGTAATCATTTGGTATCTGGATTTCCAACTTCATTAAGTTGATATTTTGGTTGAACTTCAAGTTCCAGGACACTAATTTCTGTGGTCTCTTCATCAAAAAGATTGTTGAAGTCAATCCTGATTGATGTTGCATAGAACTCAAGAAGCCTTTTGCAAGGTTTTTTTTGGCTAATTTCTGTAGCAGTCTTTGGCTGCTCCTTTGTGAATCAAAGGAGGGTTCTTGTTTGGGGAGTTAAACTCTTGGGCTTAGGTTTGCTCATGGATGTCATGCTACTTTTGATAAACTTTTAATATCAAAGTTTCTTCTCATCATCATCATAGCCTTTTCCCTATTAATTGGGGTCGGCTACACGAATCCTGGTTCGTCACTTTGCTCTGTTTAAGGCTATATCCTCAGTGAGGTCATAAGTCCCCATATCTTTTCGGACTATTTTCAACCACGTCGTTTTGGGCCTACTCTTTGCCCTTTTCAATCCTTACACTTGAACTAACTCATACCCCCTACCATGTGCTCTACTGGGTCGACGCCACATATGGACAGCCTACCTAAGTTTACTCTCTCTCATCTTATTGCCTATTGGTGCCGCACTTAAACTTTTTTGCATATATTCATTTCAGATTCTATACCTTCTTGTCTTGCCACCCATCCATCTCAACATTCTCTCCGTTACATTCATTTTATTGGTATATTGTTTTTTGTCTGCCCAACATTCTGTCCCATAAAGCAAAGTTGGTCTCACAACTATCCTATAGAACTTACCCTTCAGTTTCTTTGGTATGTGGTGATCACATAAAATTCCAGTTGCACATCTCCCCTTCCACCCAGCTCTAATTCTATGTGCGACATCTTCCTTAATCTCTCCATTTTTTTAGATTATCAACCTAAGGTATCGAAAGTGCGGTCTTTTTGGTACTTCTTGGCCGTCAATGTTAACTACTTCCTCGCCCCTATTCTTATTATTACTAAACTTGCGTTCCATATAATCTGTCTTAGTCTGGCTAATTTAAAAACCTTTGGATTCTAGAGCATCCCTCCGAAGTTCGAACTCTGTGTTGATGCCGTTTTGGGTCTTATCGATCAAAACTATGTCATCTGCGAATAACATGCACCACGGCAACGCATCCTGCATGTACCTAGTTAAGTTGTCTATAATTAAGACAAAGAGGTATGGGTTAAATGCTGACCCTTAATGTAGACCTATGAGACATTGATATGTAAGGTAATACTGTTTCATGCCTCATAGAATTTAAATGTCAGTGTGTCTTGAGGAGAGTTATGCGTCCTTTTTTTAAAGAGAAATATGAGTCTTTTTTTTTTTGATAATGTGAAAAATATGAGTTTGTGTCCTTGTATGTGTAATCATTTCATTTGAGTATCAAAATAAACATATTGAATTATTGGATGCGCAGTTGGTTTCTGCATCAACCATGCAGCAGGCTAGGCATGCAATTTAAGTTGCCCATTCTAAAAGATGGTCTGTATCCGGCTAGGAATGTGTAATATAATTTGCATGTGTTGAATATGTGACAGCTGAATTTTCATTTTTTTGGAAAACTGGCACTTCGGCATATAGAGAGAGAGATCCTTCTATGACAAGGAGTAGCCAAATCAAGTTGTTTTTCTCATATGAGAGAGCGAACACTTTAAGCTGCTTCCCCTTTTTCTCTCCATAGCTCCACTTGATTCAGTAGCTTTTGTTATGATCGTCCTTGCAGTTCTGCTCTGGCTTCTCACTGCTGCATGTATCAAGACTGGACGTCCCCAAATTGCAAGGCGTGCCATTGAGCTTGCAGAAACCCGTTTGTTAAAAGATAGCTGGCCCGAATACTACGATGGAAAACTCGGTAGATATGTCGGGAAACAGGCCCGAAAGTTCCAAACCTGGTCCATTGCTGGTTACTTAGTAGCGAAAATGATGCTCGAAGATCCGTCGCATTTGGGTATGATATCACTAGAAGAGGATAAGCAGCCGAAGCCTGTTCTCAAGAGATCAGCATCATGGAATTAGCAAGAATCCTTCTGTCTCAACCGTTTTCATATAAAATATATATTCTTTTGGTCTGAAGTTTAGGGTCAGAGGGAATGAAATTGTTGTTTAGGACTCTCGAGGCCTTAGAGAAGGGCAGCAATGGTTTTGTAATCCCTTATCAGGCTCAATTTGAAAACCACTTAATATTTAGAGCTAGTTTGGTCCAAAATTGAAATATTCTTATGGTCCGAAAAATTCGGAAAATTGTGCTCGAGTGTGTTCAAATGCAAAGAAATAAAAAAAAAGAGGGAAGACTTGGAAGTATGAGAGATTCTTCATCTAATTTAGGTAGGTGGTTGAAGCTACCAGGCAGCACATGATAAGCATGGTATTTGGTAGCTTAATTGGCGTTATCATTATTAGGATAATTCTATTGGGGTTTATTTTTTATTTGGAATTTATCAGATAACTATAAATTAAATTTATATAATATTTGTTAAGGAAATAAATTTTATCAAGATTAGTATATTTGGATTTAGCTTATATAGAATAAACAATAAGTATGTTAAAGTTTCATTAATGGTAATGTTTATAATATGTTTTTTGATGTGTGTAATTTTTTTTATCTAGGTAATATATATGAAAACTATAAATATAAAAGATCACCAAAGCACTTAGGGCTTGTAAACTTGTAACCAAGGTTTTAAAAAACAAATCGATGATCCGCATCGCCCATTTGGATTTCCAATCCGGTTCGGTGGATTAGTGAACCTATCATTAAAAAATTAAAAAAATTGAAAAAATTGAAAAATATTAGAAAAAGTGGAGATCTGATTGGTTGTTAGAGAACCAGCCATTTAATTGAAAAAATTGGCCTTAATGATTCTCGATTCGGATATTGAAAAAATTGGCCTTAATGATTCTCAATTCGGATATTCGGATATGGTGATTTCGATCTTGATAGGTTCTTTTAAAACCCTTCCAATCCAAGGTGACACATCCCCTTTGAATTTTAAGTTATTGTTTTTCACATACATATTATTAAGAAAGTTGTTTCTCGTGGTAATACAGCAATCCACCTTTCTCAAACATCTATTTATAAGATGGATGTAAAAACAAAATGTAACATCCACTAAAAGTTAAAAATTTAAAATGGATGGTGAAGAAACAAATTTAAAATGGATAGTGAAGAAATGAATTCAAAAAATATTTATATATTTGATAAAGAAAAATTCCAAATTTGGATTATTATCATGGTTGAGATTATTGAACTCTAATATTTTGGATTGAAAACGCATCGTTGAAATGTATTTTGTAGGGAGACCGACTCACCAAACACTTTTCGTAGCATATGTGATAGTCCCAAAAGTCAGATGCAGGACCAAAAAATTTCCGATTTATAAAGAGTAAGCACAACATATGCTCCCTCGGAATACACTGTACTATTCCGAGTTGTACTGTACTTATAAAAAGGAAGCAAAGCATCCATGAGATCAATTATGGCCCGACTTTCCCAAAAGTAAATTTCCCCCTCGGAAAAGGGTAAGTGTAATAAGGAGGTTGTTACCTTTTACATACAAGGATCATATATGAATATGGTTCATCGCATCATGATTTTAGGTGAAAAGTTAATTTTATTATTTATTATTATTAGTATTATAATAAGAGTTTTTTTTTTTTGACGATGTAAGATTAGCTACATGAATCTGGTTTTTGGCCATACCCCAGCAAAGCTAAAATGTTAAAATTTTGCCCTACTGAGGGGAGCACGTTGTCATTTATTCCCTTGGGTAAAATCCAAGGAGTATCCTTAGGACTTCAAATTTTGGAAATATAAATGCTTCAACCCATAGGCTTTGCTCAATAAATTTTTTTTCAAATTGCATTGATTTGAACAAAATAATATTTAGAATCTATGTAGTTTGTTAAGGGTGAGATCTAAGTATTATAAAACTTCAAATTGAAAATTTTCTTTTAAATATAATCACTTAATAAGTTTTAGGTGGTTTCCAAAACTTTGGATCAAGAAATCTTCCCAAGTTAGTCATCTGCCCGAGGGAGCAGATCTACACTATGCATCCGCATGAGCATGACATACGCGCTCGAAAAATATTGGAATTTCTGGGATATAAAGAAGGAAAGCAGACGAGAAACATTGCGCCTCGATTCACGCAGTGTTCAGGGAGAGAGACTGGAGAGAGAGAGAAAGATATGAGTTCGTCCATGAGACACTTCGTGGTAGGATGGGTGAAGAGGCAGCCCCCCAAAGTGAAGGCCTTCCTTGCTGTGGTCTCAGGCATGGCTGCCCTGGTTCTCCTCAGGGCCATAGTTCATGATCATGATAACCTCTTTGTAGCTGCAGAGGCCGCACACGCCATTGGTATTTGCGTTCTGATCTATAAACTCATGAAGGAGAAGACTTGTGCTGGTAATTCTGATCTCTTCTCTCTTTATTTTGCTCTTGTTGGGTTTCTGTCTCCCTTCGCAATCTTGGGTTCTTGTTATGCTCTTGGTGCGACCGGTTTCTGTTCTTTTCTCCGTTCTTGTAAAATGACATAGTTTTGTTCTTTTCTGATTCTTATCAATGTGTTCGAAGGTTGGTTGGATTAGGTTTTGATAGTGGTTTGACTTTTTGGGTGATATTGATTTATGAATCGAGCTAGTGGGTATATATGAATTGAGCTTTGTGGCGTCTTGTTTTTCTATTTGATTATTCTGTTTTCATATTCAAGTCTTGGCCGAAGCAAACTGTTGCTGAAAATTTCTCACTTCACTCTGTAGGTTTTGTTGACATGGAAAAGAATTTGGTAGTAAATCAGTTATTGAATTGGATTGATGTCTCCAAAACAGTATTGCAAACTGAATAATTAAACGAAAACTTTGTTTAAAGTTTCACCATTCCTTTCACCCTTTCCATCATTATACCTGTCTAGCATAGTAGAACATCCATATTTCTATTAGGGTTCTACATAAATTTGCAAAAAATCTCTGGTCTTCTCCATAACTTTATTCAAAACTCTATTTTTACTTCATAACATTTGTTTTCCCCTTGAAAGAGATTATTTGATGAAAACATGGGCCTACATCCAGGGAGGAAACTGCCTATGAAATCCATCTGTGTGTCTGAAAGCTGTTTAAGTGGGCAGCATTGACTTCAATGCCTGATTGATAAACTACCAAGCTATGTTCCATGGCACTTTACTTGTGTAAGTGTCAGTCAGACATAGGTGTGGCATGTTGGATTCCTCATGCCACGAAGAAGAAGATTTCGTGACACGGCTATATTTTAAAGAGATCATGAAATCCAACATTGTTTGCTGGTATTACTTTTCATGATAAGTTGCCAAATAAAGTCATTCATTCCTTAGTTGGCTGAATCCATAGATATTATCAATGTTCATGTTTCTACCCAATAATAAAAAGAAGATCCAAATGTACCGATGTAGTCAATTTTCAGTGAACAAGAACAAGAATCTGAGTCATTATGCATGTTGATATGTGTCCGTAAGGGGTGTGGTACCCAAACTATGAATCCATGTAGCATAGCTAGGAAGCTACTTATCAACTTTCCTCTAATATGACATAGAGCAAATATAGGAGTAAAGGTAATAGGTCACAGTTTCTAGAGGAAAGACTTATAGTAGAAATAACCTCATGGTTGAATTGTATTCATCAAAATACTTTTACAACATACTGTTCAAATAAAAAAAATTAGATTGATAATTGCAATATTTATCGATAACTAACCTTGATCACCTCTTAATGAGTAAAAGGGAATGATGGAGGACAGCCTTCTTGTCATATGACAATTTGAGGACACCATACTTCTATTGCAGTGTTATTCATGTTTTGATTGCTAGTATGTATTTGTTACACTCTATAACAAGATTCCAGATGAAAAAGGATGCATATGTGATTGTCAAATACTCAAATCTCTTACTCAAGGAGTATGTCATAATGGGTACTTCTGTGTTAAACATACTCAATGGAGATCTCTTCTTTTTCAAATGACAAACCCTCAGTCTGCAATTTCTTCAAATTTTAGTGAAGACATATTTCTCCCTTTCCAAATGACAACCCTTAATCTGCAATTTCTTCAAATTCCATTCATTTTCTCAATAAAACTTTTGGATTTACTTCTCTTCATTGTGTGGACTAGAGCCTTAGA
This sequence comes from Amborella trichopoda, assembly GCF_054954075.1. Classification (NCBI taxonomy): domain Eukaryota; kingdom Viridiplantae; phylum Streptophyta; class Magnoliopsida; order Amborellales; family Amborellaceae; genus Amborella; species Amborella trichopoda. Next base: position 48,185,101 of record NC_142344.1, on the reverse strand, counting down.
ATCACAAAACAAAACCATCTGATACACATATGATTTCTCTCATCTTCCTCGGGAGGGGCTCACTAACCTTTCACTGATGATGCAACTCATGGGAAAGGAGGTCTCCGAGTCCTCTTGAAGTTGGAATTTGGGAATAAAAAAGAATACATTTTAGGGATATTGAGAAATGCAAAGGGAAAGAAAAATTAATGAGTAGCGATTGGTTTCCATTGCGCACTGTACTTTGACTTTTATTTTGTCCAAATGGGAATTCTTTAAGAATCTAGAAAAAAGGTTTGAGATACTGGGAAAAGGTTCGACATATAGACATCATAAAATTCCATGAACTTCTGATCAATTGTTTTGAATTGAATTGTTGCTTATTCTTGTTGTCTGTGTTGTTTCATTAGGGAAGAATATCATGTGGAAAAACTATTGTTGTGGAGTGTGGGATACCATATTCCACATAATGTTGAATGAGTCATTGAGGAGAAGAGATGAATCAATGAAATATTTATTGGCCCTCACTGAGAACTTGAGTAAGGAGTAGTTTTGGGATTTATCTAAAGTAAAATTTGGGAGTGAGAACCCCTTTCTTTGTTACAACTACTTGAGCCGGATGAGAGGAAACCTTCACGTCCGATTTTGAGGGGGAGATTCTATAGGAACTTATCCCAATTTCTCTTTTGCTAGGTCCATAGTTAAAAAACCCACTTTCTTACGATTACAAGGTTCATTCAAATATGAAATCCAATCCTGGAAATGCAGCATCCCACTTTTTTTTCTTACCCAATGCTTCAATCTATTTAGAAATCGAGAAATATCTACTGGAGCAGGTGCTATTAGAGAACAATTAGCCGATCCAGATTTGCGAATTATTACAGATCGTTCATTGGTAGAATGGAAGGAATTGGGGGAAGAAAGATCCACTGAGAATGAATGGGAAGATAAAAAAATCGTAACGAGAAAGGATTTTTTGGTTAGGCGCATGGAATTGGCTAAGCATCTTCTTAGAACAAATGTAGAACAAGAACAGATGGTTTTGTGCCAATTACCAGTTCTTCTTCCTAAGTTGAGGCCAATCATTTAGATAGATGGGGGTAAACTAATGAGTTCGGATAATAATGAACTCTATAGAAGAGTTATCTATCGGAATAATACTCTTATTGATCCATTAACAACAAGTAGATCTACGCCAGGGGAATCAGTGATGTGTCAGGAAAAATTAGTACAAGCCGTCGATACACTTCTTGATAATGGGATCTGCTGACAACCAATGAGGGACGGTCACAATAAAGTTTACAAGTCTTTTTTTAGATGTAATTGAAGGCAAAGAGGGAAGATTTCGTGAGACTCTACTTGGTAAACGGGTCGATTATTCGGGTCGTTCTGTCATTGTGGTAGGCCCTTTGCTTTCATTACATCGATGTGGATTACCTTGAAAAATAGCAATAGAGCTCTTTCTGACTTTTGTAATTCGTGGTCTAATCAGACAACATGTCGCTTCCAACATAGGGATTGCGAAAAGTAAAACTCGGGAAAAAAAAACAATGTATGGGAAATACTTTAAAAAGTTATGGAAGGAAATCCTGTATTGTTGAATAGAGCACTTACTTTGCATAGATTAAGCATACAGGCGTTCCAACTTCCAACCTATTCTAGTGGAGGGACGTGCTATTTGTTTACATCCATTAGTTCATAAGGGATTCAATGCAGACTTCGATGGGGATCAGATGGTTGTTCATGTACCTTTGTCTTTGGAAGCTCAAGCAGAAGCCCGTTTACTTATGTTTTTTCATATGAATCTCTTGTCTCTAGCTATTGGAGATCCTATTTCTGTACCAACTCAAGATATGCTTATTGGCCTCTATGTACTAACGATTGGGAATTGCCGAGGTATTTGTGCAAATAGGTACAATCCATGTAAGCATAGAAACTATCAAAATGAAGTAGTTGACGATAATAACTATAAGTATACAAAAGAGAAAGAACCTTATTTTTGTAGTTCCTACGATGCACTTGGAGCTTATCGTCAGAAACGAATCGACTTATACAATCCTTTGTGGCTCCGGTGGCGACTAGATCAATGCGTGATTGCCTCAATAAATAGAGAAGCTCCCATTGAAGTTCAATATGAATCTTTGGATATCTACCATGAGATTCACGAGCACTATCGAATGGTAATAAGTGTAAAAAAATAAATTGTTTGTATTTACATTCGAACCACCGTTGGTTATATTTCTTTTTATCGAGAAATAGAAGAAGCTATACAAGGGTTTTGTCGGACTTATTGATCTGGTACCCGAGTAATTCTGTGATACCCGTTAGAATACAGATATCTCCTGTTCAACAAGTATCACAATTCCAAAATTTGTACGTGAATCAAGATCGAGGAAAGGGAAAATAAGTCTTCAAATCACTGACTGAAACTCATTGTTGAATCTTACTCACCGGAATAAGGAGGTACTTATGGCATAACGGGCTGATATGGTCTTTCACAATAAAGCGATAGATGGAACTGCATGAAACGACTTATTAGTAGATTAATAGATCATTTTGGAATGGCATATATATCACACATTCTGGATCACGTAAAGACTCTGGGTGTTCGGCAAGCCACTCTGACATCAATTTCATTAGGAATTGATGATCTTTTAACAGCGCCTTCTAAGGGATGGTTAGGACAAGATGCGGAACAACAAAGATTGATTTTGGAAAAGCACCATCGTCATGGGAATGTACACGCAGTAGAAAAATTACGCCAATCAATTGAGCTATGGTATGCTACAAGTGAATATTTGACACAAGAAATGAATCCAAATTTCAGGATGACTGATCCTTTTAATCCAGTCCATATAATGTCCTTTTCGGGAGCTAGAGGAAATGCATCTCAGGTCCACCAATTAGTAGGTATGAGAGGATTAATGTCGGATCCATAAGGACAAATGATTGATTTGCCCATTTAAAACAATTTACTCGAAGGGCTTTCTTTAACGGAATATACCATTTCCTGTTATTGAGCCCACAAAGGAGTTGTGGATACTGCTGTACGAACATCAAATGCTGGATACCTTACACGTAGACTTGTTGAAGTAGTTTGACATATTGTTGTACATAGAACGGATTGTGGCATTATCCGAGGTATTTCCGTGAGTCCTCAAAATGGGGTTGGGGTGACGGAAAGGATTTTTATCCGAACGCTAATTGGTTGCATATTAGCGCATGATGTATATATGGGCCTGCGATGCATTGCGACTCGAAATCAAGATATTGGGATTGGACTTATCAATCGATTCATAACATCTTGGATCTGTCAATTATGTTATGGTCTTGTCAATCGATTCATAACATCTTGGATCATAACATCTTGGATCTGTCAATTATGTTATGGTCGGAGTACCACTCACGGTAACCTGGTCGAATTAGGAGAGGCTGGAGGTATTATTGCGGGTCAATCAATTGGAGAACCGGGAACTCACCTAACATTAAGAACTTTTCATACCGGTGGAGTATTCATAGGCGGTATCGCAGAACATGTACGATCTCCTTCTAATGGAAAAATCCAATTCAATGAGGACTTAGTTCATCCCACACGTACACGTCATGGACATCCCGCTTTTTTATGCCATATAGACCTTCATGTAACTATTGAGAGTGAGGATATTATACATAAAGTGAATATTCCACCAAAAAGTTTTCTTTTGGTTCAAAATGATCAATATGTAGAATCAAAACAAGTGATTTCTAAGATTTGCATTGGCACATCCACTTTAAAGGAGAGGGTTCAAAAACATATTTATTTTGACTTAGAGGGAGAGATGCACTGGTGTGCCGATGTTTACCATACACCCGAATATACACATGGTAATGTTCATTTCTTATCCGAAACAAGTCATTTATGGGTATTATTGGAAGTCCATGCAGATCCAGTATAATGCCTTTTCCACTCCACAAGGATCAAGATCAAATGAATGTTTATTCTCTTTATGTCGAAGAGAGATATATTTCTGACCTCTCGATGAATAATGATCGAGTAAGACACAAATTGTTTGGGTGGGATCAAAAAAGGGGGAGGGTTTCTTATATTTAGGACCTGATTGAATCATATCCAATAGGAATTGGGATTCCATATATCCTCTTATTCTCCATGAGAATTCTGATTTATTGGCGAAGAGGCGAAGAAATAGATTCATCATCCCATTCCAATATGATCAAGAACAAGAGAAGGAACTAAGACCTCTTGGTATCGTGATTAAAATACCCATAAAAGGTGTTTTACGTAAATAGTATTCTTGCCTATTTCGACGATCCTCGATACAGAAGAAGCACTTCAAGAATTGCCAAATATGGGGCCATAGAAGTCGATTCAATAATAAAAAAAGAAGATTTAATTGAATATCGAAAGACAAGGGCTTTTGGACCAAAATACCAAATCCAAATCAAAGTAAATCAATTTTTTTTCATTCATGAAGAAGTGCATATCTTACCTAGATCTTCGTCCATAATGGTACGAAATAATAGTATCATTGGAGTGGATACACGAATCACTTTGAATATAAGAAGTCAAGTAGGCAGCTTGGTCCGAGTGGAGGAAAAAAAAGGATTGAATTGAAAATATCTTATGGAGATATCCATTTTCCTAGAGAGATGGAAAATATATCCTGGTACAACGACATTTTGATGCCACCTGGAAGGGTAAAAAACATGGAATCAAAATTGAAAAATTGGATCTATGTCCAACGGATGACACCTATCAAGAAAAAGTATTTTGTTTCAGTTTGACCCATAGTGACATATGAAATTGTCGATGGGATAAATCTAGCAATGTTTTTTCCCTAGTATCTGTTGCAGGAAAAGAATAATTTGCAACTACTAGTGTTGTCAATTATATTCTTTATGGAGATAGCAAACCAATTCAAGGAATTTTTCACACAAGCATTAAATTAGTTCGGACTTGCTTAGTATTGAATTGGGATCAAGACTGGGATGGTTCTATAGACGAAGAAGAGGCTTATACTTCCCTCGCTGAAGTGAGGGTAAATGATCTGATTCGAAATTTTATAACAATTGATTTGGTCAAGTCCCCTATTTCGTCTACTGGAAAAGAGAATGATATGGCGGGTTCAGGATTGATTCCTAATAATGGATCAGATTGCATCAATACCAATCCTTTTTTTCCAAGGCGAAGACTCAATCACTTAGGGGTCGTTTGGGTACCTGGAAATCTATTACATAACAATAGATTACAAGGAAATATGACATTTCCATTGTTTGGGTGCACTTTATTCGTAAGGAAATGGAAAGAGATTACCTGAGATTTTCCGAAAAATCACGAAACTGATTATGCACGGTGAGGGGTGAAAAATTTATTATGCTCCTTGACAGGTAATCTTTGGAAAATCTTTCGTGCGCGTCTCTCTCTGCTCTATCCTCCGTTTAAAAAAATGCCAACCCGCCATTTTCCCTCTCTCAAACTCGTCTGAGGAACTTACCAAAGCCATGCTTCTCTCTTCACTGGTAAGCCCTACTCTCTCTCTTCTCATATTTGAGAAATCTTTCTCGTGTGTCTCTCTCTGCCCTATCCCCCGTTTAAAAAAATGCGAACCCGCCATTTTCCCTCTCTCAAACTCATCTGAGGAACTTACCAAAGCCACGCTTCTCTCTTCACTGGTAAGCCCTACTCTCTCCTTTCTTGAGCCATAATAACTAGTTTGCATAGGTGCTCCCTCCCTCTCTAAGCCCGCCCCCTCTCTCTTTAGCCCTAATAACTGATTTGCATAAGGTGCTCCCTCCCTCTCTAAGCCTGCCCCCCCTCTCTCTTGAGCCCTAATAACTGGTGTGCATAAGGTGCTCTCTCTTTCTTTAACTAGTTATTTTGGTGTGGATAAGCCCTACCTCTTAAGTCTCCTCCAATGCCTCAAAATTTTCTACTGTAATTACAAAACCTTCTAGTTTACTAATCAAACTTCTTCCCATTTTTTAACTTGTACTATAAAGATTTTGAATTTGGTATCATAAATTTATTGCTTATTTGAAATTATATAGAGACATTTGAAAGACTTATATAAAAAATAAAGAAAAATAAGGCTTATCATAATAAAAATATGCTATTCCAATCATATTATTCCAATGACTTATCATGTTGAAACCAAAGTCTAATCATGGTAGAAGACATGAAATCCATGTAACTGCCAAAGGCATGCAACATAAGTAGGAAATTGTGTGATGATGACTTTAGAATGGTACAAGTTATTATTAAAAAATCTTTTTGGAGTGGTGATGATGTTATTATTAGAAAATATTTTTGGAATGGTGTGATGATGACTTTAATTCTGCATTTCAGTAGAATTTTGTGACAAAAAAGAAAGAAATGATAGTTTATAGGCAAGTGTTGATAAAATGTTGGTAATGCCTTTCCCATAATTCTTCTAGACATAGCCAAACAGTAGCAATGTATTTCCCAGGTTGCATCTAAATACTACCCAAACAGTAACAATCCATTTGCAGGTAATGTATTACACCAGTAATATATTTCACAGACAATATATTTCCAGGTATCCAAACGGTCCCCTAGCCAACATCAAGGAACTATTTGTACATTGTTGAATAGAAATAAGGAAGGCCAGGGTGAATCTCTTATGGTTTTGTCATCATCCAATTGTTCTCGAATTGGTCCACTCAATGGTTCGAAATATCACAATGTGGCAAAAGAATCAATTCTTGAGGATCCCATGATTTCAATTAGGAATTCGTTGGGTCTGTTAGCGACTGTACTTAACATTTTGAATTTTTCCTCATCTTATCATTCAATAACTCATAATGAGATCTTGTTAAATAAATATTTACTACTTGACAATTCAAGAGAGACTTTCCTAGTACCTAAATCTTATTTAATGGATGAAAATAGAAGGATTTATAATCTTGATCCATGCAGTAACATCATATAGAAACTATTGTATGACAAATAACATCAAAAGTCTTGGTTTCAGAAGGTGGAATGTCTAATGTTTTCTCACCCAGAGAACTAGTCGGATTGTTGTGAGCAGAAAGAATCGGTTGTGCTTTGGAAGAAGATATTTGTTACAGAGCTATTCTATTGGGAATGACGAGGGCATCTTTGAATACTCAAAGCTTCATATCAGAAGCGAGTTTTCAAGAAAGCACTCGGGTTTTAGCGAAAGCCGCTCTCCGAAGTCATATTGATTGGTTGAAAGGTCTGAAAGAGAATGTTGTTCTGGGGGGGATGATACCTGTTGGTACCGGATTCAAAGGATTCATTCACTACTCCAGGGAACACAACAACATTTATTTGGAAATAAAAAAGAAGAATCTATTCGATGGGAAGATGAGAGATATTTTGTTCTACCACAGAAAATTTTGTGGTTCCTGCATCCCAAAGAATTTTCATAATACATCAGAACAATCATTCTATGGGATTTAATGATTCATAAGAGTGGATTCATTAATTTATCTATATTATATTTTACAGTTACAAATTATACAGTCGTTTGATAATGAATTTAATTTAATTTCAATTTAATAAGGAATAGAAAGGAGTGAATAGCTTGGACCATGTATCAACGGTCCATCCCAGGTAGAAGGTTCCGTAGGAACAATTTTATATTTCAGATTTCAGGGTACCTCATTCTTGAAAAAAAAAGGAAGTGTGGGTAGAAATGGAAAGAAGATATTGGGACAGCAATTTGGAAGAGATGATGGGAGCAGGGGTTCATTTCATTTTCTCATCGAGCGAAAAGATTTTATTTCCACCAAGCCGAAACTACATGCCGATGCCCCTAGTAAACTAAAGTCATCATTGAATAGCTATTTGGCTTCAATCTCTCTTTTACAAAAATTGAAGATTTAGTTATAATTAGAAATAGATTTTTGTATCTTCGTCCATGGATCCCTTACTCATACTCATCGAATTGGAAGGACGAATCCAGCTAAAACTGAAAAAATTATGCTTCGCAATTCCATAATCCAAACAAATCTTTTATTCTTTATTTATTTATATTTTCCTTTGGATACAAATCACGAGAATGCATATTTTTTCCTCAATAGTGGCATTAACAGGAAAGGATTTAATCCTTTTAAGAAATAAAGTGGTACATGATAATCAAACTGTTACTCGGCTATTACCAAGCAGTGATTCAAAAAGCGGACCGCCTAGCGCCTAGGAGGTCCAGAAGGCTTGGGCGCATCACCCAGGCCTAGGCGGCCAATCTGGGCGGCAGTCCCTGGGCGGCCGCCTAGGCGGTACGGAACTCGCCTAGGCGGGCGCCCAACGCCTAGCCCAGGGCAACTGCCCAGGGCCTGCGTCTCGCCTAGGTGGTAGGCGGTATGGAATCCGTCGAGGAGGGCGTCCCATCCAAGGGGGGAATTTTTTTTTTTAAATATAAAGGGTTAGAATGATGGTTTTAAGTTCATTTGAAACCTAAAACTTATTGGAGCCCATCTTAGAGAGAGAGCCTTTACAAAACTAGTTTTTGGTGATTTCTTGAGGATCGAAGGGTTTCACAAAGTTGACAAAAATTGATCAAAGCATCACCCATTGATATTAGATTTAATTTTTGATGTTTTATAAATCTATTGGGGGATTTTTTAGAAGATTTTGAGTTGTTAGAAGCATCTTTGAGGTGGAAGTTTGAAGATTGAGCAATCAAACTCAAAGTAAGTGCCCTAAATACTTAATTTTTATTTTTATACTATATATCCTTTTTTTATTCAAAGGGGCATCCTTTTTGGATTCGACTGGGCCGCCCAGGTTCTGAGTGCCCGCCTGGGCGCTTGCCTAGGCGTTGGGCGGCCTGGACCCCCCAGGCCTGGACCCCCCAGGCCGCCTAGAACCCGCCTAGCACTTTTTGAGACACTGTTATCAAGTCAAACTCTTTAAAATACTCCGAACATAAGTTTTAAGTTTCTAATTCTCTTAGTTGTAACTAGTTAACAAAGTTTATAAGTTGATTTATGAGGAAGAAAACTGTGATTTAGTAATATACGCTTGAGCTATCAAATTATACACAAGATTAAATTGAGAAACTGCATCTTTTTGGTACAGCTACAACTGGGCAATTCATGAGCTTTTGTGCTTGTTTATTGTATTCGTGTATCCTTTTCTGTACCATTTCTGCCTTGTAGTTCAAGACTTGAAGCACGATACCATGGGCGAGTTCATCATCACAACAACAACAATTGTTCGTTCCAGGTGGCTGCCTGGTATTTTTACATAATTTTTCAGTGCAGCTGCCTGTTTTCTAAGGTTCTGGGTTACCCAAATGTCAAATGCAGATAGTTTTATTTTATTTTGTTTTAAATATATATATTTTTAATTTTTTGGGTAGATTGGGGGGGGAACCCTTTCTTTGTCATGGTAGGAATGGTAATCAAGATGTCATGTTGTGGCATGGCACCCCACCACCCTGATCATCTATTCCTTCAATCTGTTCCTGTCAAATGCAGATATTTTAAACAAAGTTTTTTCATCATCTCATAACTTAATGATACTAGTATGGTGCCCTTACTACTAAGCCAAGAGGTTGAAACCCCAATGAAATCAAATCTTGGTACGTTAGACCTTTGAATTTTCTCAAGGACCATCAGCCTTGTAAAAACCACTGAGGAAAAACTGGAAACTGCAAAACAGTTATTTTATGTATTAATTATCACTTCCAGTTACTAACACAGCATGTTCAATTGGTTTGTCATAGTTATTTGATTGCATTTTATTTCATATATCTTTCTGTTGGCATGTTGTTTCGCTATATATATCTGCATGTATAATGTGTTGAGACTGATTATATTTCGATTTCTTTTCCTGTTTGTTTATCTTATATTTCATTTGTATGTACAACGTGCAGGACTTTCTCTTAAATCTCAGGAATTAACAGCTATGTTTCTAGCAGTTCGATTGTACTGCAGCTTTGTTATGGAATATGATATACACACACTACTTGATTCAGCTACACTCCTTACAACCTTATGGGTTATTTATATGATCCGTTTCAAACTTAAGTCCAGTTACATGGATGACAAAGACAACTTTCCTCTGTATTATGTGGTAAGTCTCACCATATTCCATTTGTATTTGAGAAAGTTTGCATTAGTTCAATGGGCTATTGAAAACCTTGATCCATGACAGTCATCAACATTGAATACAATGATGGAAAGAGAATGGGATGCACCAAAGAAAACATGACCCAATAGCCTATTCCATTTTCATTCCATCACCGCCCATCATTTCATTTGACAGTGATGTACCTATTGAACTATGCATCTGATAGCCCATGAGACTATAATAGACTTTCTTCTTTGACAAAAGTGGGTAATTGTATACTTTCCCCTTGACTTTTCTTTTTGGTAAAATTACTCTCCCTTTAGTTTTTCATTTTCTGTACTGGTTTTTGGTTTCAATGTATTGTTTCCCATTGGCATTGATCTACTTATGATACCATCTGACTCAAATGACCAGGTGAAACCAATGACTTTTGAGTAGTCAATGGAGGTTTTCCATGGAATAATGTTTTCCTCAGCACTGCGGCTTGGATTGTTTTTGTTTCTCACTTTATGAAAAAAATTTGATTGAGGAAATGGAGTATGCCTCAATGTAGTTATTACATCATATGAATTACCATAAGGGAATCCCTGTAAAACTCTTTTTAAGTTTTTTAATGCATATGACTGAGAGAAAGTGGCGACTATGCTCTTAGTGTAGTATGGGATCTTTAAAAAAGAATCAATGGTTAAGCCATGCAAATTTATGTGTGCTTGTGCCCTGGCTGCTGATATCTGTCATAAATTTGAAGTGTTTTAGGTCTATGGATATGAAAGGTTTTTTAATCTCCCATATGTAATTTAAGTAAATGCCTGTCAACATTTTGTAGGCAAGTTTCAGGGGTTGATGGGAATCGGGATGCGGTCGTGGTGGAGCACCACATAAGCCTTAGCTAGAAGTCTAGGTTTGCATTCCCACTGATACATTTGAAAACCATTGATTACTTGTAAAACAGGCAGGGGCCTGTAATGCTCACTGATCCACCCACACAAAAAAAAAAAAAAAAAAAAGTGTCAGGGTTGATTGTTATTTCTGATCTCTCTCTCTCTCTCTCTCTCACTCACACACACGTGTATGTTTCTTAGGGCATTTTCATTTAACTTTGATGTTCTAGCATTTAGCTTGAAGTTCCTCAGAACTTTGTAATGATAATGATTATAGATCTTCTGGTTTATTTAAATGATATCAAATGCTTGGTATTCACTATAGCAAAATTTCGTAGTATTCGAAACTCTAGATATCTTATGGAAGCTCTTATGATGTGTTTGGAAATAGTGGAATAGGTTGTGGTAGACACCCTTTTCCACTTTTGTGATAGATGTGGCATGGAAGCTGCGTCTACCAAAAATGACTCACTTTTAAGAGGGAGATGTGGCCGCCCTCCCATTTTTTCGGCTTCCACGCCCTAGCAATAAACATGGTGAGGGTTGACTGGTGGCACTGGGATCTTCCACTCCCAAAAAGTTCATGCCCTTATGAAAGGCATGGTTTCAAGAAAGAGCAGGGTGCTCTTCTTGGTTATGCTCATGCCACGTTAGATGTCCCTGTATTGTGATAGCTTGTAGGTGGTTAAATACTACAGAAATATACCTATTTTGTTACTATATTTCATCGAATTGGTACATATATATTTGTATGGCTTCTAATTGTTGATAATGATGTAGGTGGCTCCTTGTGCTGTACTGGCTCTAGCAATTCATCCGTCGACACAACATAACATTGTGAACAGAATTTTGTGGGCCTTTTGCGTGTATCTTGAATCTGTTTCTGTGCTTCCCCAATTGCGTGTGATGCAAAATACCAAGGTACAAACACAAGTCTCATTTTCCCCTTACTTTAATAATAATCATAACGACGACGACAACCACCACCACTGCCACCACCACCACTACTTTATCATCGTCCTCATCATCATCATAAGAGGGCTGGTTTTACCACCTATTTTTTAGTAATCCACTCGATGTCTTGATCCTGCTACATGAGGGATGGGTGGCAATACTGGCGGGATTTTGGTTATGCCACCCTTTGTTCTCATAGTTTTGAGTGGATTGCCAATAGCCCTAGTGGCTAAGGGCCAATTTCTCTGGATCATCAAAGGGAAATGATTTTGGTTATGCCACCCTTTGTTTTCATAGTTTTGAGTGGATTGCCAATAGCCCTAGTGGCCAAGGGCCAATTTGTCTGGATCATCAAAAGGGAAACTCTACTAGTCGTAATACTACTACAGAAATTTATCAAAGCACATCTAAAATATCAAATATTCAACATTTCACGCATTTATCAAAATACAGCTAAACTATCAACTATTAACTTGTGATTATGTGCCATTTTGATGGCCTTTTTTGGTTTAAATGAAAAGAAATGGTTAAGATCTTGATTTACTTTTTGATAAATTTCACATAATACTATTTCATCATATGGAAAAACCTATTTCCTAATTTTCCTTCATAATTAAGGCCTATTTTGTGGTGTTCCCGCACTAGCTAGATATAGAAATAGTGGAGTTTCTTTTAATGGTCAAGACAGCCATACCAAAGTATCCTTCTTGTTCTTCTTGTTGTTGTTGTTACCAATGTTGTTAAGACTAGACTGGAAGTTGAACCGATGAGGGCATCAGTTTGTCTTAGTTCGAATCGGACCTCTTTGCGGTGAAAGAATTTTAAAATAAAAAAGGGAAAATACAAAAAATGAAAAATAAAAAGCGAAATCCTAGAAAAGATCTAGAAAAATGTTAAAATTTCAGAAAATTATTGGAAAGAAAAATAAAATTATAGAATTGTATAAAAAAATAATTTTTCATATAGAATAAAAAACTAAATATGGAACATTTTTCATCTCTTGACATTCTCCATAGTTCTATTGCAGTGTTAAAGAACAAAATAAAAAAGGAATCAAAATAATAAAAAACCAAATGAAAAACAAAAACATTAAAAGAAACGCTATATTCATATTACAAAATGCATGTATGCTACCAAATAAGAAGAAACCTAGGAGAATACACTTATTAAAGCAGAAGAACAATTAAATTGAATATGAACCCTGAAAGTCCAATTGTTTTCTATTTTTCTAAAAGTAAAACTAACAAAACAAGAAAATAGTGTAATAAACTCACTCAGGGCTTGTAATAGGGTGGATTGGTGGCTGGAATCTTCCTGAAAGTTGCCAAATTTCCAGAAAATGGGTTTTCAGGTGTGTTGTGTGTGTGAGAGAGAGATAGAGAGGGAGAGAGGTAGGGAGGGAGAGGCCGCTTCTGTTTCTCCAAAAATCCACTTTTTGACACCACCAAACCATCCCTAATATAAAAAAAGACTGTAATTCCCCTAAGAAGTTTGTAAGGAATGGAACCCCCCATCCCCCAAAATGATGAATTCCCACTCAAAGTCAAAGAAAATGGCTGTTTTTTGACCTTTTCTGGCCATTTCAGTCGGGCAGGTTCAACCAGTCCGGCTGGTCCCTTGATCAGACCTGCTTGTTCAACCGTTCGGTGGCCATGTCTGTCTGGTGGTTTGGACGGATGGAAATGGCCAACATTCTAGGGGGTTCCTAGTCCAAACTAGTCAGTTCAGTCCGGTGTTAACATCATTGGTTGTTATTATTGTTTCTGTTACCATTCTTCATGACAAGCCCATAGACTCCTTCCATGTTGAAAGAAAAGGACATTTGACCCCTCCCTACCTTTTCATAGTCCAAATGACAATATTAATCCTTCTGCTTTTTTCCTAATGACCTGATCATCAAAATCTTAGAAAAGCTCCCCCTCTCTCTCTTTTCATCCCCTGTGAACTCCTCCCTCCTTCCCTCCCTCCCTCCCTCCCTCTCTATCTGAACCTCCCTTGAACCCACATCTCTCTCTCTCTCTCACACATATCTTGTGAACCTCAGAAGTAGCAGCTCCCCCATCTCTTTTCATCACCTGTGGACTCCTCCCTCCCTCCCTCTCTATATGAACCTCCCTTGCACCCACATCTCTCTCTCTCTCTCACACACACACACATACATATCTTGTGAACCTCACTTCCCCCCTCTCTTTTCATCACCTGTGAACTCCTCCCTCCCTCTTTATCTGAACCTCCCTTGAACCCACATCTCTCTCTCTCTCTCTTGCTCGCTCATATATCTTGTGAACCTCACAAGTAGCTTAAACCTAGCATCCCAAATTCCATTTGGATGAAGGGGTCATTATAAAAACGAAAAAGGATAAATATTGTAATTTGGACAATAGAAAAGGTAGGGAGGTTTTTTTTTTTTTCTCTTTTTCTTTTGAATATGTGAAAAGGTAGGGAGGGGGTTAAACATATTTTTCTTTTAATTTTGTGGGGGCCCATAGGCTTTCCCTGGACCAAAGGGTTTATTTGGAATTATGATTATAAAGAGGGGGTTATGCATCTTTCCCTTATCCTTATTTTTACTAAGATTTCCTGATTTTTTTTTTTATGATGCTTTCAGATTGTTGAACCATTCACGGCTCATTATGTGTTTGCACTTGGAGTTGCGAGATTTTTGAGTTGTGCTCATTGGGTTCTTCAGGTTTGGAAAGACTCATAATAAATCTATTTTGTTTGATTAAGTATATTCTTGACTCTTATTGCTGGATTGGTTGGATATTTTCTTCTCATCCTTCTCTAATCCCTACAGCAGTTACATTGATGCAATGTAGCTGACAAGTGGCTCAAGTTGTTTGAGGATAACATGTAAACATGTTCATAATACAAAATCAGCTCATGAAATAACTCATCTATTTTCTGGATTGTCCTGATACTTCTGAAAGGACTTTGATTGCCAACATAACTATATAAACATTATGTTTATATATGCCAGGGGAGATGATGTGGCACTGGTTTACGTGTTACATCGAAAATCTCTTCACAAAAAAAGAAGAAAAAATGAAGTCTCTGAGTTTTATTTTTTCAGCTTATTAAGTGCCCAAGTAAGTGAACTTGTATACTTGTTCAAGAGTATCTATCATTTACCATATCCTAAGAGAAATTTGACGTACTGTCCCTTGGATTCTGTCAGTTTTGATGCCATGTTATTGTAGTTGAAATATTGCTTACTTGGAGTCTTACTTGATAATTAGCAGCTGGGCAGCTTATTGGAACCCTTGTGCTTTCTTTTCTTCTAGCATAATGCAAAACATAATCTACCATTCCTGTAGCGCTGCTTGGAGACCCTTACTTGCCTTATTGAGATTGCCCACCAAAATATTCATATGCAAAATCAAATGATTTTTTTTTCCTTTCCTCAGTCAATTTCTGTCTAAAATTTGATAAGATTTTAAGATACTGTAGTTTGATAAATTGGTTATTTTTAATAGGTTTTGGACACTCGTGGCCACCTGTTAGTGGCTTTGGGCTCTGGGTTATGGCCATCCATGGTCCTCCTAGCCGAAATCGTACAGACCTTCATCCTTGCTGATTTCTGCTACTATTACGTGAAAAGGTATTTCATTGGGAGCAAATATCAAATATATGTCTACATACTGATGGCCTTTATACTTGAGATATCTTATGAGTCTGAACCTTTAAAACTGATTTGTTTCTTTTGACAGTGTTGTAGGTGGCCAACTTGTGTTGAGGCTTCCTTCTGGGGTAGTGTGATACCTGAGCTGGTTCTTGTGCCATGTTTGGGTTAGTTCCCACAAATTGGTGATTCATGGGACAGATATAGAGAAGGTGCTTTTCTTTGGTTCTTTTTCCTGCTGTGCCTGAGCTTTTGCTTCATTGGCAAATTCCAGCAGTTGAACAAGAAGGGATTGGATTGGTTTGTGAATACAGACTGCATAAATGGTATTTTTAGTTTTTTGGGTCCACTAATGGTTTTTGAAACTCTTCAATATAACTTCTTGTACTGTAACTCATGGTAAGTTATATTATGGCTATTCAGGTCTGTGTAAAGGATTCTGAGGGGTTCATAAGTGCATCAATGGAGCTTTCCTTTTCTAAGTGCTGATACCAGCTCTCAATTAGAATCTTCTTTACTTCTCTCTTTATAACCATTCTTTATTTTGCTTAGTATCATGGAAATTATTCTGTATAGAATAGTACCAGTGCGCATACCGGCTATCCTGTGTCTGTTGTTGGGGACAGTGGAGATGATCCAGAACTCTATGGATAATAATGGATTTTTGAGCTGGGTATCGGGCAACTCCACCATACGTTCTCGATGATAAACGGTGGTTGGGGGTGTGTATATTAGTAGACTGTTACTTTCCCAGAAAGTATATAACAGATCTAAGTTCAAACAGTCGATTGAAATGAACCCTTTTAATTGTCTGAAAGTGCATGTCTAATAGTTGCAAGGGACAATCTCAACTTTTGGTTTGGGAAACGGAGTAACCCATCCGATTAACAAAAACATAACTAAGATGATGATGTAAAATCATTCCAAACCAACCTCTGCATGTAAACATATTACTCTTATTATTAAATAAGTGAAATGAAGAATTAATCATTATGGTCAATTTTAATTTACTTTTTATTTTTTTTATAGAAGACTTGAGTGAGGTGATTATCGAGCTGTATATACGAGGGTTAAAAAATAAGCTTAAAGAGGAAATTGTCCGCCCTTTCCCAAAAAAGAGGATCCGTACGTGTGATTAAGACCACTTAAAGTGGAAATTGTCCGCCCTTTCCAAAAAAAAGAGGATCCGTACGTGCGACCACTTCATAGTCTTTCAGGATTGGGCTTAAAAATAAGCGAGTTTGTCTTTTTTTTTTTTTTTTTTTTTTTTTTGTTTTGCCATATTTTTATATCTTGATTTTTTTTTTTTTTTTTTGGGGGTAAGTCAATGGGGAAAAGGCCTTTTACCTGATTTTTTTGTTAAGAGTTAAAAATAGAAAGTCTACCGTTCATACTTTACTACCTTACAACCTTAGAGCAAGTACCTGTACCAAATAATGAGTTAAAGCAAGGTAAATAAAATTCATTTTACTACCTTACAACCTTAGAGCAAGTATAAATAATGAGTTAGGGCAAGGTAAATAAAATTCAATGGACGAGAATACTAAACCGTAGCTTCCAGATGGAGATGTAGCCCTATTTGTATAAATACCAACTACTATTTTAGCTTCACGAAAAATGTGGGAGATGGATCACCTACAATTAAAAAGACGTCGACTATTTGTTGCAACTCTATATTTCCATAAAGGTTGGAAGCGTTCATAAATAACATTAGAGAGTAATGCTGAATCACTTTCAATCTGAATAGGGTAGCACGGTAACTGATAAGCTAGGATCAATCATTCTTCAAGAGTGAAAAATTCCACATAATTATTAGAAGCGATTTCAAAAGGTTGACAAACACTGTAATAAAAGCACCATCAGAATTCCTAATAACACCATTCCGCCTGCTTAGCCTGGCTTATGCAAGGAAGCCTTATCAATGTTTAGCTTGAAGTGATTAAGGCTAGAAAATGATCATGCCATTGGAATAATAATTTTATCTCTCTGTTGATACCATTTGAATTGTAAGTTATCAATGATTGCTCTTTCTGACAAATGAAATGAATAGGATTTACCATTAGCTAACTCCTGAACATGAGATATTATCTGTGTAACCAATTGTTCCCTTCTAGTCAACTTATCCCGGAAAACCCTTTGGTGCGTTTCGACCATAAGAATCATATAGTTGTGAAGAATAAAGAAGTCTAAATATTGAATAAACCATTTGATCTGAATCTAAATGCTAACCAATTTCTCAACATATTAGGAATAGAAATTCCAGATATGAAATGCTTACCGCACAACCATGCAACTGATCTCCATATAGCCTGTGAGAAATCCCAAATAAATAAAGGATGACATGGGCTATCATCACTATTTTTACAAAAGGGACATTAAGGAGGAGCCCTAGCAATCCCACACTACCGCAAGAGAGAAACAGTAGGTAACCGATGATGGAGGTTCAACTAGGAAACCATCTCACTTGGGGGTAACATTTTGCTGATCACATGGTCTTGAATATCGGCTGGGAGGTTCCTTTGTTACAAATAGACTCACAACCTTCTCTCGGTGAAAACAAACCGCTTGCAGAATGTATCCACACCAGAAAATTTCTATGTAGTTGTAGTGGAAGGATAATGCTTTCAACCTCCTTCCATCTTTGTGCCAAATAACCTGATGAAGGCAAGGGCAAAACCCAAGATTGATCAACACCTTCAATATGATAAGAGACCTTTGGCATAACAACCTTGAGGTCTTGATGAACAGTCGTACCAAAAGAATCCCACATTGACTTTTTTGATAACCACGGTCCTACTCAGAAATCCACAAGCCGACCATCTCTAATAACCCATTGAACATTATACTTTAGATGAGATAATCCAAACCGAATATCCTTTCAAGCATAAGATGAGTATTTTTTGTATTTGGTCTCTCATATGGAAGAATTCCTGAAGTAACGATGCTTAAAAAATCAAGCAAATAAGGACGAAAGATCAGTCAATATTCTTCATGCTAATTTTATCATCCCTGCAATATTGAAATCCACTATATCACGGATAATTAGATGTTTTTCCAACATTAAAACAATCTTTTTCTAAGATTTCAGAGGTATACCTTAATTCTATATTTTAAGATGTCCACAATTATTTTTGTCCTAAACCATTGTAACATCAAATTTGATTCGTGATACATGAAGCTAAAGGGAAATATCTCTGTATACCCTAATTTGATAAATAGTTTTTTTTAGTAGACACTCAAATGTGAGATATATCCGGTAGCAGTAAACTTTCCAGAAACCTTTCTTTTAACCCCCTAAATCCTTTTGACCTTTTTTTTATAACCTTTTACCGTCCCAAATAAATTTGAAAATGATGAAAATACCAACTTATTAAGCTCGAGACGTTCAGAAATGTCTATTGCACGAGAGAGAGAGAGAGTCACATCCTTGTTTGAAGATATTGGGTTATGAATTTTGTGATTTTAGAGCGAGAAGATCAGAAAAGTAGAAATTGGGAAAGAGAGAGAATGGCGGTTTGGGTTTGGGGCATGGGGGGAGAGGGTGGGAGACAAATTTAGAGGAGAGAGGGCATGAGAGAGAGAAACAAGGTTGGAGGTGGAGAGAGAGGGGGAAATGAGAGGAGAGGGACAATAAAATGAGAGAGACAAAAGAGTGGGTGTGTTTGTTATTTTTCAATTTGATTGGAACGGTAAGAGGTTATAAAAAAAAATTAAAAAGGTTTAGGGGGTTAGAAGAAAGGTTTTTGTAAAGTTTAATGCTGCGAGATATACCTGGCTTTATTGATAAATTATTCACCAAATTAAGGTGTGCGGAGATATTTTTCTATAATATCCTTTTGTAAATGTGAGATGGAATGAAAAATGGCCTATTTATTCTAAGGCTACTCTAAATATATATATAGCAAGGTCCATTAATAAACATAGTAGTGGACATTGGCAGTAAACAAGAGTAAAATGAAATGCATACAAAATTGAACAAAGCCAACAACTACAGAAATGCAAATATAAATAAAGAGGAGAATAGCATATATATGAAGATACATTTTCTTTAATTTTTCAATTACAAAATATGTTTCAATTTAAATTCAAAGAAGAAATATTGCACGTATATGAAGAAGAATGGTGCTCGAAAATAAATAAAGGGTTCAAGGCAATATGATCCACATGGTTACTATAGCAGTATGGCTACGAAGAAATTATCACCCTCTCATAAAATGAAATGCATACAAAAATTGAACAAAGCCAACAACTATAGAAATGCAAATATAAATAACTCTCATAAAAAAAGAAGAAAAAAAATTATCACCCTCTCATCAACGGTTGGATGGTGATAGTGGCGCTCGGGTTCCGCTGGTAATGACATCTCTTGAATTGTACAACCCATCTCTCCCTTCCTCACCATGGCACTTTTTTTTGCTTCTTTTGATTATTATTAATGTCAGGTCTCAGTAGGAACTGTAGACATCATGTTGTACTCTGCTAGACTAACTACCCAGCTATTTCTTCACTTTCGAACCAATTGATCATGCTATATTTTCCCTTCATCAAGTATGGATTTAGAAGGCTAGGTGGTTAAGGTCGCAGGTCACTTGATATCTTAAGTTCTATTCCTATCACAGGTAGAAGATCCCAACCTCACAAACTACCCAAGAAAGGGAAAAAAGGTAAAGGTCTAGAAGTCTGTCTTCGAATGTGATTTTTGTTTTCCTGACAAAGTGAAGCAGTTTCAATTCCTAAAGTTTGTTGCACTTAAAGACTCATATAAACAAAGGTTGTTGCACTTAAAGACTGAGAGAAACAAACTAGACCACAGGGAATATAAAAGAGGCAAATAATACAAATTTATCAATAAACCATATTAAGTATAGCTATGTAAGCTATACTAGTTTACTTTGAAAACCATTTATTCATCATCATCCTGCAATCCGCAAGAGGAAGAAAAGGATGAGCTATTTTGATGTTTTACTCAAATCATAGAGACTTTAAGATGAAGCTCTTGCAATGTGAGTACATATAAGATAAGAAATGGAAAGCAGAACTGTTGTCTGTCTTCACACTCATGGAGAGGGTGGGCGATCGAATGCGGATGCGAGTCCAACTGTTAGCTTGGCGAGCTACAACAACTTCCACCACACTATCCTCCTCCCCTGCTCGTGTATTTTCTTTTCTTTAATACAACGTCTGTTAGGGTCCCTTCCTGAATAGTGGTTTAGTTATGGAATCGAGATAGAAAATCATTAGGTGATGTTGGTTGGGAGCGTTGGTCTAAAAGGGCTGCTATATATATCCAAATCTGTGATGTAACTCTCATCTGTGATGAATTTCAATTTGCCATGCTTGTAGATGTAGCCTCTTTGGGATGAATCACGAAAATATTTGTGTTCTTTTTCTTTTTTGGATGAAAAAATATGCTTTTTTTTGCAGAATTGGTGGCATAGTCAATCATGGCCTCCGAAGACGTCAGGCACTTGGCCTTGGCTTCCAAGGACTTGCACCTCACAAGGGTCTCGTGCACTTCATCAGCCTCACTAGAAGTAGGCGGGATTGAGAAATGTTGCAGAATGTGTCATCTTCTTCTTCTTCTTTGAAAAAAAAAAAAAAATAAAAAATAAAAATAAAATTAAATTCTGCTGGGCTGAAAATCCAAAAAGAATCCCAAGCATTGGAAAAAATGACACCGAGCTGAACACCCGAAAGGGACATCGGGGCAATGAAAAGTAAAATAAATTTTTTTTTTACTGGGCTGAAAATCCGAAAGGAACCCAAAGTGTTGGAAAAAAGGCCGCCAGGTTTAACACCCGAAAGAGAACCCAGGGCAGAAAAAAGAAAAAAAGTTATCTCTTCTTTCCGTCTCTTCTCTAACGTCTTTTTTCTCTAAACATCTCCTCCCTCTTCTTAAGTCAAAATGGTGTCAAAAGAAAAATAATGAGCATTAGCCTAATAGAACATGGTTAAGGACCTCCATCATCTAGACTTCAAAAGATAGGTGGTGGAGGACAAAATTAGAATTCCAAAGAGATCCGGAGCACTCAGGAGCCGTATCCTGTATTTGCCAAGACTCAGTTCTCATGCTTCTATCATGCTTTTTACTTGCTTATTTTATTCGTAGCCCATTAAATGCACAATCCTAGAGGGATTCTGATATTCGAGGTTCGTGTTTCCATTTCTGTATGTAAGAGGATTCTTCAATCCTAATAGATGGGATTGAGGAGCATCTAAGTCGGAAACTCCCTATAGCTTTTGACAATTTGGTCATGAGAGGAAACTACAATAGTGTGAAAACCTCATGAAATGATTATATATGAATGTTTGGCCATGTTATGTATAACAACAATAGCATGAAAATCCTCATGATGAGATTATACTTAAAATGGAAAATTCATTTAGAGGCGACAACTTTGAGGTTCTCATGCAGTCTAAATTTGTATGAATACCCAATTTCAAATCAGATCAAAGACGTTTTGAAGCTTCGCAAAGAGAGACTCTTTTTTTTTGTTTTTTTGCTACAAATAGTGGAAAACCTAAATAGAGTTTCTCTTTGTAAAGATCAAAAAGTCTTCCAGCCAATTTGAAATGGGGTATTCATACAAATTTAGCCTCTCTATACTTGACAATAAAATAAGTTCCACATTCAATACCAACCATATCTCAATGAAAAGCACATTTGAGTATTTAATGAGTCTTGCCTGGCTCATTTAGGGGCTCGAATCTAGTTTGTCACGATTAACACCCATGAAAAATTGGGAAGGGGCTGGGGTTGCAGCGGTAGTACCCCCATACCTTAGTCATCATGTTGTGGTTTTCATTCTCATCACTAACACCGCCATACTAACACCTTCAAAAAGCTAACTCCTAATCTGCTTGAAAAATGGGTAGGGCCGGTCTTCCCCACTAAATTACCCCCCCCCAAAAAAAAACACCCAAAAAAATAAACGAATGAAAAAAAGTGAAAAAGAGTTTTCGACCACTCAGGTGAGCTAACCCAACTTGCTTGAGTATCCTAAGTTTGGTGATCAAGCTTGAGATTTATTTTAGTTTATTAAATTATATAAATCCAAAAAATAAGAAATTTATTTATTTTGTGTTTTATATCATTTTAGGAAAAATTAAAACGTATTTTGGCCATGAATACTTATTTTTACATTTTTCCTAATTTTTGGATTATTTCTATGTGTTTTGTTTAATTTTACTTTAAACAAAATTTTCATATTTTTGAGATTTTTCTTATTTTTTATTTTATTTAATGCTTTTTAGCCTCACCATAATCCGTGCCACTCAGCCTGGCCTAGGCCAGATTCCGAGGGCGAGTCGTGCTTTCATATACTGATGAAAACTAACAACCAAGTTGGGTAAAACCACTCAGCCATGGATACGCAAAACGCCTTGCATACATAGCTATTATGATAACAATAATAAAGGAAGAATACATAGTTATTATGACAACGATGAATTATTTTGATTGCGTCTTCAAATTATGGGACTTAAGTAGAAGCCCATACAATGTGGGTATCAGGTAAGAAATGGCAAGAATAATTTTGATGATCCGGCTTCGCATATGCGGGAAGCGATTGATACCAATATGGGCATTGGATCCAGTTCAGAGAATCTGGATGGCATGCCGTAATCGCTTCTACCATGCTCCCATCTTCCCCTTCCAGACTCACCTTGTAGATTCTTCCCTCTCCAATATAGTGGCAACTATATACAGCAAAGGGATAGGGCATGTTATGGCACACTGCTGAGCTAGGCTTCGTATCCTTTCTTTCCACTTTCTTCACAGTGTATGCTTGGACCACAGAAGCATTGTTGATGATGGTGTGGAGCATAGTAATGTTATGGCCCATAGTAGAGGAGTTGGCATAGTTAATCATGGCCTCTAAAGAAGTTAGACACTTGGCCTTGGCTTCTAATGATTCACACCATGTTAGGGTTCCCCACACTTCTTGAGCCTCTCTAGACACAGGAGGCAACGAGAACCGGTGTAAGATCCGGGGGAACTCAACAGTCGAGAAAGGTGTAGTGCTTGCATCCTCACGAGAAAGAAATGGAGAGGCATTATTGAAATCCGACATGCGAAAGTGGAAAATTTTGTTCATTCCTACTTTGAGGTCCTCCTCTAAGAAGAGGGTGGTCTCTCTAGGATCCAGATGCTCCTTTGTGAAGTCTGAATACAAGAATCGGGGGTCTCGGTTGCTTGAACCCACATGTAGTAGTCCTGATGGCAGGGGGCGAAGGCGTGCACGAATGATGTCAGGCATCAGAGTGTTGGGGAATGCCTGTGCCCAATACCTCTCGGGTGTCGCCAGTACGTGGTACTGGCTCATCCTTCCCTACATGTAGCATATAAAAACAAGTAACTTTTAACACACAAGAAAGTAAATGGTATAACATACACAGAAAGGCATGTTACATCGTTGTTCAACTCAAAATATCCCATTTTAAACAAGGTAAAGTATACTGTGAGATCAATTAGCTTTGGTACAAGGTGATCACAATTAATTTTGACTATTGGATGTAAAATTAGATGGTTGAGCTTATTCCATTGACCAAGCTCAAACTTCAAAAGAAATTTCATCAAACTTTGTGACATACCCTAATGTGAAATTTGATGGCTGCACTTATTCCATTGACTAAGCTCAAACTTCAAAAGAAATTTTCTTGACCTAGCTATTAGATTTCACATCGGATGGTAGTAGTAATTATGACCTCCTTGTATCAAAGGTAAATGGTCTCATTATATAATAACAAGAGAAAAAAATTCATCAAACTAGTATTGGAATGATCGACTTTGCCCAAGTTAGGAAATAATTTATGGCAAAAAACACATCTAAATGAGGTTAAAAAGTAGTGAAAATTTTAAAAAAATAAATTTGTGAACATGGGTATTTTAGAAAATGATTTAAAAAAAAGGAAAATAGTAACTATAAGTATTCTTGACCAAAAACACTTTCTAATCTTTGCCAAAATGATAGAAAACATTAAGAAAAACATATTATAAATAAATGTCTTATTTGTTTGAATTTTTTTTTTTTTTTCTTAAGATACGAGTCCAATCTAGGTCGTCCGAGTAATCAAACACCGTATAGAACTATATTACTACAAGGGAAAACAATCATTATACTGATAGAATACACAGTTCGCAAATACCAAAAAGGGGTGACTGGCCTTGAAAAGCATTCTATATCAATAAAGCGTTAAACAAGTAACACAAAAAAAAATAAAAATAAAAATAAAAAAGACATACCTCAATGAGGAACCAAAATATGTAAGCAAATAGTGGATTGCCCATTATACATGTTACATAACACTCACAATCTACAGTGCGGATTTTGGGCACTCACCGCGAGGAGAAGCAGGGCAAATGCAAGAGGAAGAGGGAGGCTCTCCATGATTCTTTGTTGTGGAGATTACAAAGCAAACAAGCTGCTGGTTTGGTTAATGTGTAGTGAGTTCACCAATTTATTTATTTATATAGGAGGAGGACCATGCTTTATATACAAAATTAGGTTTAGAGAGAGAAAGTAGGTTTAGAGATAAAAAGCATTTGAAGTGCATGATGGACATGCGGCGTTAGGATTCCCCATTCATATCTTGATAAGGAGGGCCATGCTAAACTTAGGCAATGTGTCCTAGAGAGAGAGAGCTGTTGGGACATGCGGCGTTAGGTCTCTCCATTCATACATACTTAAGATAAGAAGGCCATGCCAAACAAAGGAAATGAGCCTTTGAGAGAGAGAGAGAAGGGCATGCCAAACAAAGGAAATGAGCCTTTGAGAGAGAGAAAAAGCTTTGAAATGTATGTTGGACATGCGGCCGTAGGCGACTCTCTCTCTCTAACGTGTTGAGGTCTATATAATCCAACGACCCATGCAAAACAATGGTTCGCTCACCAATGAATAGGGGTGGTTTTGGTGAGGGTGGTAAATAGTTTTAGAAACTGAAAATTTTTTTGATAAAATAATTGTTCCTCACACAATATTTGTAGTGGTTTTTTCATTGTATATGTAATGGTAATATAATGGTGTAATAGAAACTTTTTTATCTTTTGACATGTAATATACACTTTCCTATCTTGTTACATTCTCTTCTCAAAAAGAAACAACAGTGCACTTTGCTATTGTGTTTGAATTTTGTTTCTATTAGGTGGACCAATAATTGCTAGTGGCCATATACATCACCTAGGAGGGCAACTTAAGGAAACAAAAAAAACAAAAAACCCGGGGGATGGTCCTTGTAATTTTTGGCATAAATAACATCAAATAGTAATAACCCCCTGAACATAAGGAAATCGTGTCCATACGTAATTCACTCTTTAATTTATGGCGATGATTATCGTAGATTGTGATTTTCGATTGTCTAGTAGTATATGGAAAGGTATATGAAGAGGCCACTCACTTCTAATACAAAGAGTTCACAATCACTCTTTTCTATTAGATTTCAAATCGGGTGCTTGCGAGTATGTCATCGACTAGACTCAAAGTTAAAAAAATATTTTTTGAACTTTGTGCCGCACACCAAGCTATCCAATTTGACTTCTAGTGGCTAGTAGAAATGTCTGATTACACGAACCAGGCTCAGAACCCAGACATGGGTCGCTCTGACTAACTTGGAACCGGTTCTGGGAAACCCAGAAAAACCAGGCTGGTCTTGGCCTGACCAAAAATTAATTTATTATATTTTATAAAAATATAAAATAAATCCAAAAAAAATATGAAAATTATGTTTAGAGTAAACTTAAACATAACATGTCCAAATAAAGTTAAAAAAGTGGTAAAAAAATGAAGTTTGAAATAGCAAGTTTGTGAATGTGGGTATTTTTGAGATAATCTAGAGGTAATTTAGAAATAATCCAAAAAGAGGGATGCCAACGATAGAAAACATTAGAAAAACCGAGGTAAATATGAATTGGGACTTAATAGAAAAGGTATGGGCATAAGCGTAAAAATGAATTTGGACTTAATAAGAATAAAACATGGAAGACTTTAAGGTAAAATGACAATAAACCTAGGTTTCAAGTAGTGAAGGATGTCAAAAGCTCACCCATTGATCTTGGTGATAAGCTATGGATGAGTGGCTTGGATAAAAACCTCTCATGTGCCATTGATCCACGACATCAATGACCAAGATCAAATTCACCTTTATGATTTAGGTATAAAAGTAACTTATGGGATTAATTGTAGCCCTGATTTTGAGTTTCACTCCAAAGAGAGAGAGTGCCCCCTTGACAAAAACTTGGCCACCATAGTCCTCTTGAGAACAACACCCCCATTATTGTGTTTCTCATTTTTAAGCCCTGAGTTGAAACCTTTTGATGGAGTAGTTCCTCGTATAAGAGAACAAACCCATAATATTGTTTCACCAAGGTATTGAATTTTTTTTTTTTTTTCATATATTCCATTTCTTACATCATTTTTATTATCAAAGCTTGTTGTAATTATTAGTTTAAAATAACTTTCTTCATCTTTTGGTCATGAAAACTTGACATTTAAAGAGTCTCAAAGCAATTATGCAGTCCATATACAAGATATGTAGACTAGCTTATGTACTCCATGATCTTGAGTAGTTTCGCTTTGATAATCTTGATCTTATTTTTCTGGAATTTTTACTAAGAATATACAACTGATGAGAGGTTTGTCTCATCATATTTGAGCATGTGATATAATCTCTTGAGTTTCTTTTTTGAATGTTGAAAAGTTTGTGTGGACCCTTATCAACTATATAGTGTAGTTTCATCATAACTTCCTTATTTTGTGTAGTTCTCTCCCAAACTTTGAATGACTATTTTGATACATGTTTTTCTCATGATTTGATTCCATTATGTGAAATAAAATTGATCATTTTTTTTCCCATTGGATTGATCTCCTTGATTTATTATTATCACCAGTGCCTTAGACAATGAGATAAAATTAGGTCCTCAAAATGCCTTTTCGTGGCCTGGGCACAAGGGGTTCGAACCATGACTTCTCCCATGTATGTTTGATTTAATGTATTTACAGTTATTGAGTGATTCATGATTGATTAAATTGAGTATATTATGTGAATGTAGAAATTATTATTTAATTTTGAGGTAATAGCTTTAATGCTATGCTCTATTGTTTATGCGAATTGAAATCTTATTGGATTATTATGATTAAGTGTGTGATGTGTATGAGATATTGTGATATATGATGATGATGAAGAATGAAGATGGAATTATTATGTAATTTTGATATAATGTGGAATTTTGAGTACAAGTAAGGTAATATGTCGTAGAGATGCTCATGGTGAGTATTTGAAAATTGTATTGAATTTAATTGTAATTTTAAGTAAGAGATTTGTAAGGGACCTATCAGGATTGAATTTTTATTATTCAAATGTATATAAGTAGGCTGGAATATATATATTATGATTTTGTATTGAGATATTCATGCATTTAAACCCTTGAGTTTTAATACAATGGAAAGTTTTAATACAATGGATAAGTTTTAAAAGATTGTGTTCCTAGCCCATTGGTTTTATACCACCCAGAATATCGAGATTATACTCGTAGGCAAATAATCCCTTAAGTGCTACATACTTCAGGTCCCCACAGCGTAGTGAGAGCATGCTAACATGTTTTCCTCACTTGAAATTATTTTTGTGTGTAGCTACAGCCACTGAACCACCATATCATTCTGTTAAGGAAATCAGAATGTTGGAAGCACATTCCCAGAAAACAGCAACCATGTAGAAATTTTTGCCATAAATAATATACGTAAGATGAGAATTATAGAGCAGCATGAAAAAAAATTGTCTTTGCTATCTCCCTCTAATAGAAACATTCAAAGGAGAATTGATTCGCCCTTTGATGATTTGGGAAGTTACTAGATTTCAAACTTGGGGATGATGCTTTATGAAAAATCTCTACAAAACTCTGAAGATACTGCAGATTTCAGCATTAGCTGCAGCCGAAAACTGAAAAAAAGAGTTTCACTTTTTTTTTTAAGCTTCAAAAAGTATTTGATGAATTTGAAATTGGATATTTATATGAATTTGGTCTCTATTTTAATAAAGTCACGTA
The DNA here is from genome assembly GCF_054954075.1 of Amborella trichopoda. Lineage (NCBI taxonomy): Eukaryota > Viridiplantae > Streptophyta > Magnoliopsida > Amborellales > Amborellaceae > Amborella > Amborella trichopoda. The sequence continues at coordinate 48,156,569 of NC_142344.1, read as the reverse complement.
TACATGCAATACCAACAATTTCTTATTGAAAAGCACATCGAGTAGTTATTAGTCTTTCCTACCTCATTTAGGACATTAACACTGAATAAAACCCAAAAAAAAAAAAAAAAAAAAAAAAAAAAAAAAAAAAAAAAAAAAGGTAATAATTGAAGTGTAACAAACAAATCAGGTACATCTACTAAAGGCATCGATAATTAAAACACATTGCATACATAGTTATTTTGCCAACCATTATAAGAGGCATTGCATACATAGTTATTTTGCCAACCATAATGAGAGAAGGCTCTGTTTGCATCCTCATACTATGGGATTTTAGCCGAAGCCCACAGAATGTGGGTATCAGGTAAGAAATGGCAAGTATAATTCTGATGATCTGCCTTCTTGCCTGCGGGAAGGGATTGAAACCAAAGTGGATATCCGATCCAATTCTTAGTGTTTGCATGGCAACCTGCAATTGCCTCTACCATGCTCCCATCTTCCCCTTTCAAGCTCACCTTTTACATTCTTCCTTCTTCAATATAGTGGCAATTATAAACAGCAAAAGGATAGGGCATGTTATGGGACACAGCTGAGCTAGGCTTTGCAGGCACTCTCTCCACTTTCTTCACAGTGTATGCTTGGATCATAGAAGCCTTGTCGATGCTAGTGTGAAGCATAGTAATGTTATGGTCTAGAGAAGATGGGGTGACATAGTCAATCATGGCCTCCAAAGATGTCAGGCACTTCTCCTTGGAGAAGCCATAACATTACTATGCTTCACACTACATATAGGGAGTGAGTCATGGAGAGAGAAAGGGTTTTTGAAGTGCATGTTGGCCATGCGTCATGAGGCATCTCAATTGAATCGTTAGCCGTGTACATGGGATAAGAAGGACGATGGGCAAAGCGTTTTAAGTGCATGATTGACATGCGGCCCTTGGCGAGGCCCTTCCTCTCTCTATGCTGCCTTTGGTGACTGTTCTAAAGATCAACTCGGGCCGAGTACTCTGTCTAGGCCTGAGCAAAGTGCTGAGATTTGTAGCCGCAAAAAATTAGTAATTTAAAAAAAATAGAAAAAAATCTAAAATTTTTGGAAATGTAGGTTTAAAGTATGATTTTAAAGAATCAACTTGTGATTGGTGGTATTTTTGAAATAATTCAAAAAAGATGGGAAAATGTGAAAGCAATTATTTATGGTCAAAACACTTTCCAATCTTTGACAAAATGATAGAAAAGATTACAAAAAACATGTCACAAATAAATTCCCTTGGTATGGAGAACATATGTCTCTTGGTGTGATGTTCTCCACGTGTCTGTATATTTTTCCTTTTAGGTCTGTGAATGTATAAGTTTCAAGAGGGCTCAACCCCACATAGAGGGTTGATGTAAACTGTAACAGGAATGAAAAGTTATTGGAACTCCTCACGAACCTAGTGTATATATAAAAACCCTTTTGTCTTCCATGATATGAAATTTAAGGACGAATTTAGTTTCAATTGTGTTAGTCCTCAGATTTATTTATCTGATATGGAGTCTTAATATCTTACTCATCTATCCCTAGCACATTTTGGAGCAATGCGGTGTACCTCTGCACCAAAGTTATAGCAAACTGTGCAATGCTCTGGCCACCACTCGCACCACGAGGGCACCGATGTGTGCCACGATGCGCCCTGCTCGCACTGTGGTGCAGTATGTCATGTATCAGGGCCCTTGCAAGCCTCACTAAGGAATATGGGCATGAATGGGGAAAGCCCATGACCTAGTGATGGGTTAATTTTTGTGGGACATGTGCATTCCATGGGCATATGCTACTTTTCCACTATTTAGGTCCTCCAACGGATTTCCAGTTTTTTAATCCCACAAAATATGAAACTTAATATCTTGTAATAAATAAGATAGGAAACTCAATAACTGGTTTTATAACTGGCAACACTCCCCCTCAAGTTGGCACGTATATATCAATGGAATCCAACTTGGACAATATCTGACGGAACTTTGTATTTGCAATAGCTTTGGTAAATATGTCTGCAAGTTCGTCTTCACTTTGAACATAATGAGTACTAATAATTTCTGACTGAACCTTTTCTCTCACAAAGTGACATTCAAATTCTATGTGCTTGGTTCTTTCATGAAAAACTAGAGTGGAGGCTATATGCATAACTGCTTGATTATCACATAACATATCCATTGGATTGACCGTTGGGAGCCCTATAGCTCGAAGTAGGAATTTTAGCAGCATCAATTCACTCGTAGTTGAAGCCATAGCTCTTTATTCAGCCTCTGCACTGGATCGAGCAACCACATTTTGTTTCTTGATTTTTTAAGTAACTAAGTTTCCCTCGACCAATGTATAATAGCCGGTAGTGGACCTCTTATCAGTTGGACTACCTGCCCAGTCAGCATCAAAATAACCAATAATATTAGTGTGACCATTTAGTTTCAATCAAATACCTTTGTCGGGTGACAACTTAAGATATCTGAGAATTCTGTTAACAACCTCAATATGACATGATCTAGGAGCATGCTATCTGGTCGGGTCACAGTCAAATAAATCAATCTGCCCACAAGTCTCTGAAAGCGGCCCACATCTTCAAGAGGTTTTCCATTTGTTGAAATAAGCTTGCAATTAATATCAACAAGAGTGTCTATGGGTTTGACTCATAGTTTTCCAGTTTCCTTCAACAAATCTAATACATATTTCCTTTGAGAAATGAATAGTCTACTTTTTATATGTGCAACATCAATGCCGAGAAAACACTTTAGTTGACTAAGTTCCTTGATGTCAAATTTCTTATGAAGATAATTTTTAATCTTCATGATGCTTTCTTTATCATTACTTATAATGATAATATCATCAACATAAATAAGTACAATTGTTGTACCTGAAGTTCCCCTTTTTGTGAACATCGAAGAATTAACTGAACTCTATGAAACCCTACATTCATCAAGGCTAAGCTGAGTTTGGCATACCATGCACGAGGTGATTGTTTAAGTCTATACAAAGCCTTCTTTAATTTGCATACAAAACCTTTCTCATTTTCTTTAGAATGACATGGAGGAAGACTCATATAGACTTCTTCTTCAAGGTCACCATGTACGAAGGATATTTTAACATCCATCTGATGCAAAGAACACCCACAATTAACTACGATAGACAAAAGAACACGAACAATATTCATCTTGGCAACTGGTGCAAAAGTCTCTTTATAGTTCACTCTATATGTTTGGGTAAATCCTTTGGCCACCAACTTTGCCTTATGTCTCTCAACAGACCCATCACTACTATATTTGATTTTATAAATCCATTTACATCCAACTGCTTTATTCCCTTTAGGTAGCTTGACAATGTCTCAAGTATGGTTCTTATCAAGTGCTTGAAGTTCCTCTTTCATGACCTTCCTCTATACAGGTTGAGAAATAACATTTTGAAAATTACTTGGCCCAGAATTAGAAATAGAACTCAAAAAACCAAAATATCCAGGGGAGATATTTTCATAAGAAATACGATTTTGAACAGGAAAAGAAATTCCATCGTAAGTATAAAAATCTTGAATTCTAGAGAAAGGATGAGAGATACGAGAAGACCTGGGCAATGGGGGATCCGGGGGGGGCACGGCCATGACATAGTCTTCTTCTTTTAAACCAGTTTGGTGAGTTTCAGAAGTACTTCCTGATTAAATAAATATAGCCCATAAGATAGTCTTCCTTCACTAATCTTCCTCCTTGTAGCCCGGTTTTGAAAAGTCACAGAGTTGGGAGAAAAAATAACGTTGTAATTCATGCTCTGAGTATTTCTACCAATATACATCAAGTTAGAGGAAAGTGATGGCATAAACAGAACTTCAGAATTATGAGACTTGGAGAAGAAATTGTTCTTACCAACACCATGAAAATGAATCAATGAACCATTAGCAATAGACACAAGGTTCATACTTTCATTATTTTTGAAGTTGGATATACAATATAAGTTACTAGTCATATGATCGGTGGCCCCTGAGTCTATTATCCAATGAATATTGTCACAAGAAGACATGAAAACATTAGGGTTACCTGTGTCCGAGAATGAAGAAGAAGAATCCTGTGTGGAAGAAGAACCATTGTTGCTACTTGGTTGCTGATAATAGTTAAGGCCTCTACCTCCCTCATTATTTTGAGTCCTTTTTGTTTCATATTTCTCATTAGCATCCATGGATATTTCTCAATACTTTTTTCAAAGGTTTTGAAATCAAGACTCATGGTTTTCTTCTTAGGTATGTATCCAAGTTTAGATTTTTCAATGAGAGAACGAGAAACAGCTTTCGACCAAACAAGATAATTAAGTCTATTCAAAAGAACAATAATAAGTTTCATGCTGAAGTTATTTTATGAATTTGCCATTATAAAGAGATAACAAGAACTATAAAACTGACCTGATTGATAACAAGAGCGATTAAAGAATAAAAACTGCCTCAATTAGAACTAATCGAAGATCCCAATGAAAATTATCAAACTATCGACGACTTAAATGCTCAAAATCGCACTTGTGAGATTCGTTTTCTTCACAAAATAAACCTTAGAAATATAGGATTCATAACCGTTCAACGCAAACTGTGACTGTAAAAAAGAAGAATCCAATACATGCCAAAATCCCTTGGCTCACAAGAGTTTAAAAATCTCTTACAAAATATATCATTTAATAATCACAAAAAACACTCAATTTGAAAAGTTGCAAGACTTTTAGCTTAACATGCAGTCCACGTTTTTTTTTAATACTAATCATCATCCAAGATCACTAAACATAAAGGAAATACCTCAACTGACATCAGCAATTGTGGAGGCTCTATTCCGTGGTGATGATCACCTTCTATTGAAGCGTATGGATAGGATGACCCGATTATGGAAAGGTTATCTCAAGCAACAGCTAGCAACTGAAATTTTGGCAGCTAACTTGCTTGATGCAAACTTTGCAACCACGATGCTCAACTTTGCAATACTTCTCAAAACAAATTTTGCAACGTTAAACCTATTGCGACATGCTGAACCTTGTAACCAAAGCAACACGCTCAACCTTGCATCACCGACTAAGCAAAGTGACGTTGTTTGAGATGTGAAAAAGATGAGGGATCTATAGGAACAAATCCGGCTACGGGCAAAGTGACGTTGTAACCTTGCATCAACGACTAAGCAAAGTGAAGTTGTTTGAGAGTAATCTTTCCATGATGTATGCGAGTGGTTTACCTCAATTCCTTTGGCCAGTGTATATCTCATTAACAGATTGCCAAGCTCAATGTTGTCATCATATCTCCATTCCAAAAGCTCTTTTATAGTAAACCAAATTACTCTTTTCTCTGGGTATTTGGATGTGTATACTTCTCACAGATTTATTCTTCTCAAATAAATAAATTTTCTCCTAAGGCTTATGAGTGTGAGTTTATTGGATACAACTTTGAACATAAAGGTTGAAGTCCAGACTAGTGGCCAAGGGCTTTAGTCAAGAATATGGCATTGATTATGATCAAACTTTCGGTCCAGTTATGAAGGCACCACTATTCGATCAATCCTGGCTCTGTCATCTATGTTTAATTGAAAATTCCATCAACTTGATGTGAAAAATGCATTCCTTTATGGTGATTTGAAAGAAGAAGTGTACATGCAACAACCCAAATGATTTGAAGATCCCTTACGACCACATCATATTTGCAAATTAAAAAGGGTGATTTATGAACTCAAACAAGCTCTTGGGGCATGGTTTGAGAAATTCAATTGTCTACTCCATTGTAATGGTTTTCAAAGAAGCAAGGCAGACTACTCTTTATTTCTTAAAAGATCATCTTCAGGTATTGTTATCCTTCTAACTTATGTGGAAGACATCATTGTCACTGGAAATGATATTAAAGGCATTGAATATATTAAGAAAGAATTGAAACTGAACGTTGAAATGAAGGATGTTGGAGTACTAAAATATTTTTGGGGATCGAAACTCATCAGAATGAAAAAGGCTTTGTTCTCACCCAACATAAGTATATTCCTGACTTACTCTCTAAAACAAGGATGTTGGGATGCAATTCTATTCTTACCCCGACTGAAGTAATTAGGAAGTTAAGGCTTGAAGAAGGGGAATTGTTACAAATCCTTCCTTGTATAGAAATGCAGCTAGTGGTCTTCATTATCTTATATTTACACGTCCTGACATTGCTTATGCAGTGAATATAGTATGTAAATTCATGGAAGCCACAAAACGGATTTTGAGGTATTTTACGGGTTCTATACATGATGGATTATTCTATGCTTCGTCCAGTTCACCTGACCTCAAAGCATACTCTGATGCTGATTGGGCTGGGTGCCCTAATGATTGTAGGTCTATTACAGGATTCTGTATCTTATTAGGAAAGAGTTTGATTTCCTAGAGTAGCAAAAACATGCCCCAGTATCTAAATCTAGTAGAGAATCAGAATATAGAGCAATGAGTATTGTCGCGACAAAAATTACTTGGCTACGTATGCTCCTTAAAGAAATTGGTGTTTCCATAATTAAACCAACCATTCTAGCTTATGATAATCAAAGTTCCATGCACCTAGCCACCAATCCTATCTTCCATGCTCACACTAAACACATAGAAAAGGTTGTATCAGGTGCTATTTCAATGACCTTTGTTCTTTCATCCCATCAACTGGCAGACATGTTCACTAAAACATTAACTAGATCAAGATACCATGAGTCCACATACAAGTTCTCGATGCACAAGACACGTGCTCAGCTTGAGAGAGGGTGTTAAGGATGAGATTGTCTTTTATAATATTGTATAGGTTATTTGTTCATTCTTTACCCTCAAGGGTATTTTGGTCCACTATATATATATATATACTAATATGTAAAACTAATTGTTGAGGGGAATGAATGATTCATGGTCTTCTCTTCACTTTCTCTCTTTAGGGTTTCATAAGTTTTACATTTCTCTCTCTAAAAACTTTTAGGTAGTTTCTCTTTCTAAAATTTGATATAATTTCTATCTCAAAAGTTTCAACATACATTCTCTTTCAAAAATTTTAAATTTGAGATAGTTTCTCTCTTTAAAGTAATTGAGATATTTCTCTCTTTAAAAGTTTTTTGGTAGTTTCTAATTATAAAATTTAAAATAGTTTCTCTCTCTCTCTCTCTCTCTCAAATTTTAAGACTACTTCCTCTCTTGAAACTTTAGATTTGAGGTCTCTCTAAAACTTTTGGGGATAGTTTCTATCTCAAAAATATTTTAGCTACTTTCTCTAAAATTCGATGTAGTTTCTTTCTCAAAAATTTGTTGTAGTTTTTCTCTTTAAAATTTTATATTATTATTATTCTCTAAAATTTAAAATTTGAGATACTTTCTTTCCTCATAATTTAAAATTTGGGATAGTTTCTCTCTCTAAAATTTTTTAGGTAGTTTCTTGCTCTAAAATTATTTCAAGTAGTTTCTCTCTCTAAAACTTGTTATAGTGTCTATCTCTAAAAAATTAATACATTTTCTCTCTCTCTCTCTCTCTCTCTCTCAAACTTAAGATTTGAGATAGTTTTTCTATCTAAAAAATTTGAGATAGTTTCTATCTCTAAATATTTTTAGGTACTTTCTCTAAAATTTGATATACTTTCTCTCTCTAAAGTTTTATGATGCTCTACCTCAAACTTTAAATTCAAGATAGTTTATCTCTTTAAAAAATTGCATGTACATTCTCTCTTTAAAATTTTATATAGTTTCTTACTCTAAATTTTAGTATAATTTTTCTCTCAAGAAATTAAAATTTGACGTAGTTTCTCTCTCTAAAAATTTTGAGATAGTTTATCTCTCTAAAAAATATTACTCCAATTTAATATAGTTTCTCTCTAAAAAAATTTATTCCAATTTAATATAGTGTCTCTCTCTACATTTTTAATATACTTTCTCTATCTAAACTTAAAATTTGTGATAGTTTCTCTCTCTAAAGTTTTCATACCTTTCAAATGTGCCCTAAGTTTCGGGTCCAAGGGCCGAATAGTGGAACCCACGGACCTTGGAAAGTCAAAAAATAGGTTTCTGTGTAGAATGTAATTGTAGAGAAGTTAGGTGATTTTTCAATATTTAATTTCCATTAATATGCATAGGCCTTCAATATCTCTCCTCTTTTAGATTGGCCTTTAATTTTCATTTTTTTTGGCTTGATTTTCCTTTAAGGGCCAAGCCCGGAGTTTAGAGGAATGGGGCCAAACTGAAACTAGACCTGGCCTGGCCCAATCCATACCCTTTGCCAACCCTACTCTCTAAGTTGGTTACATAAGCCGACAACATCACAAACAGACACATCAATGGATCAATAACTACTCCTTACAACCTTTTTCAAAATAAGAAAAATATCTTCACGTTCCCTATTTTTAGGTTTCATATTTCAATACACCCAAGATTTCAAAACATATCTTGAATCATAGAAAACTGAAGTTTTATATCTTTTAACCCCCAAAACTAATTTTACTCACTTTATTTTTTTACTTTTTAAACCCAAACAATTTGTAAAAGTGCACCCCTTTTCTGAACCTTTATTTCTCTCTCTTCCCCAAATTTATCTCATTCTCACTCCCCCAATGACTGTCCCCAAATCCCTTCTCACTTTCTCGTCACCCCCAACTCTCTCTCTGTCTCTTATTCTCTCTCTTACCCCCACTCTCTCTCCCTGTTCCCCACCCATTTCTTTGTGTTTCCCAACTTCTCTGTCCCTCAACCCCTCTCTATGTTTTCCAACCTCTTTCTCCTTGTGTTTCCCCAACCTTTCTCTCCCTAAACCTCTTAGCGCTCCATTTGGGAGCAGATCTTCGCAGCCCAAACCACATGCACCTCCATTTGCAAAGGACTCAAACTACATAGAGCTTTATTTGCAGAGGATCCAAACCATAAAGAGCTTCATTTGTAGAGGTTCGCACCACAAACCACATAGTCTCTCTCTATCCTACCATTTGCAGAGGTTCGAAGTGCCATTACAGATGTTCGAAGTTTCCAAGAATGTCGTTTTCGAGAGTTGTAGACGTCAGGGTTTTCAGGTTAGGTGTTTCACGAAGACAGAGAATGACAAACATGGAGGAGGAGAGAGAGATTGGGGTAATACGATGTGTGAGAGAGAGGGGTTTGGGAAGAGTCATGGTGGAGAGAGAGAGAAAAATTAGGGTGAGTCACAGTGGAAAGTGAGAAAGAGAGAAATTAGGAAGAGTCAAGCTGGAATTGGGGAGAGTCATTGAGAAAGAAAGTGGAGAGAGAGAAAGAGAGATAAATTAGGGATAGTCACGGTGGAGTTGGGGAGAGTCATGGTGAGAAAGAGAAAGAAATTAGAGAGTTATGGTGGAGAGAGAAAAAGAGAGAAATTATGAAGAGTAAAGGTGGAGTTGGGGAGAGTCATGGTGAGAAAGAGAGAGGAATTAGGGAGAGTCATGGTGAATAGAGAGAAAGAGAGATAAATAGGATGTGAGAGAGAGTGAGATACATGGAGGGAGAGAGAGAGAAAAAGAGGTAATACGATGAGAGAGAGAAGGAGTTGGGGAGTGTCATAGTGGAAAGAGAAAGACAGAGCAATAAGGAGAATATCATGTGAAGAGAGAGAAATGATGAGATTTACAGATGGTTGTCTTTGAACAAATTGTTTGAGTTAAAACTTAAGTTTTCTATGATTCAAGATATGTTTTGAAATCTTGGGTGTATTAAAAAAAATAAGGGGTGTGAAGATATTAAAAAAATATGAAACCTAAAAATAAGGGGTATGGAAATATTTTCCCTTCAAAATAAATTACTACTTACAACCACCTTCATGTTGAATCAAGCATCGCAAACAAACTGGGAAAAAGGAAAAAGAAATGCAAAAGGCTTCGAGCATGACATCATCATGAAAGAAAAACTCCCAACTAGTTTTTGGGAGATAACAAACTTTTTATTCAAGATGTTGTGTGTACGTATAACTTAACTAACTATTAACCACAACATACAACTGCATTTACTACCAAATACTTGATATCCATGATCAGTGCTTTTAAAATCCACTAGAACTTCCTAGTGCTAGGTGCCGAATTCCCACTATTGAATACATGCAACTTTTCATGGATGGGATGAAAAATTACAAGAAAACGTAATAGAGGAAGGAAAGCAAAGAACATAAGAAAAGAAAGCACAATTACAACCCTACTCCTTTGGCAATAGTGTCAGCACGCCCATGCCTTTCCCTATGAATATGAATAAAGGAGACCTCCTTCCCGCATAGGCTTTTGTCACTACCATCCCAAAGATGGGTCCATTACCAAGGGGTAGAAGTAGGATTCTAGCACCAGTTGATGACATCGAGGGAGTCTCTTTCGATGAGAATCTTTTGGAAGGAGTCGTCGAGTTTACTGGTTCCATGATAGAGGGCCCAAAACTCTGCTTCATTAGCAATACACGGTGGCAAGGTCCCATGAAAGGACCAGATAATATTACCAGAACCATGGAAGTTAAGTTTCACCCAGCCTGGAGGTGGCGGGACCACCTGTTGTCCTTCACAAATTTATTTTTCTTCAAGGCCAAAAGCGTATAGAAGTTGGAGTCGAAAATCTCTTTTGGCAAGTGCTTGAAGGAATTATGTGCTTGGGTCCATTCCATACTACAGAAGCAGACCTATTTCTCGGGACATTTTTAAGAATCATGTAGCATTGGTCCCACCCATATTTGGCAATAACTCCCTGTAAACATAATTGACCATGAGAGCTTGAGGCCCTCCACTACCATCTAGTGAGTAAGGCCTCATTAACTGATTTGAGCCTCCTGATACCCAGTGCGCCTTCATTTTTTGGCATACAAACAATCTGCTAGCTAACCAAGTGGAATTTCTTCTTGTTTTGTGATCCACTTCATAAGAAGTTTATCATCAGTCTCTCAAGAATTTTAATAACAACTTGTGGAACTCTAAAAAGAGAAAAGAAATAGATGGGCAGATTTGCCAGTGGCATTGATGAACTCTTCCCCCAAGGGATAGGAACCTGCACTTCCATCCATCAAGTTTAAATTGGAAACTTTCAATAACTGGAGTCCATTGAGCATTGGATAGCTGATCATCAGAAAGAGGAATTTTGAGGTAGTTAATGGCGAGGAATTTTGAGGTAGTTAATTGCAAGGAATCAGCTTTGCAACCCAGCTAGGAGGCCCAGTCCAGAATCTCCTCTTCCATGCAGTTAATGCCCATAAGAGAAGTTTTATGCGTATTCACCTTAGCACTAGATAAAACTTCAAAGAATTTAATGAAAAGCCGTAGTGTTCTGATTTGGCAGAAGTGTCTTTCAGCCACCAAAAGAATATCATCAGCACGCTGAAGATGGGGGATAGAAGGGCCATCAGGAGCGACCAAAACACCAGTGAGCAAGTTAGATTGAACTACCCCCAACGAGCATAAGACTGAAAGAGAATACATGCAAATATTCACCTTGCAATATTATTGGGAGACTAATATTTATCTGAATGATTTGATGAAACAAACTATAGTAACCAAATCTGCATATATTAATTCTACAAATTTTGACTTAATAATGAAATATCCTAATAAATATGTATTTCCATCTTGGTTCTTGAGTTAGTTTAGGCATTGGTTGATCTCAAGGGCAATAGGGTTCCCAACTAATGAAGGATAGGTTTCCCTTCTCCAACGTCCTATTCCACCCTTTTTGTAAGAAAAAACCATAATTATCTACTCTCACATTTTTCAAAGATGAGCATTCCTACAATCAATAAAACGTAACCCTAATTCCTAAATAAATATAATTCCAAAAAAATACCTAATAAAAACTACAAGTAGACCTGAAAATCAAAATAAATAATAAAATAAAAATATGAATTTAACATTATCATATCGGCAATCATTCTCCTTTAGTTGGAGAAAACTCGTCCTCGAGGTTTGTAATAAGTTAAGATGAATTTTGTGCTATTCACGCAATCTTCTTCAATCCATATATTATAAATATGATCTTGGGGTTTGTGGGTTATTGCACTAATCAAAACACAACGAATGTGTAATAAAACTGTAAATCTTGAAGAAAGGTAATATGTTTAACTAGATAAACTTGTTGAAACTGCATTACTTCATCTATATAACCTTGCTGAAAATGCCTATGCTCAAACCTAGAATACACCACATGTGCATTTTTGCGATGAGTGCTTTCGACGACTGAACTAATTTCACCTGCTGATTCTCCTTTTAGTCATCTATCTTTTCCAGTGTCAAATATTGGTTTATCCACAAAATCATAGTTATTTTTACAATTTTCCTTTTTTTTGGATTATTTCTAATATGCCTCCATTGACAATTGTTTGGTGTCTTGTGTTTGTGTAAAATGGGATATTTTGAGTTGAACAATGTAACATGCTGTCTATGTTATACCATGTACTGTCTGATGTGTTAAGATTTACTTGTTATATGTAGGGAATGATGAACCAGTACCACGTATTGGCGACATCCTAGAGGTATTAGGCACTGACATCCGAGAGGTATTGGGCACTGACATTCCACAACAATCCGATGCCCTATATCATTTGCCCGATATCTTTTGCGCACGGAGAAGTGTCTGACTTCTTTAGAGGCCATGATTGACTGTGCCAACTCCTCTTCTCTGGGCCATAACATTACTATGCTCCATGCCATCATTAACAATGCTTCATTTCTACAAGCATACACTGCAAAGAAAGTGGAGAGAAAGGATACGAAGCCTAGCTCAGCAGTGTACGATAACATGCCCTATCCTTGTGCTTTTTACTATTGCCACTGTTGGAGATGGTAGAATAGTGAATGCAATTGCAGGGTGCCATGCAGGCATTAAGTCCTGGACTTCTCCGAGCTTTTGGTGGATTGGCCCCGCTCCTGGCAGGAAGCCGGATCATGGTTTTCTTTGCCATTTCTTGCCTCATACCCACCTTGTATGGGTTTAAGTTCCAAGGATTTCAGGAAGCAATGAAAATTACTCATCCTAATCTTATTATGGTTGCCATTAGCACAATGTAGGCAAGGTTTTCTAATGAATATGTTTTGCATAGTTTTACTTAAGTTGGTGCTAAATTCCTTTCTTCTTTATTTTTGTCTATGTTTTCTTGGGTTTGATTGGCTTTCATTGGGGAAGATCTGTGTAAAAACTAGGTGATCCAGATCAGAACTCCGGATCCCGTAATATATCGAGAATCGACCGATTCCCCTAATGAAATGGCCGGTTGAGCCTGGTTCTTACCAATTCTCAAATAGAACTGTCGGTTTTGTCAGAGAACTGATACAAACTAGCTCCACCATTCCTTTTTTTAGTTACTAAACTAGTTGTTTGGGTTCAACTCTATCCCAACAATTGGCCAGAGCTGGCTCTAATTAATTTTTTCAGAGTTTTTTAATTCTTGGTCTAGTAGACCACATCGCCAATCCACTAATTGCATCAGAAATCTGGAGGCACAATCCGGGTCACTGATGCATTTCTTAAATCTTCAGAAATACCTATAAGCTTCGTTCCTTGAACGAGATAGGCCGACTAGGTGCAATTCAATGTGCTTTATTTTGTTCATGGTATTACATCCGTATATGATTTGACCAATATGTTGACATTTTCAATATACATTAGAGAAGGAAAGAAAGTGTGCCTCTTCTTGTCAAAAAGAGATCATCCTAATTGGTATAGTGAAATAAGCTCAGATCATACTAATTGCTATTGAGAAGTAAGTTGTGTGAGAGAGGTTCGTGCTTATTATTTTAAGTCTCTACTTAGGGGTGGCGACAGGCTGGGTCACATCCGTATTGACCCAGACTCTGAACGACCTTACTAGGTGACTTGAACCCAACCGGATAGGGTTCATAACGCACCTGAATGCAACTTACGTTAATTCGAAGTCATTTGGAACCATACTCGACCCACTAGGTCAGAAACATAAACTTGGACCCAGACCTAGGTCGGTTGACTTGACAACCTGATTGTTACACCTACGGGTACTTTGATTCTAGTTTGTGATTGAAGAGCCTGCATTTTTTTAAATTTCAAAGTACATCACAAGATTTTATACTCCCGTTAGAGACTGTCCATTTCTCCCTAGGGTAAACCCCAATACACGAGAAGTTTTAAGAACTCAAATTTTTGGTATACAACTTCTGAAAGTTGGACTATGTGATCATGCACGGTGTATATAAATTAAAATTTTTTTATTCTTACACCAGCAAGACCACTCACAATGTCCAATTTCAAACAAATAACTCTTGAAATAAATAAAATAAAATAAAAAAAACCCGGTTCACACTTGCTTTCACTATTGAATACAATTCCTTAAATAAAAACCTTAACTCATTGCTTTATGGGAAGGAAAGATCAAATCACAAATAGAGATTTAAAGAAGTAAAATTGCCAGAGATTATATCAACCGGGTTTAGTATACTCCACACCAAGTCTCCTCTTTTCAGTGGTGATCGAGATCTATGATTAGTCTCTTGATTCTCCTACATATGGCAAAACCCACTCAAAGGCATATGAATCTCGATCTAAAACCAACGACCTAAAGCCTCAATGTCTTAGTCTTACTTAAGCGCCTCAATGCCATAGTCTTTCTTAAGCCCCTTTGGCTTGATCTTTGGAGCATGGATCTCAATCTAAAACAAACTACATAAAGCCTCAATGCCTTAGTCTTGGTCAAGTTCCTTTGGTTTGATTAGTTTTTCTCAAGTTCCTTTGGCTTGATGTTTGGAGAGATGAGAGATATATCAAAGAGAGAGGGAGAGATCTACTAGCAAGGGGATCCTCTCCTTTGCTATCCAAAAATCAAATCACCACTTTTCTACTCAAAAATCAAACCAACACAAGCTAACCTTAGCTTGGGCGTGTCACCTAGAAACGAAAGAGAGAGAGAGAGAGATAAACCCTTAAAGAGAGAAGAAAAAATAGAGATTTTATGATGTCAGAGAATTTTTTTTTATAGATTTTCTATGCGTTGGGGTTTGCTTCAATTCGTAGGGTCAAATCTTAACTGTCGATCTAAGGTGACTTCTGGGGCGAGAGATTTGAGTCATTCATCTCTTTGATCAACTATTAAGATGCAAAGAGATATGCTAGAGCCTTGTTCTCCATTTCTTAAATCTATTCCCATCAAATCCTTAAATAAAAAAAAAATATATCTTATTTTCTATTTTAGTATAGCCAATCCTTATTTCTTGGATCAATTATTCTTGATTCAAAGCTTTACTAAATATTTCAAATATTCAACTTTATCTTCTAACTTAGCTATACCCAAACGATAAGCCAACAAACAAAGGATAACCATCACGGAATAAAATAAAATATCAGAAGATTCACAAAAATTCAAATAAACATTCTAAAAATAATATATAATAAAATTAATTAATTTTGATGAGAATTGGATCCATTATATATAAGAATTTATCAATATACGGGTGCACTCCACTTTCAACTTCGGACCACGATCCACCTAGCTTTCTCAAATGAACCCAGCAGTTCCCATGACTCACAGTCCACTGTAGGGGCTCATTATTGGATCACTAAAGTCAGCCAATAGACTAGACGATACAATCTCAGTTAATGGATTTCAGGTTTTCCCCTAGAGACAAAAAAGTCATGGTCCTCAAGACCATGATGCAACCATGACTCTATGGTGCATAGGGGTAATCTCTCACATATGTATATGCTTCACTCTCTTTGGCGAATTTCAAAACGGTTAGCTATATACGTACCGTGTGATGATATAACGATGAGATTTTAGCTCTGTCTCTAAAGGCTTTCCATCACAAGCAAGGGCCACACGGGCCCTTGAATTTCATGTAGGCATACTCCGACTTCATCAAAGGCTAACCCACTAAACCCTTCTTGGTAGATACCTATGCCCAGGTATTTGGGTTTTTTTAAACTTGGACGGCCTAGCATATCGAATCTAGTATTTTGAAGGCCACATAAACCCAACATTCTTCACCATTGAATAACCTTAGCAAATAAAAAAAGAGAGAAAAGTTTGCAATTTGAGCTCTCTAAGTATAGGAAAAATAAATAAAGTAGATAGTTATTTAGGTAAGAATAGTTTGAATTTTTAGTTTTTTGACACCTACATCACACGATTCAAAGATTGGACAATCTCAATTCGATCTTGAGAAATTTTTTTCAAATGCTTATGACAGCTTAATTTGCTTACCCCTTTTTTTTTATTTAGGTTACTCAATTGTGAAGAAGCTGTATCCCAAAAATTTGAATTCCCAACATTACTCCCTTTTTGGGGTTTACCCGACGAATAAATGGACAATCTCAACGGGGAGTATAAAATCTATTGGCATGATAATGTACTAGTTGTTTGAGTAAAAATCAAAGGCCCTAGGTCAAAACTCGAAACGAGTGCAAACAGAATTGCTTGCATACGAAATGCATTATCACATTGATTTCACAAGCTATATTTTAGTAGAATGAAAAGTATACAAAGGGACCATTTACTTGTAACACAAAGATCTCACACTAAGTATTGTCTAGCGATTTAAAATTTGGTAGTTGGAAGTGTGTTATTGATTAGACGCCCAGGTAAAAAAACATTTTCTCGGACTTTATGTCTCAATCTAAATCATTTAATTTGACATTTAATGGCTACTAGCAATTGTGACCTCTTTATAAGAAAGAATAATGGTATAAAATCCCTTAACAAAAACCTCACATATAGGCATCACAACGCGTATAAAATATGGACTTCATCCTCATCTAAGTTGAAAAAATAGTACGAGGTTATATTCATCATAAAAGCCAATTATAAGCTTGAAAATGAAAATTTGATGTATCCCATATTGCTTTTACGAAAGAGTAGCTTTGTCAAGTGTTCGTGTGAGATTAATCCCAATCTAGGCAACAAGAGCACTTACCCCGCAACAAGAGCACTTACCCCATAATTATAACAGCACTTTTTATGAAATTTAGAATGGTGAAAAAAAAAAAAAAAAAAAAAAAAAAAAAGGAAAAAAAGGGGACATGATTTCCATGTTTCCAAGCTAAGGCATTTTGGACAACAAACAACATTCTAAAATGAATTGAGAAATAACAAGAGCAACAAGTTTGTGAACTAAACTAAGATCTCTCAATAACATCAAAGAAGAAGTTGTCTTAACAACAAAGTGTGGTGTGCTTGCAATATAATACCCATTTAATTCGCTTTTCTTCATTTATCCATTGCAAATTAGTAAAATTGATTAGATAAAGATTTTTTGCTTGCAAAAATTGAAATCAAATGTTATTAACATACCATATGTAGTTGTCCTACGAAGGATATCACTAGAGATGAAATAAAACCCAAAAGGGTGAATTTGGCTCATTTGATTTGTTTTTTCTTGTTTAGGTTTTTTTTTTTTTAAAGACCAAGTGCATATTTCAAAGGAGCATCTCTCTCTCGGTAATGCATCTTAAGGAGGAATAAAATGCCTTAGTTCGGATGTGTAACAAAAACCGTTCAGCTTTAGAAAACAGGATTTGTGTACTATAAGACAACTTGCTTTAGCACAAAGAGGTCACAGCCTTAAGATATGAAATCTGACAACCTAAGTATAATACAAAGTTTAAAAAAATTTCTTTTGGATATTGACACTGGTCAATATAAAATTTCCCGCATTCTGAGTTCACATACAACAATCATGGGTCCTTGCATAAAAGATGAATGGTATTATTGTATATTTTTTCTTAAAAATCCTCTAAGTTATTTGACATTGAAATGGAAATAAATATTATTTTATTTTATTGTATTGGCAGACTGCATTAACATTTATGAAAATATTTGAAGCATAATATATCGAATGTATCTGTTGGGCTAGTTTTCAATGGATTTTGACATGACAAAACTAGACTACCGTATAATAGTTGCAAAAAGTTCACACAGTCAAAGTTTATTCAATCTAAAAATAAGCCAAAGAAAAGCATGTATTAGAGCCCATATGAGCAAGGAAACGGCATTTAATAAATAAAATCCTAGATACTACAAAATAAGACCTCTCCACGTCAAATTGAAATAAATAAACTTAAAATGGATGACTAATAATATTCTCGGTATTTCAATTCCAATAGAAATTTAGTGGCAAAATCGGCTGAGTAGTTTCCACTCGACCTAGTCATTCGGGCTCGGGCCCTTTCCGAGCCCGAGTCGTCCCAAGTTGGAGGTCTAACTAAGGGATTTTTAAAAAAAGCTAGAAAAATATATAAAAAAAATGAATGATTTTTTAAAGGTTGCAACCTTAAACAATCCAATTAAGGTGCACTTCCAAATTTTATCACAATATATAATTTTGGTGAAAAATTTCTTAGGATTATGTGAAAATCTATTCTCGTATCTAATTAATTTTTTTAAAAAAATGATTAAAATCAAGTAGATTTATAAACATATAAAAATCTAAAAAATGGATGGTGTAGATAATGTTTTGCAAGATGCACTATTTTTAGGACTCAAAATCTTTTTTTTTTCATATTCATACATCTCGATCTTGATGTGATCAATTAGAAGGGTTTTCAACATTAAAACAACCTTTTCAGATGGA
The DNA here is from genome assembly GCF_054954075.1 of Amborella trichopoda. Taxonomy (NCBI): domain Eukaryota; kingdom Viridiplantae; phylum Streptophyta; class Magnoliopsida; order Amborellales; family Amborellaceae; genus Amborella; species Amborella trichopoda. The sequence goes on along the minus strand of NC_142344.1, from coordinate 48,138,081 downwards.
TTTTTAATGTGCATCTTTGATAGTATATTTTAAAGTTGCAACTTTATATATGCTTTTTTCTATAAAAAGTCCTAAAAAAATAAGAAATATATTTGTCATACCTTTATTTATAGTTTCTATCATTTTGAAAAGATATGAAAGTATTTTGGCCATGAATGCCGATTTTTACGTTTTTCCATATTTTTTATAAAATTTCAAAAAATGCCCCCGATCATAAACTCATTTTTTAAAATCTATTTTTTGTTGCTTTTTAAGCAAAAATTAGTTTATTTTGTTACATTTTATTTAAATATATTTTTCCTATTTTTTATATTTTTATAGTTTTTTATCTTTTAATAATTTTCGGATGGTACACTACTCATACGTACTTGGGCCGAGTTACTCAGACTGGACTAGTACTCGGTTGGGGCATAGGCGGAGTAGTCAGTCCGAGTCCACATTTCCAACTGTTCTTTTTGAACAACGAGGTCAAAAATATTGTTAATCGCTAGCAGTGGAATTGGGTGGCCGAATGTATTACTAGATATAAAGTCCAAAATAAATTTTTTTAAACTTTATTACACAATTCAAGTCGTCCAGTTTCACATCTAATAACTAGGCTTCATTGATCCCATTCCATTAACATATTTTTCAATGAAATCATTTATTTTGTGCTTATTCCAATGAATCAACATAAAGTTTTTTACTACGTTATTTGTAATGTAGCATCCAAAATTTACTACACTCACCAACTTCAAAATCTTGAAGAGAGAAGTCGTCGTTTCATTGGTCAGCGAAGATCCCCATGCACCACTCCTTTTAATGATCGTTGGATCATGGCTTATTTGCATACTTGGAAAGCAGTTCTCGTACCAACCATTGGATTCACCACGTTAGAGAGAGAGAGGTCAATGGCCGCATGTCCAACATGCACTGAACAAGCTTTCTCTCTCTATGGCACATTGCCTATGTTTAATATACCCCTCCTGTATAAATGGAATCCCTCACTCCACCACAATACAAAACCACCATCCTTTTTGCTTTTGTATAATCATGGGGAGGCTCCATCTACCATTTGCCCTACTTCTCTTTCTGATATGTTGTCACAGCATTCACAAAATCTTTTGAAAAAAAGCATGTTGTGTACTATACACTATGGGACATCTACTAATATCTATTCCCATTGCTCTCTTAATGGGCACATTTTGTAGGCTTATAAATGTTTTTGTAAAAGTATTTTTACATGAAAGAACTATCCTATGTGATTAAATGTAAGAGTTGTTTCACACAATTGATTGCTACGATGTGTAAAAACTTCTATGAGGGAGTTTTTTTATATAAAAATACTTTCGACGTTACCAAAAGTGCACTAATTATCAAGTATCAGTAATTGTTGTGCCTCCACTTAGCACAAAAATGGCGAGCTTTTGAGTGGATACACTTTATGCGTATAAATGTTTTTCACTTCTCATCAGTAATAATCTAATTACCCAAAAAAAACAAAAGATAACAAGCAGTAATCCTTCAGATATGGAAAGTTTTTCCAATAGCGGGAGTCCTGATCTTCACTCACTTGTTAAATGTTGCATGTAGGCAAGGGTTAGCCATTACCATGTTGCGGCGACACTAGAGAGGTACTGGGCCCAGGCACTCCCCAACACTCCAATGCCTGATGCTATTCGCGCCCGCTTTCGCCCCGTGCCATCAGGACTGCTGTGTATGGGTTCGGGCAATCATGACCCTCGCTTCCTATACTCCGACGTTTCTCAAGAGAATCGCGATCCACGAGAAACCACCCTCTTCTTAGAAAAGGACCTCAAAATTGGAATGAACAAAATTCTCTACTTTCGCAAGTCGGAATTCAGCTGTGCCTCTCCTTTCCTTTCTCGTGAGGATGCAGATGCCATACCTTTCTCGTCTGCTGAGCTCCCACGCATCTTACAGCACTTTTCGTTTCCTCCTGCTTCTAGTGAGGCCGTAGAAGTTGGTGTTACCCTAACATGGTGCGAATTATTGGAAGCCCTGGAGAAATGCCTCACATCTTTAGAGGCCATGATAGATTACGCTACCCCCTCTGTTCAGGACCCTAACATTACGTTCCTCCGCACTTGTATCAACAAGGATTCTGTGCTCCAAGCTTATACTGCAACGAAAGTGCAGACAGTGCCTACTAAGGCAAGCTCCACATTGTGCCATAACATGCCTTATCCTTATGCTGGGTACTATTGCCACTAAATCGGAGAAGGAAGAATCTACCAGGTGAAGTTGAAAGGGGAAGATGGAAGCACGGTGGACGCGATTGCGGGGTGCCATTCTGACACTATCGATTGGCAACCATTTTCAACCTGGTATCAAGCTCTCCCCATGGGCGAAAAGTCGGATCAACACAGTTATGCTTGCCATTTCTTACCTGATACCCACATCGTTTGGGTGTCTATTTAATTCCCCATGATCCGAAGATGCAGTCAAAATAACTTAGGCTACCTTTATGAAAATAACTAATCATCTACTTGGATGTTGAAATAATAACGATGCAAGCAAGGTCTTCATAAAGTATAGCTAGCTTCCCTCGACCAATCTTAGTTTCCTTGTCCACTTTTCCCATCTTGAATTATTACCTTTTGAAGTATTCAAAGCTCATGGTTGCTGAAAAGCACAATTACCAGTGTAGTGTATCGGGACTCGACCAAGTCCAATCAGTCTTTGGCCGAGTACCCATCGAGTTGTGTACAGCTCGGGGATACATTAAAAAAAGAATAATAACAATTAAAAACTCAAAAAAATTAAAAAACAAATAAAAATCCTATGTCACTCTCTCTAACCCGGCCCCCGAAGTTCCCCTTTTCTACCACCCTCTTTCTCTCTCAAACATCTTTTCCGAACAATTATTTTCCATCCCATCTATCCTTTTCCAGCATTCGTTGCCATTGGGATTCAAAATTTCCAACAAGAATAAACAGAGGCTTCATTCCCATAAAAGATTCCTGTTCCGGGAAGTTATCTTCTTGGGGGAGAGACACCATGGAAATCTATTGGGCAGAGTCATCCTCTAGAGAGAGAGATGTGCCATGCCTGTGGTTTGAGATGAAAGAAGGGAGGGGAAAGAGAGAGGGATGGTGTGGAGAGGGTTAGGTGGGTACATGGACAAAGGAGAGACACGCCAGTCTCTGCTTCTTTGTACTGGCCGTGCCTTCAAGATCCTTCCTGTTGTGGCCTGGCTTTTAAGTTTTCGGAAATTTCCATATGGATCAGTTTTTTTTACCATTATAATGGTATGGTTTGAAAATAGGATATCATTACTTGTAAGGACACAACTATGATTTTTTTTATTTTTTTTCAATTTTGTTCCATGTTCAATATTGAAACATCAAACTGCTTTATTTATCCCCTCAAACATCTGCTATTGTCTCTCTCTTCTGTCTCTGTCCTCTCTGTATTTCTCTCTTTCAAGAAACTGCAGCCATTGGATGGCTCCATGGTAAGTCAGCCAATTCACGAGACTGAAAACCACTGGATATGATTTCATCAGAATGACTACACTCTGGAATACCTAGAGGAAGTTAGTTCTTGCCTCCAAAGAAAAGAAAAGCATGAAACTATCATAGTGAATTCTAAAAATAAGAAGGCTACGACAATGACTATTGAGGATATAGTTTTCGAGATTTTTCATCAAAACTAGACTCTGAGGCTTCTAGAACTCATTGGAAAGGTTTTGGTGAAGCATAAAGGGTTGAAAAACAGTTGCATTGAAAAGCTCACACCTCAGTTAGGGTTTCGAGCAGCGTAACTGCTGCAAACTCTTCTATGGGATTTGCGTCATCTAGACTGTTGATCCTTGTTTTGTAAAAGATGGGATTTACATAAGACCATCAATCATCCTTGTTTTACATCCTTTGTAGTTTTGCAGGTTTCTCCGCTACCTTTGTTCTTCAACCCTGTTTTGAATGGTTCTCCCACAATCTGGTTTGGTGACTCTCTGTCACTCATATCCTTGCCCGAGATAGGAGAGAGACAGAATGAGTTTTTTTAAAAGGGAAAGAGAGAGGACAGAGAGAGAAGAGAGGTAGAACTTCATCTTTTAATGATGAAGCTCAATTGCCCTATTGTAGGGTTGTAAAATACTATGAAGCTCAATTGCCCTATTGTAGGGTTGTAAAATACTATGATGTAATTTTTTTTATCTTGGATTATTGAAAACCGGGAAGAGGGGTTCTCCCCCTCTAATTTACCCCAAAAAAAAAGAGAACATATTTTCGAGGTGACAAATAAAGCGGTTCAATGTGTCAAACATCGGACCGGGGGCAAAATGACAAAAATTAAAAATATCATGGATGTGTCTTTCAAGGTAATAACGGCCTATTTTTAAGCCATACTATTATGACAAGAAAATTGTATCTATTACATTCCGCATAGCAGATATCTATTACATGACGCATAGCAGACATTTTAATCACGGGTGGCAATGGGCCGGGCCTGGGTTCGGCTGATCCTAGTTCGGCTGAATTCCGCTAATAGCCGGTGCAGGCACTTAAAGGAAAATAAGAAAACAAAAAGACAAAAAATTATAGTCCGGGCCCAAAGAAGAAGAATCTTGATGGCACGGTAGTACAAGGAAGCAGAAATAAATGCATGGCAAGCAAGGAAATTGCATGAGACATGTGTCTCCCCTTTCCCCATGCACCCACCTAGCTCTCTCCACAACATCTCTCTCTCCCCATCCCTTCTTCCAACTCTAATTGTAGGCATGGCACATCTTTCTCTACTTCCATGGCTTCTCTCCAATTACGGTCTCCCTCCACGAAGAGGATGATTCCGCAGAACAAATTACATGGTCTCTCTCCCCCAAGAAGAACACTTCCCTTAACAGGAGTATATATGGGCATGAAGCTCTCTTTATTCTTGTTGGAAAAGGGTAGATGAGGTTGAAAATAGTTGTTCGGGAATGAAGTTAGGGGGGGAGGGGTAGAGGGTAAGAAGGGATTAAAGAGAGTGAGAAAGGATTTTTTATCGATTATTAAGATTTTTCTTTTCTTTTTTAAGGATTTTTTAATGATTATTAAGATTTTTCTTTTTTTTTTTTCTGTATCATCTAGCTGTACACACAACTTAGGGGTGCTCAGACAAAGTATGAATGGACTTGGCTGAGTCCTGAAACACAGGTAATTGTAATTTTCAGCAATGATGGGCTTTGAATACTTTAAGAATGTAATATTTCAAGATGAGCAGAAAGGACAAGGAAAATAAGATCAATAGTGGGAAGATATGAGAGCCACAATTTATTAAGATCCTACATGTTGAAAATGATGAAAAAATTTAGGACGTGTGATGCAAAAATTAAGAACATGTGGTATGTGTCTAATATAGTTATCAGTTATGGGTATCTCTTTATGTTAATGGGTGTCATTGGGTAGTTACCTATTGTGGGGAGTTATCAAATAATTACTCCATGTTAGTGGGTAGTTATCTAGAAGTTATGTTTGTGGGTAGTTTGAGTCACGTGGGCTTGTGGGTAGTTTGAAAGCTGCTAGGTAAATACTTATAAATAGGCACCATGTAATGAGATAATAGTAATATGTGGATGTAACTTGTGTAGCTCCTATAAAATGAGATATTAGTGATAAACTTTTTGAGTTTGCAATTATCTCTCCAAAAAAGAGTGCGTACTTTTTCAATCAAATACTGTAAAAGCACCATGCATCTTTCCAAAATATACCAACAGTCTTTTCAACCCCATAGTTACCGGAAGCGGGATCGGCTCCAGTTTCGGGAGAGGCAACATCAGATCAATGGCTGCCCAAAGTTTTAGAGCTTAGGAAGAGAGTTCCGGAGGGTAAAAAAAACGGATCAAGATCCTGTTTGAATAGGGAGAGATTTCTCGATACATTTGGATCGAGATCCTTATTTAATGAGAACACGTTCCATGTAAAATGGGACCGTGCTCCAAAATTCATTACGATCGTACTCCCATCCACAATAAGAATGAGATTCCACTTAAGGTTGAGTCGTACCCCCATCTAAAAAAGGCCACATTCTTATTTGGAGATGATCGAGCTCCATTCAAAGTACTTTCTCAAAAAGGTTTGAATTTCCCTTTTTTTCATCCCCAACAAACAAATATATATTTTGAATTGATAGCATTAAATGCTAGATATGCATTAAAAAGTTCACGTGATATGAAAAGGGAAATGATGGGCATAAAGGATATCATTAAAAAAACTTTAAGTATTCATATTCCATGTGAACCCACAAAACCATATTATGTAAAAGTTAAATAAACCAAATGTTTTCTATAACTTAAACTTTTTCATCTTAATCTCTAATAAACAATAAATCTAATTTTAGATTTTATTATAAAAGAGTAATTAAACTTTTTCATCTTAATCTCTAATAAACAATAAATCTAATTTTAGATTTTATTATAAAAGAGTAATTCAGGTTTGTCCTTTATAGTACTAAACAACAATTTACTCCATCAATAGCACAAACTGTTTGTGTTGTGCTAACATTTATTCTAAAATACACACACGAGTGAGGGCATCCAATATTTTATTAATTAAAAATTTGATCATTACATACATTTAATGCACATCTTAAAATAAAAAAATAAAGGAGACATTATTTTAATAATAAAAATTTATCATTACATAAATTAAATATAAAATTGATCTATCTTATTTTTTAAAAATATATATTTATGTGAACCCTCACGACCATATTATATATAAGCTAAATATACCAAATGTTTCCATTAATTTTATTCTTTTCGTCTTAATCTCTAATAAATAATAAATCTATTTTTATATTTCATTACAGAAAAGTAACTTAGGTTTCTCCATGATGGCAATAAACAACAATTTACTCCAGTAGTACAAACTTTTTGTGTTGTGATAACACGAATTCTCAAATACACACATGAGTGGGGGCATCAAATATTTTAATAATTAAAAATTTGATCATTACAAGCTCGTTTAATGCACATCTTAAAAATTCAAAATAAAGGAGATACTATTTTAGTAAAAAAAGCTTATCATTAGATACATTAAATGTAAAATTGATATATTGATTTTTTTAAAACGTATATTTTGTGAACCCTTACGGACCATATTATGTATGAGCTAAATAAGCAAAATGTTTCCAATAATTTTATTCTTTGTCTTAATATCTAATGAGTAATAAATCTATTTTTTTTATTTCATTATAGAAAAGTAACTCAGGTTTCTCCTTGATGGAACTAAACAACAATTTACTCCATCAGTAGCACAAACCTTTCGTGTTGTGTTAACTCATATTCTAAAACACACAACACACATGTGAGTAAGGGCATCCAATATTTTAATAATTAAAAATTTGATCATTACATACGAATTTAATGCACATCTTAAAAATAAAAAATAAAAGACATAATATTTTATTAATAAAAATATATCATTACATGCATTAAATGCAAAATGAATCTATCGATTTTAAAAGCATATATTTTAGTGAACCTGCAAAACCTTATTATGTAAAAGCTAAAAAAACCAAATGTTTCTAATAATTTTATTCTTTTCGTCTTAATCTCTAACGAACAATAAATCTATTTTTATATTAATTCAAATTTCTCCTTGATGGCATTAAACAACAATTTACACCATCGGTAGCACAAACTTTTTGTGTCGTGTTAACACGATTTTAACACACAAGTGAGTGAGAGCACGTGATCTACAATTTAAAACAATGTGTTCCGTGTGAAAGTGGAATCACGATTCGTACGATCGAGCTCCATTTTGATTGCTATTGATAATCTTATATATAGGAGAGAGCTCCCAAAAAATTTTAAACAGTTTCGATTGAGATTTCGGAATGCGATTGATAATCTTATAAATAGGAGCGAGCTCCCAAAAAATTTTAAACAGTTTCGGTTAAGATTTCGGCTTTGAATGCGATTGATAATCTTATAAATAGGAGTGAGCTCCCAAAAAATTTTAAACAATTTCGGTTAAGATTGCGGCCACGAAATGCCAGAGCTGAGTTTTGGAGCGGGAGTGCCACCCTAGTTTAGCGCTCCTGGTAACTATGATTAGCACTTTCCAAAAACTCTAAACATGGGATCAAAGCTTTTGTAAAAATCTAATATGGTATCAGAGTAACTATGATTAGCCCTTTCCAAAAACTCTAAACATGGGATCAAAGCTTTTGTAAAGTCAGAGCGTATGTAAAATTTTAAAATTTCAACATTGCATGCATCGTTCTTATTTATTCCAACATATAGGTCCCACGAGTTATTTTGACTGCATCATCTGATCATGGCAAATTAAACGGAAGCCCAAATGATGTGGTTATCAGGTAAGAAATGGCAAGCATAATTGTGTTGATCTGCCTTTTGGCCTACGGGGAGGGCTTGAAACCACGTTGGAGGTGGTGCCCAATCCTTAGTGTCTCCATGGCAAGTCGCAATTGCTTCTACTATGCTCCCATCTTCCGCTTTCAAGCTCACCTCGTAGATTCTTCCTTCTCCAATGTAGTGGCAATAGTACACAGCATAAGGATAAGGCATGTTATGGCACGCTGTGGAGCTTGGCTTACTCGGCACTCTTTGTACTTTTATTGCAGTATAAGCTTGGAGCACAGAAGCCTTATTGACGTTAGTGCGGAGCATCGTAATGTTATGGTCCTGAGCAGAGTGGGTAGCGTAGTCTATCATGGCTTCTAAAGAAGTGAGGCATTTCTCCTGGGCTTCCAATGATTCGCACCATTTTAGGGTGATACCAACTTCTTCAGACTCACTAGAAACGGGAGGAAATGAGAAGCGCTGTAAGATGCGTGGGAGATCAGCTGACGAGAATGGCATGGCATTTGCATCCTCACGAGAAAGGAAAGGAGAGGCACAATTGAATTCCGACTTGCGAAAGTAGAGAATTTTGTTCATTCCTTCTTTGAGTTCCTTTTCTAAGAAGAGGGTGGTCTCTCTTGGATCATGATTCTCTTTAGAGAAGTCGGAGTACAAGAAGCGGGGGTCGCGATTGCGCGAACCCATACGCAGCAGACCTGATGGCACGGGGCGAAAGCGGACACGAATAACATCAGGCATTCGAGTGTTAGGGAATGCCTGAAGCCAGTCCCTCTCTCGCGTCGCCGCAACATGGTAGTGGCTAAGCCTTGCCTTCATGCAACATTTAACAACAAGTAAGTGAAGATCAGTACTCCGTCTAAGGGATGTGACAAAGATCTATCCTTGCTCATTGTTCAAGTCAAAATATCTCATTACACGAAGATAATACACAAAAATTTCATGAAACTAGATTACTAACAGCGAAAAAGGATGCACTATAAATTTTACTAACAAGCAACACCGGCAAAATTAACCACGTTTAAGAGAGAAATAAATATCGTATAGGGAATCACAAGAAGAAAGAAAAAAACATGCAGATACGAGCATTCAGACATGAGCAGATTAACAAAGAGAAGAAACAACACCCCGAAAGGGTCTCTCTCTCCAAAAAAGTATTTTCTTTATTAATCAAAATTCAATCTCGTTTTTATAATAGCATTCAACTTTCTTTATTAATCAAAATTCAATCTCCTTTTTACAATAGCGTGCAATTTCCTTATTAATAAAAATTCAATCTCTATTTTACAATAGAATGCAACCCATTTTATAAATTCTCTTCTCTTTCATAAAAAAGATAACTATTCATTTTCTGCACCCTCTTCTCTTTCATAAAAAAGATAACTATTCCTTTTCTCCACCTTTCCTAACTCAACCTTGCCTTTACATTTATGTGACTCATTACTTTCCCTAGTTTCAACCCAACCAAAAAGATAACACTCCCTTTAAAATAAAAAACAAAATGCGAAAAACTAAACATAACTACTACTATTTCTATTTCCCACTATCCTCTATCAAACTTTCAAAATCAGATAATTACTCCTATTAAACCAATTTTTCCAGTCCTAAAAGCACTAGTCTCCTCCTTTCCTTTCTTTCTAATACTTGAAACCTACGTTCCTAAAGAAACCAAACGGACTCCTTTCCACATATATCTCAACTTATTCCCATCCAAAGAAAAACATAACATCCGCTTCTTAAAAAAGGACTTTTTCAACTAAACAAAAAACCAGACTAATACTATTTCTAAAAACAATTAACTCTAATAAATAAATAAAAATAAAAAGTAGATATTCTACCCAAACTCTGAAAATAAAATTAGCAATAATAAAGTTAAAATTTTTAGCCACCAGATTTTGATATACAGAAAAAAATGAGTAACCATTATGTTTCCGTTACAAAATACAAAAAGCTTGCAAATAAACGCGGGGACTGGTACTTGAAATGCCCTCTCTATAAATAAAGCGTTAAAGTTTAAGGGTTAAACAGTTAGAACAAAAAAAAAAAAATTAAAAATATCCCCCTTAATGAGGAACAACAATAAGTAAGCAAATAGTGGTACAGATCAACGTATAATTTACAGTGTGGATTTTGAGGGAGATATAACCTACAGTAAGGAGAAGTAGGGCACATGCAAGAGGAAGAGGGAGGCTCTCCATTATTCTTGTGGGCTACAAAGCGATAAGACTGCTGGTTTCGTGAATTTGTTTGATTTGTGCAGGAAGTGACCCATTTATATTGGAGGAGGAATGGTAAACATAAATAGTGAATAATTCAGCGACAGCTTATGAAGTGCATGCTTGCCATGGGGCGTTAGGGCCCATTCATGTACGAGGATGAGGAGGGCAGTGGTAAGCATAGACAAATGGGCCTTGGAGTGAGAAACAGTGTCAACTGCATGTTGGACATGCTGCCCCTTCCCCTCTTTCATGCAGTGAATGATTGCTCTGTATAGGGGACTTTCTTTCCATGTATAGGCGACTTTCTTTCCAAGTATACAACAATATTGTAAAAGCTTGGAATTTTGGATATTTAAAATTAAAAAAAAAGTTATAGATTTGTAATATCTTCAGGATTCTTGTCATTAATTCCTCAAATCTCTTTTTTGATATATAATACGAAATTCACCATCATTTTGATGTTCATTGTTTGGTAACAAACTTTGATACATTACTCTCTCTAAAATTTTAATGTACTCTCTCTCTATGATTAAAAATTTAAGATAGTCTCTCCCTCTCTAAATGTTTTGAGATAGTTTTTCTCTCTAAAAATTTGATGTGGTTTTTCTCTCTCAAATTGTAATATACTTTGTTTCAAAAACTTAATATTGTTTTTCTCTTTAAAATTTTAAGATACTTTCTCTCTCTAATAATTAAAATTTGAAATAGTTTCTCTCTATAAAATATGATATAGTTTCTCTTTGTGAAATTTTTAGATATTTTCTCTCTCTAAAGCTTAAAATTTCAGATATTTTTCTCTCTAAAATTTTTAGATAGTGTCTCTCTCTGAAAAAGTTTAGCTACTTTTACTATCTAAATTTTGATATATTTACTCTCTCTAAAATTTTAGGATACTTTCTCACTAATACTTAAATTTTGAGATAGTTTGGTAGACCATGAAACCCAGTCTAGGGTAGAACCACTGACTAATGTGAGAATCAATCTCAAGAGATGCAAAATCTCAAAATCTATCCATTGCTCTATGAAGGCTTATTCAAACAGTGAAGTGGCATAGAGAATGTTATCTCCCTTCAAACGAGCAACAAAACGTGCAATAGCATTGCTCTCGAATATGGGACCTTCAGGTGTTTCCAATACGGGAACCTTGCCCATTGGGTTCATCTTAAGAAATTCAGGAGTCTTATTAGAAACCCCCACCT